>NW_026086604.1:73121485-73666485 GCF_022539395.1 Myiozetetes cayanensis | reverse complement strand
TTATTATTCCATTATGAAATATATCTTGTCTGTCTTCCTTCCCTACCAAATACTTTTTTGTATTTATCATTTCTACAACAAACATAGGCAAAATCAAATAATTATTTTCATTATAAAGGAATATCAGATTGACAGGTTTTAAGCCTGAAGGCCTTTGTTTTTAAGCCACTACAAGTTTATGTTCATTAAGGTATATTAGTCACATGCCTCAAATCAGCAGTGGGTCTGAAATGGGTCTGAAACTCTCTTCCTGCCCCATACACAAGCAGGATTTCAATGCAACCTAGTATAAAGCAGGGAGATTATGCTGTTGAGGGCTTCAGTTACCTTATACCATATAACTTAGGTTCTGATAGGAACTAGACAGATAACAATATAGAAGAAAGAAATTATAGAACTATAGAATTATAGACCATTTTTGGAAGCAAATTATAAATGGTAGTACTGTCTACTGTTCAGACTTTCTGCTGTGCCAGGTGAAATGTTAGGTTTATATTTAAGCCACCTATCCACCTGCAAGGAAACCAGGAACAGCAGCCTAAAGACCAGCCTAGAATCAATCCTACTTCTAACATTACTTGTAAAGATGGCTATTTCATGAAATTCTGCACCCACAGGTACTCTGCTGTCTAGAAATCTTCACCGGGCCTAAGAGCAATGTCTCTGGCCAATGTTTGCAGAGCACTCAAACACACTGTTCCCTATGTCTTGGGTAACATGAGCCTTTCAATTTGATCGAGTTAGTTCTCTTACAGATGGAGACATTTATAATTTGTTATTGTTATTGTTAAAACAAGTGAGGTTTTGAAGGCAGGAAAAACTCTTATGAGTGAGGTTTCTGAAACATGACCAAGCCAAAGCCACCAAAAATAAGTCTGGCCTGTCTGCAAAACAAAACTCTTAGTCTGTCCCTGCCCATTCCCTGTGTTACAGCTATGTTTCTGGCAATACGAACTCACCTTGCCACTTAATCACAAGAGGAAAAACAACCTAGACACCCCCAGGTCAGTAGCTGAACCCCAAGTCATTCACCCAACAGACTGGAAAACGTTAGGAGAATAAGATTTTATTCTTATTATATTCATATTCAACAAATATACACGAAATGTAGGGTTTAGATAAAGAATCTAAACAGCACGGATTGCACAAACATGCAGTGACTTCAATGACAGGACTCCAGGTTTATGTCAGTAGAAGGGGAGAACGACATGTGACCAGCTGACACTCTCCAGACATGTTCCGGGAGCCAGAATGTGAGACATTGCTGAGATGGCCAGGCAAAACGTAGTGAAGGTTCAGACTATTGTAGTTTCCTTCAAAGTTAACAGCAACCTTTCTTGTAAAACTTCTCTCTCCTCAGTAACTACTAGCTAGAATTTCATCAACAACTAATTAACCTGTGTTACGTAAAAATAATTGTCAGGAGACCTCAGAGTGGCACCTGAAAGGCACCTAAAAACAAAATACGATCCCCTTTTTCTCTCACCTCAAAACCATACAAAACAACAATTATAGGGAAACCATGATAAAGAGAAAAGGAAGAGATCTTTGAGTTTTTTTCTGAAGGATCCCACACAGGATATTTACTCGGCCAGTTTATGACTGTGGAGAGAGAATTCCAGATGTGCGGCTCTCAGCTGGGAAAGCCTTCCTCTCCCCTACACACCCACACATATCCACTTTATGTACTCTTAAGCAAGCTTCAGAATGAAAAAAAATTGTGGGTGAAATATTTGACATGAACATACACTCTTGGCTTATGTAGGCCTCTTGATGGATTGTCTTGAGAGTAAATGCGTACCATGCAATTTTCCTTGAATAGAAGGAAATGCCAGACATTTACACAGTGATCAAGTTACCACTGAACTTCGCTGCCTCTACTACAGAGAGCTATACATTTCATTCTCTTCTAAGAAGTGGTTTGGCTGTCAAACATGTCACAGGTTTTGAGTTTAAGTAGACTGTATGCTAGCAACCATTAAGAACTCCACATTTATCTAGCAGATCTTATCAGATATGCTGCCTTTATTTCTTATTCCAAATGTCGTGAGCTATTGAAGTAATCATATATGAAGACTTCTTGATGGCTCTTTCATACTGGTATACCAGTGTTGACCCTGACTCTCATACAGTGTATGGATACCTAAGCATTGCTTCAGGCTTCCTCCATTTTATTTCAAGTTGGAAACTTTGTTTGAACCTAAAAATTAACCAGAACATAAGTAGAGGGACTAAATCATTACAATGTCTATAATAGTAAGAGAAAATTAAATATCATCATGCTACTCAAAGCTGATAAAATCTATCTACGTTCAAAGTATTAAGAGACCATGTGAGGCATAAAGTTGTGCAAAGAGACATGACATGACTGCAGCAGTTTTTACCCTATTGAGCTTAACTATCTTGTGAACCCAGTGGCCTTTCAATGAAAAACACAATGTTTGTTCTTTTTGGTCTGAGAAGCCAACATTCATAGCAATTCTCAAGTCGTATGACCTTCAGGAGAATAAAGAGCTGATATTTGCACTTCATCATCATAAGTCAGGAAGGATGACTCTACTTCCCGATTGCTAAATTTACCATAAATCCCAAAAAGTGACTGTGAAAAAAAAAAGAAGTTCCAGTATCCCAGGTCTTCCCGAAAATTTATCACAACGGAAAAACAAAGTAGTTTACCCTTCTTCCACACCCACACCCCTAAGGAAAACAATATTGTACCTACTGATCACAGACCTCTGCCATCTGCTCCAGCCTTTCTATTGTTCTAGTCTGGATTGGTTTCCTTGCTGGTTTTTAGTCTTGGGGAAAATTCATTACTGGGGAAAAAAAAAAACCAACAAACAAACATGAAAAACCCTCTTCTTCACTGATGTTCAGAGAAGATATATGCTTAGGCCAATAGTAAGTTTAGGGCCATGGTTATAATTTTAAAAAAAACCTTCTCAGATGCCAAGGTCAGGAAGGACTATTCTGTCCCACCTGGTCCCCTGGTTAGTCCCCTTATATAATTTTTCTTTCATTAGTCTCGCAAATTGTGGAGCAATTTGGTACAGAGCATGCATACACAGCCACTACAGTACTAAATATCACACAGACTTGATAGAATGGATAGCATTCCTAAGTATTTTAATTTAAAATAACCCCCATTGAACGTACAACAAGAAAAAAAAAATCACTTCCTCTGTTAGAAAACAATCAATTTAAAACATGTGCTTTGCTTTCTGTAGCTTAAATACTCCAATACTTGAAGGTCACTGTCTTTGGGAATTCCTGTTTCTAGCCACTGTGGGACAGAAGCATGCATGTTTTGTGCTTGCATGTTTAATCCACCGTAAGATTTCTACAAATGTATGCATCTTGTAATAGTCACCTTTCATTCCAGATTCTGTCCCTAGTTACAAAGTTGAAGATTCCTGAAGCTTGATTGAAGCAACCCATCAATTCCAACTAGATTAACACTAATTCTAGCCATATGTTGATGAGCGACAGCTCTGTAAAAGAAGACTTTTGTAAAAAAAAATAGTTAGTGAAGAAATAAACACTCCATTGAGAAAACATTCATTTTATCTGGAAGCTATTGATTGAGTATTTTAGTGCTGAACATCAATGGCATGTGTAGATAGCAATCATAATCAATGACATTGACTTAGAAATGCTTTTTGTTTCTTTTGAATATTGAAACTGCAAAACAAAATTTGCAGCTTGTTTTGGGAGAGCTGATTGTTGATCTTCATGACAGTCACCTCACTATTTCAGGACGTGCAGGAGGATACAGTTGTACCACATTTTAAAGTTTACTGGCATAGAAAGCAAGCTTGTCAAGATGCATCCTCTGTCACCTAGATTTTAACCCCTGCCTGTTTATTTCCTCCCTAAGGAATGTAGTTAGGCAATAACGCAAGGACTTCCTGTGTTTTAAAATGAGTATTTGCACAGTCTGATGGAAGTGTAATGATGGGTCTTTGCTTCTGGTAATTGTGGGTTACCCTGTCAGAGCAGTTTTGCAAGGGATGAAGGCAGCAGGGGGTAAATGGGGAGGATGTGGCCACCCCATTAAAAAACAAAACAGCGGAAAGCTGTCCACTTGACTGAGGATGCTTCCCAGAACAAACAACAAGCTGCTGAGATTCACCATAGAGCCCAGTTTATTCCCCTCATGGAACTTCTAGGTACTCAGTGCCATCCTCACCCTCTCCACAACTAATTTTTTTCCCATGATACAGTGAGAATTTGCTGATTAATAATAGAAACAAAAAGAAAGTCCAGATTTTGAATGTAAGTGTAATACCCCACTACAAACAGAAAGGTGTGACTCCACCCTTGATAATTAACCAGGCAAGACTCCCTTATCTCTAGATAATAATCAGGGTGAAGCATGAACCTCAAAAAGGTGATTCAGCCCCTGTCTGAACTATCTCCTTCCACCATCTGAGGACAAGGGTAGAACAATTTTCATCTGAACACATGCCTCTCAGTTTGGAGAATGGAAATTGATCCACCATACCGCCAGGCCCAGTCTAGATTCTTGTCCCAATTACTTTTGAATGAGTGCCAGTGATACATGATATACTTTGGCAGAGATGTCTCCCAGAACAGTGCTGTTTCAAAAAAACATAAACAAAAACAAAAACAAACAAACAAACAAACAAGCCTCAATAATGCTGAAGTTTCATGCCTAGAACATTTAAATAATCCTGAGAGAACTGAGGACCTGACTTTCAATGAGTCACCTTATTCAGTTAGTAAGGCATTTATTAGCCTAGGTGTTTCCTGCCACCAAAATATAGGAAAGAATCTAAAATATACAAGACGACAAGACACCATAAAAGCTATTATCGTTTGACATTACCTACATCAATGTGATGTTATTTTGCCAAGGAGTAACCTCTCGGGCTTGCAGTATCAGAGCCCTTTTTGGCAGTACACATGAAACACGGATTGCATATCTGATTTTAGCTGCAGATAAGAGCACAACACAATTCTTCAACAATTCATCTGATGATGATTATTCGTATAGCTACTTTTCAGACTTCTGAAGAAAATGAAGCAATTATCCTGTCTCAGTGAATTTTTACTACATCCTCCATCTAAAAGGAAGGCCTTTCTACACATTTTTTTTTATTTTGCTGAAAGATAAGTAACATAAGTACAATCCTCATAATGCTATAATTGTTTTTATAATTACTGCCATGTATTTGCATTGTTGTTAAGGGTTTCAATGAATGCTATCTATAGTATTTCATGAAAAAAGTGAAAAATCACCATGTTTCATTGGAGAGAATTTTTGTCTAGACATTATCTATCTCATTCCTTGAGCTGGTAGGATCTCCATCTCTAGAAAGATAACCCAAAGTGTTGTGAATATGCAGATGTTTCTACTGAATCCCTTGCCAAGCATTTTGGCAGCTATGAAATAAATGGTCAGCGTGGGTTTTTTTGATAGAAGTGATATCTGACAGACAGATGAGCACCTTAACTTCATTCACTGACATTGCTTCAGCCCAAATTTTTTATATCATTTCACAGAATAAGAGATAAGCACCCTGAAGAATAGAACATAAAAGAATATCACAAGTAATACATGAAACAATGGTCATTCTTGTAATGATCACAGTTCAGAGGTTTCCATGCATTCATGTCTTCACTATAAGAGCAGGAGACATTATCAAGTGCAGACAGCTGATAGACTCCTGAAAGTTGCCAGCTTGGTCAAAATCTCCAAAAAGTTAAATTAGCATTTATATTGTCAGCACCAACCAATGAAGTAAAATCAAATGTATAGCCTTCATATTGCTTTTCATGTTTGCATAAAATCTACCAGCTAGAGCACAAATTATGTTCTTTTGGAGCACTTTTCATCAGCAGCAGGATGTCATCAGGGTGGTAAATTGCAAAATAAAAATGTAACTAATTAACTTTGACAGTGCATTTATTTGATGAAGTATCATCTTGCAAAGCACAGAACGAGTAACATGCAACTGCTGCCAGACTGAAGAAATCACTGTTAATCTGCTTAACAGCAAGGCTCCTTTAGCTCCCAGTCTCCCTCTGATGCAGACTCATGGGATCCTGGCAGTGGTATCCCTGTGCATAAAGCACGCAGGCAGCAAATCCTTGCTTCCTTCCATGGTAAAACAGCAAATGGGTGTATTGATTAATAAGAATTGTTCCTGCTTAGAGCGTGGAAGTATAAACAGGGTGGATTAATAGTGATTTGTAAAAGATTAAAAATGAGCATCACATTTAAATCTCTATTCAGTTAATTAATAGTCACAAAGCATGTTCAGCAGCTAGACAAATCTTGGCTTATTTACCTTTGATAAAGCGGTATCAAGGGGAGAGCCCCATGCTGGGGCCCTTCCCAGAGGTTTAGCTCCCCAGGCTCAGGGCCATTGGGGCGGTCCATCGCTAACGAGTGCATTTACATTTCACACTGCATCTGGAAAAACTAGTCTTTTCACTTATTCTGAGACGTAAAATAAATAAGTTACTCTTGGCAAAGGCCACCTTGCAACAAGGGATCTGTCAAACTAGAATCAGGTGCTGGAAGAGGGTACAGGCAGCCTAATATCCTGTGAAAGCAAATAAGAAACCTAAAGTGCTGCTACACAAAGTGCAACCAGTGGATGAACACTATGATTGACGAGCTGAAGTTCCCTGCACACAGGGTGGCCTTGGGCTGAAATAAAACCAGCAATTCAGTACACAGCTGCATTCATGCACCTACCCTGAATTTAGCTGCTTCAGTCCCTTCACTGTGTTTCTGAGGTTGCATTGCTCATGAAACCCCAGATGGGTATTGTATATTCTTCCTCAAATCTCATGTCTGTTTGCTCTGGAAGGAAGACCGGCTTGCTCTGGGAAATGGTGAGTAACAGAACCAGGAGACCCTTTCTGTGCAGTCCAAAACATTTACAGACCTCACTGGGAACAAGTTTCAACTAACTCATAAGTTTTGGGGGTCACTTTTGTGACCGTGAAGAAGAACCTGCATTTTCAGAAGCTGGAGAGAAACCCACCTTGGGAGAGCACCTCTGTATTTTATTCCCTCGATTCCACTACCTTTAAATGAAAGGTATCTCCTGCTTTACTGCAAAAGTAGACAAAAAATGCAGTGCTTTCTGACATTTTGCCAGAAACAACTAGATGGAAGGAAAGTTTGGATGCTTCAGCATTTGAAGGACAACTCTAGGTCAAATGTCCTCATGGCAGTTTTAACAGTCCATGGTGTTTCCTGCATGAACAAACAATTTCATGGACTAGAGAGACCAAACCTCTTGTTTTCACCCATATCCTGGGAAGATTACCATCTCTGGCCCAGACAGCCACAAGAGGTCAAGCCTCCAGTCATAGCCATGGCTGCAACCAAAATTGGAAGATTACTACCAAGAACAGCTATCACAGAATTTCCCATATGCTACATTAGCAAACTGAACTAAAAAGGCATAATCCTTCAACAAATGATGTTTGTCCTAGACATGAGACAAATTTGATAATGAAAAGAGAAGTTCATTTTAAGCTACATTTTACCTGGTTATGCTGTAAAAACATTGGCACCATCAAGGTAACTGCTGATCACAGCAGAATAAAACCTTTATGTTGACAAAGCAAAAGCATCCCTTGGGGGCAAACTCACAAACGCCTTCATTTACGTTTTGTCATTTAAAAATTAAACGGAAGCTACAGTTTATGTGTGCTATTGCTTAAATACCAGAAGTACCCAAAGGAATTCAGTTCAGTACATATGTACAAATAAAAATAAAATATTGTGGAGTTTGTGTGTTTATGTCTGCATTTCAGAGATGTCCAGATGTGCAGGGGGGATAATGAGATGTTAGAAAGAAATATCAAGATTTGTTCAATGAATTTTGATAGGACTGGAAGTATCAGATCTATTGAAAAATATACAAAAAAGTTTAGTCAGGTGTCATATGGGGCATTAGTAAAGATTCTTTCATGAAGTCTGGTACCCCTGAATAACCTAACCAGTTCTGCATTCACACATGGAAGAAGTGGGAATCAGATGGAGGTGTTTGGTATATGTTAGTAAATATTTCTGAACTCAAAACAAAACAAAGAATTTGCAGTCAGTTAATAAAGAACTACAGCTACAGAACTTATCAGCTAATAAAGAACTTACCAGCTCCAATTGATTTGCTGTTGAAAAGGAAATCTTAAACACATTTTTTTTTACAGAAGTACTGCTAGATAGAATAGCAAAATAAAGATCCATTTCCGAAGAAAAAGCTACTTAGTGTGGTAAGGGGGACTGTAAGAAGCAAAAAACTAGGAAATACATATCAACTCAGTCTCCTTCAAGCACAGGCACACCTATATCTGCAGGTACCTCATTGATAATGTGTTCTGTATATAGAGGGTTCAGAGTCAATCATTTAAAGAACTAAATGAAATAATAAAAGTTAAAGTCAAATTCTGCAACAAACAGCAAGTCTGTCTGAAAATTACATACACCCACACAAATACCAAAAATTATGGATTTCCTTCACAATAGGTAAACTAGCCTCCACAGAACAATATCATCATCCAGAATCTGAAAGCAGATTTTGGGATCAGCCCTAAATTTAATGTTGCACCAAACTACTTCTCATCAGCCTAAAAGCTCAGCACAAAGCTACCAGAGGGATTTTTCTGTCACATTAGAGATATCAAGCATAGTGAGGAACTACTGTTCCATAGTGGTGAACATCCCTAGTCCAGTTTAGTCCTTATTTTCGTGCCCAGGAGAAAAACTCAAAGCCATCAAAACTATACAAAAAAGCACCAGAAGGAACAATGGCTCTGCTCATCCTGGCTCCCACTGATGCCACAGAACCCACCAGCAGCGGAACATGAACACACAGTGACAGAGAAATCCCACAGCACTGCATTCCTTTCCTCCACTCGTGCAAATTCTCACACACAGAGATGACTGTAGCATAGTGACTATTAAGAGAATAATTGAAATGTCATATGCGTTACATGATAAAATACAATTAGCTATTTTTCTATACTAATATTTGTAAGTATAAAAACTAAGGTACCCCCCAGTGGGAATAAGCAGCAATTGCTGGCTCATTGGTGACGTGTCTTAATTTGTCACAGACTTGAAGGCAGCACAATGATGTGTTTGCTCTTATGCAGCAGAAGCAATTATTTTTGCAGAAATGAATCACTTTACATTCTGAAGCTATATAAATAATTAAGATTCAACTAAACTTGTCAAAATATATAAGTACAACACTCTACAACATTAAAGACTGGGCGCTATGCAAAAAGTTTCACCTCAGGGCACATATTGGGACCTCATCACTTTGTCCAAAGGATGTCTGAACCCCCAGGAGCTCAACTCAGAGCTGGAAGATCAAATGGCAGGAACCTGAGCCTGGAAAATTTCCTCATGGTACTTGTAACATCTTCCACTAGCAAAGCCCTAAATTAAAAGAAATTGTTTAGGCAGTTTACATGCTGTGAATCAAAGAATGCTTAAACTTAACAGGGAGATTAATCCTTAGGCACATAGCACTGATTCTAACTTTGTATTCCCAGGGCTTCATATCAGCTAAACAATGTTCATGGTTTTTTTTTTTAAATAAGCCTTTTATCTGTGCTAAAAGTTCAAAGAGATCCATTACACATTTGGAAAAAACCTCACTTGAATTATTCCATGGATTTTGCATAAGTTAGTAGTCAGACATAAAATACCTGATAAAAATGAGGGGGAAAGACACTTCTTTTTTTTTTTTTCTTTTTTTCCATTTTATTGGCCAATAAAATTTTCAGTCTGAAGGCACAGTTGTTACAGGTCATATTTACATGACGAATTGTTTCCTAGCCACATGAGGCAGTCTGATACTCTGCTGTTTGGCTGTCCATCTATTTGTCCTTGCCTCACATTCTTTAGGCTACCCAACCACCTTCAACTAATTTTTACCAGAGGAGAAAAAGTCTCAGAAAATCTTTCAAATTCTCCAGGGATTAGCAGCTAGGCATTTGGGCATTGTAAGTCAAATTTTATTGTCTGGACATTCAAAAAGGACAAGTAGCTTCTGGCTTGAAAGAAAACCAGACTTAACTGAGAAACACTGAAAACTTGGCAAAACCTGAAAAATAACAGCAGATGAGACTGACATCCTTCAGAGTGTACTGGCAAAAGTCCTGGCCTAGTCTGCCACTGTCCACACTGAGTAGATAGAAAGGGATTTCTTTTTCTGGTGGGACCATGCTGATGAACATCAGACTTAGCGGATGTCAGGTGAATGGGAAATAAATTTGTTGCCTTAGATGGATATTTGGGTTTGAGGATTGCTGTCTAATCCATCTGGGAAGAGAGGTTTCCATACTATTCAGGCACTAAACCTAAGTGTCTGGGACATGTGCTACCTGTATGGATCAGCAGCAATCCTTGCTAACTGCATTCACTGCTGGCTGTTTGTTACAGAAATGGCTTCAGTGTCATACAGCTCCTTCATCAAGAGACCGAGGGCAGATACCCTCCTCATAGAATCTGTATTTCAAAACAGGTAACCTTTTACATGTAGTCTCCTCCTGTCCTTTAACAAACAAGGAAAAAAATCTTCTCACCACCAACAAAATTCTAACATTTTAAACTGCAGACTACAGTGAGCACCACAGCATCCTACAGCAAATTTACATCTGTTCTTCTCAGCAGGGCTGATCCTAAACAGCAAGGTACCAAGGCATTACCCACCGTCAAAGCAATCCTGACCCACTGCAGATGCTTTCACGTATTCTTGGACAGATGCCCACAAATTTCTGTCTTCCCCTACTTCCGCATGAGATGATGCTGCTCCCCTGCCTTGACAGGTTTCAGGCCTTTAGCCTCATCACCTACTCAGGTTCTGCTTCCAGATTCTGAGAGGTAATGCCATTATATTCAGTAAAGGAAAGCGCCTTTGGGAAGAATCAATTATTTACCATGGTGCCATGCTATAAATTCACAGCAGAAGCAACAAAGCACAGGCTGTTTTCACCACTGAACTCCACCCACAGAAGCAGAAGATGGGGTTATTATTGTCATTGCCAACTGGCCCAACAAGCCCTGCTCCAACTGGAAAACTCGCTTAGACTCCCTTGTGCTTTCCCAGTGCCACTTCCAGCAAATCTTCATTCCCCTTACCCAGAGCACAGCAATTGCTCTCTGTGCAGCTCTTTGGCATCACAGAGTGGAATGCCTCTGGCCAGCTTGATCCAGCTGCCAAGCTGAAAGGAAGGAGAACTCACAGCTCCTTCCATAACTACAAAGGTTTCCCAAACACAACAAGCCCACCCTGTCATATGTGGTTTCTCTATTACCTCTTATCGCCTTCTTTTTCCACCAATCCATAGCACGGCTGCTGGATTGAGGATGGAGAAAAATCTGGGTTTCACTTCCACAGGTTACGGCCCTGTCCAGGCTGCTAAAAGAAAATGAGATATTAGAAAGAACAGAGAATGACTAAAATGGGTCAACAGGTCTCCCCCTAGTTCTTCCTCATAGCTATGGGTTTAGGGACACTTGAACCACTCCCTTCCAGACTAGGCCTCGGCAGCCCAAACTTGTTAATTCTAATGGGAGGAGCTCTGACTCAGAGTTTATGTCTTATTGTGGTACCTTAAACAGTGACTGCAACGTGGTTTAGATGTGATGGAGACTGATTCTTGACATTACTCATCAAATCAGTCTTTGTTCAAGACTGACCCAGGTTTAATGCAGTTCTTCTCAAAGTATTTCTTTAATTCCAGAAGCCTTTTTTTTCAGGGAAGAGAAGGAAAGGGAAAGGGAAAGGGAAGGGAAAGGGAAGGGGAAGGGAAAGGGAAAGGGAAAGGGAAAGGGAAAGGGAAAGGGAAAGGGAAAGGGAAAGGGAAGGCAAGGCAAGGCAAAGCAAGGCAAGGCAAGGCAAGGCAAGGCAAGGCAAGGCAAGGGAAGGCAAGGCAAGGCAAGGGAAGGGAAGGGAAGGGAAGGGAAGGGAAGGGAAGGGAAGGGAAGGGAAGGGAAGGAAGGGAAGGAAGGGAAGGGAAGGGAAGGGAAGGGAAGGGAAGGGAAGGGAAGGGAAGGGAAGGGAAGGGAAGGGAAGGGAAGGGAAGGGAAGGGAAGGGAAATGTGGTCATCAACTGCTGAATACATTGGTGGGTCTGGTAGCTTGTCTACACCAAACTCCTTGTGGTTCATGACCAACTGAGACAATACACTTGTTACACAGTTTTAGTAAGAAATGCATTCAGCACACAGGTTTTACTTTCAGTAGTAACTGAGTAAATCAGTTCTGTTTTATTCCACTGTATATGACAGATCTCTTTTGCAATTTAAGATAATAACATGTTAATCTGAATTCTCATAGACAGAAAAGACTATATCACAGTTCTCTTTTTTTAAGCTTATCTTAGCACACAACGTGTGGTTCAGTTAACAAGAGTCATGATCCACCCACTTGCAAGAAATAGTTCTTTGACTATATTCAGATACAAACACACCTCGTTTAGACAATAAGTATAGATCTGGAGTCTGACGGGATTAGCAAACTCATTGCACTGTACCCAAAGAAACAGGAAAATAACGAACAAGTTTGGTAACATAATTCAAAACATTTAGTTTTCCATGTCCTAGGAAGAATGGGAGTTCTGTTAATTAAATATGCACAAGGGAAGGCAGGGGGATTTTGAGAGAATCCTGCCTCAGATATTTCATGTCCACGTGTAAATGACAGCCAGTATTGTGCCTTGTTTCTTTTGCCTCTTTATAACACTGGTTTGAAACTAGAGAAAAAATTGATAGAAAAAACGTTGGGAGAAGGAAAAATGCCAATAGTTATGTCATTCATCATCCTTCATGAAATGGAAGATTTCTACACTCCTTTAGCAAGTTTATAGATGCTCTCATACAGACTTGTAAGTGCCAGAAAGTATTTGAATGTTATCTAAATCTCAAACTCATCTTTAAATCATAGATTCATAGAACCTCAGAATAGCTTGGGTTGGAAGAAACTTTTAAAGATCATCTAGTTCAGGCCCCCTGCAATGAGCAGGGACCTCTCCAACTAGGTTAGGTTGTTCAAAGCCCAATCCAGCCTGACCAGGAGTGTTTCCAGGGGGAGGGTGGGGCATCCACCACGTCTCTGGGCAACTTACTCCAGTGTTTCATCACCCTCACTGTAAAAAAATTTCTTTCTTATATCCAATCCAAATTGACCCCCTTTTAGTTTAAAACTCTTACCCCTTGTCCTATTGCACTTGGTAAATACAAAATTTATCACTGAGAGATCTTCTGCTGAAATTTATACTCAAGAAATACTGGATTTAGGCATGCACATACTATAGCATTTTCAGCCATACAAGTACTAATAAATAATTATGCATTTGCATATTACAGTATTTTCACAAATACACTGATTACTCATTAGTTTACTGTAGGTTCTATACAGAGGCTATTTTATGGTTTGCTGTGACAACACAGAAGTCATATTTGGCAAGACACATATTTGGCAAGACATGTTTAGGAAGGAGTGAGCCCCTTATAAATAAAACTGGAGAGGATGGAGTATTGCAAGCTTATAAATGTGTATTCCTGAAACATTTAAACAATAATTCTAACTACTGAGCTCATCACAAAAGAACATTACAATATGAGAGTTTAGAATGCAAATTCACCACCACCTCCTACAAGTTTTAGTTAAATGGTGTTCAACTACATCATTAATCTCCACAGACAACTCAAGTTCAGTATTGATTACTGTTTTAATGATACACAAACCCATAAAGATTGACCTTTGCAATCACTGGTGGCTTTGTGTGCTATTAAATTTCATATACAGCACAGCAAGTGACATTACAGGTAGATGTTTTAGTGAGAATGAAACAGACTGCAGAACGTCCTGGTATATCCTAACGCCTCAAGCAAATATGTCAAATGTAAACTGAAGAATGGGTTCTGAATTCCAAGCAAATCTGCATAACTAGATTTTAATTTATTTTATAGAAATAATTCTGGAAAATATTTTAAATTATTACTTGCATTTTTTCAAGATGTTTGAATGCCTAAGTTATAATCATTAAATAAACTTAATTTAGAAATTAGACAAGGTAAAAACCTACACAAAACCACCCTGTGTTTAAAAACTTATCTTCTCCTGTGCTGAGAAAATGCAACATTTGTATATGTTTGCTTTGATGATGAGAAAGTTTCTCTTCCTCTGATCATGAAACAATACTGGAGCCTCAGGCTTGGTGCGAGGACAATGCAATTCCCTCTGTAGCATGCAAGGTTCATAAGCACTCTGGTCCCTCAGGATCCCAGATGCCATGTTACAAGCACTTGAGAGACAGAAATCTTTAAACCAGGCAGTGCCTGGTCCAGTTAGCCTTCTGCAATGCAATATTTACAATAACATCACTGCAACACTGAGGAAGGAGCTGTTTGGATTAACCTGCTAAGAAATGGCACAGCATCGCCTCAGTGAGTAGGGCTGCATCTGGGCATCCCTATGTATCCCCCACCAACAGATTGAGACCAGCTGCTCACACCAGCTCTCTCATTTTGGAGCTCCTGCAGAGTCACATGCCCCAGGTTGCCTCAGAAGAAAATACAGTTTTGGACTCAGAACACAAGCCCAAAGAACAAATAACGCTATTAAGGCCAGCACCACAAGTCATGCATACAGCTGGGATTACCCCAGGTCGTGAGCCTGAGTGAGCCATGGAGCCAGACACCACTGTGAAGATGGGGAACACAGAGCCAACACTCCCAGGTGACCTGTGGCAGAAGGCAGGTTCTGAACAAGTTCCCTGCTGCAGGAGACCAGAGACAGCAAGTTGACTCTCACCCGAAAAATAAGTCAGGCACTTATTTGCACACTGAGCAACCCAGGTCTCCTTGTGTCATTGAAACCCAACATTATTTTTGTCTTTGTCTATTAAGTTTAGCTTCATCAGCTAGAAAACAATTTTGCCTGAAAGCGCCAGTGCACTTGTGCCAGCCAAAGAAAGAAAGACATGAGTTTACTGCAGGGGCACCATCCTTATCATCTAACTTGACACACCAGCTGCGTCCAGAGCAGACTGGCCTTGGGGAGGGGACATAAGTTGTAAAGACCATTTTTATTCTTCACACAGAGCTGCAGCTAAATCAGAACTGTATTAGTTGGACTTGTCTGACTGATAACCTGATTCCTTTGGCTGTTTTCTGATCTTGCAATTCAACTCTACCCAGTCACAGAATAAAATGTTATACAAATATTCAGACTTCTCCTGCAGCATTTCTGTAGTCCTTCCAGTCATGAACTGCAAGAGTCTAGAAGTCATGGCCAGGCACATAGCCCAAGAACACAGTGCCCCTTGATCCTACGGCTGATGCATGAGGAGTGAGATAAAGAGAGTTCTACTAACCCTCTGAGATGAACGCTTTCTGCACAACTCACAGTGACTGTAGTGATTCAGGCTTAGTTTACACATGGTAAGAGAAAGTGTTGTGCATCCAGCTCTTCTTTGCCCTCTCCTTTGCAGGAAAAGAAGAGGCTGAGCAGACATTTTTCCTAGAAACAGGCTTTCTGCAGAACTCAGGTCCCAGGGAAGAAGGGGATCTTCAGTTGTTCAGTCATGAAAATTCCTTAAAACTGAGCTTTATGTTTGGCCAGTCCCCTAAAAAAATTAGTGGCTAGAAGATTTTTCTATTTTTATTCCTCAACACTAGATAGGAGAGTATTTTTCCACTTTGTACGCAAGACCCACATTCTGAGCATTCCTTCAGTAACATTCAGTCATAATTTGACAACATTTTTAAATGACAATCTTATTGTTTTAATTACTGTTGTGTAAAGAGCTGGAAATATGCATCAGACTCAGTTCAAACTTAAAAGTTAAGTCTGCAAGAGGCAGCTGTTGCTAAGGGAGGAATAACTCAAGACAGAAGCAGAACATGATTGCAGAGATGTCATTCCACTTTATCTGAGGGGGATAGGAAAAGACAGTCATCATTTGCTCTTTCCCAGCCCAAGGCCATTCAGAGATCAGAATCATTGGCCATTCTTTAGGCTGAGAAATCCAATTTGTCTGTCCTTTTGTGGAACAACTGGCTCACAAATTTTAGACTGTAAGAAAAAAATCCTTTGTAGAAGAAAAGGTTTGGAAGAGACCCAGTAGCTGCAAAAAACAGGGGTGACAGCTAAACAGCCAATTAGAGATGGAAAGTCCAAGCATAGTGATTTAAGAAAACAAACCCAAGACCCATTTTCTCTAGCAGGTAATTAGCAGTAGCCTCTGCAAGGTAAAAAGAGGCACCTTTCTGAAGCAAGGCAATACCACAGCAGGGGTCTCTCAAGATTCTCATCATGGAGTTGTGATGAGGGGACCCCTTTAAGCTCAGGGAAGGACTGGGACTTGTTAATGATCATGTGCTGATCTGCATGTTGGATTTCTGACTGCGTGAGTAAAAGTAACGTGCACTACCCTGATTTGGTCTGCTACTGGGAACACCTTCAGACTTTGTCCCTGTTGCTTAAAGAGCAATTACTAACACATTTCCTTACCAGGCACATGGGAGTTTTCTGATAGGTTTCATCATGTATACACTGTAACACATTACAGCACTGTACTCTATTCATATGACTTCTCCAGGGAGATGGCTACCTTTTAGATACTCCTGGACCAGATAATCTTTCTATAAAAAGCAGAGAGATTATGGGTAATTATTTCCTGCTGTCCTCTCTGTGTCTTTTTTACTCCATTAAACAAACAGACAGTGTTTGGTATATGAGTAAGAAGTGTAGTGTAACAGAAAATATGCTAGAAAGGAAATGATTACTAATCACTGTTTTTTGCCCAATACAGCTAAAATGACCTATTTACTCAGCTCATCAGCTGAGCAAACTACTGACTTCAAGATGTGTGAAACCATCCTTGTTTTTTGGTTCCAAACGCAATTTTGTTTTGGTAATGAATTCAAGGAGCAAATATGACCTGGGCTGACAGAGAAGCACACAAGAACTAGAGTCATCCCACAGAGAGAAAACACTAAAAGGAGGCAGACAGACAAAGCCTAAAACATTGTCAAACAGTTTATTAAATAAGCTTAATGATTTAATATATGGAACTCAAGAAAGCATCAGCTAGGTTAACATTTGCCCAGGACATTCAAGTACATGTTAGGAAGTAAAATGTAAAACTACTCTTAAAATAAAACTGTACTATGGCTTTGGGCAGCAGGAAGATAAAAAGCTAACCCGAGCTCTCAAGTGACCAATCAGATGGAAATTAATTACAGATGTAAGGGACATGATTCATTATCTGCTTAAGTTAAAAAGTATCAACTACCTTATGAACACATAACAAACCAGCAGATGGATATGCCTCTCTTATACTCCATTAAACTACTTGGGTGTCTCAGTATTTCCAGGACTGAACATCATTTTTGGACAAATAATCACTATGTGTGCTTTATAGTTAGCACTGTGAGACACACATTCAGTGTTCAAACATTTTGATTCAGGAAGCTTTAATTTTGGGGTGGCTTGTTTTTGCCAGGAATGAGAAGAGGTACTCCTTGAATATTAGCTCATCTGGAATTTTCAAATGGCAAGTTGAAATCATATCTTTACACATGGCTTTGGGGATTCCCTTTTACTTTTCTCTGACTCAAGAACAGTGCTAAATGTTTCTTCCCTTAAAAAAAAAAATCCCTTTAAACTGAAACAAAATAGGAACACTTTGCCAAGAAAATATTTTAAAATATGAACCTATAAAAAATATTCTTCCATAATTTCATCTACAAGTTGTTCTCAGACCCACGGCAAGGAGGAATGACTTCACTCTCAATAAAAAGTAGCCCTAACAGAAAGAAATTACTTACTGGCAATATGGTTATCTAAACCCAAACATATTCTCAGAAAGACAGAATTTAATATTGAATTAATGCTTCAAAATATATCCAGCCTTGACTTCAAAAGTCACAGGACTTGCTACAAAGCTCAAGAAGCCTACTATGCAGATCTGCAACTTACACCTCAGTGTGCACATAGTTTATGTTTAATTTGGCAGGTAATTCAGCTCAGCACAAGCAAACAAATAAAACAAGGCAGCTGGCGTAAGGCCCCTGCAACTACAAGAGTTTCTGCTTCAGTCCAAGTTTAATCTGGTTGGCTGGAGCTTGAATGTTGCCCGTCGTGGATACGGTTCGAAGCTGTCCAATGGACCAACCACTCCTTCATCTGGAGATGATTAGCTCTCCCTTAGCATGATGAAGATTTGGTGCTGTTAGTCCAAAGACACGCTTAGGCAATCACAAACAACTTCTCTTTCCCTCTTCTCAGTTTATTGTCCTCTCCTGCTTTGCCCTCCTCCACTGCAGGACATCATGTCTCTGGTATTTTAAGTGACCTATGAGATGAAGACAGGTTTGCTCTCTTTCAAGTGTTTGAGTTTGCTCTTGTGTGCTCACAAGAATGGCTGTACCAGCTCAAGGGCTACTAAGTGAGACAAACTAGAGCTGTAGGAGGGAAAAAACCCCCAGCACCAACTAGGGCTGACTTTGCCAAGTCACCTTAGGAGTCAGGGGCTTTTTCACTCCAGCCCCACCCCACAGCCTGTCATCTACCTGCCAGGGATTTTCAGAGCTCACCTCCTATTGACTCTCCAAATGTGTGGAATGGTGTTTGGTCACAGGAACATTTTAGTACAGAAGTCTTTGGGAGAGGGAGGCTTTGCAGCACTCTTCTTCTTGCCACTGCTCCCCTGAAGATCAGATACAGGTATCTGATTCCTCACAGAGTTCCCACCTTCCCAAAATATTTGCCAACCCTCCTCAAATGCGGCAAGGTGAAGGTAACAACACAAACCTAAATGCCCCAAGAGAAACTCAATCACAATGAAACCTTGAAACCGCCCTGCAAGTTTGAAAATGTTGAGAAACTTCTGCAAGGCATTCAGAAGGGCTCTTGCTTTCTCATCTTTCCCCCACCCTTGTGGGTGGGTGTAAGGGCAGAGTAAGGCTTATCAAAGGCCCTGATTCTGAAGGCAGCCAGTGCCCCGGCCAGCGAGGGCCCTTCCACAAGCTCTGCCACCCACAAGTGCATTCCCTTGCTCAGAGACCTTGAAAGATGTTGCACTGGCAAACGTTCACCATTTATTTATTTCAGGTGTTTGACCAGAAGAAGAGCTGTGGGTCAGACATCCTCGTTAACGCCACGTTCAGGAACCCCACCTTTCTTGCAGCAGCCCCATGACTGCCCCTAACCGAGGCCCGAAGCCCACGGCCAGGAAACGCCTTCCCCTGCCTCCGGCGGCGAGGGTCGCGCAGACGGGGGGGACCCCACGGCGCCGAGAGGGTACCCAGCGAGGCGAAGGGCGCGGGGCAGGTGCCGCGCCCGGCGGGGCGCGGGGGGCGCAGCGCGGCCGCTCCGGCGTCAGGAGGAGCCGCTCGGTGCCGCTCTTTCCCCCGCCAGCCCCGTCTGCCGAGCGTGTGTCAAACCCACGTGCTCCGGCAGCCCGCGCACACGGGGAGCGGCGCCCCGCGGCCGAGCCCCTCCGCACCGCCGGCCCCGCACCGCACCGCACCGCGCCGGCCCGCACGGGCACCTCCGGCGGCGGCCGCGCCGCGCCGCACCGAGGCCTGCGCCGTCCCCGCGGCGACGGCGGCGGGGAGGAGGAGAAGGAGGAGGAGGAGGGCGGTGTTTTCCTGCGCGGCGCCGCGGCCGTCGCCCCGCCGCCGGCGAGCGTCAGGCGGGGCGGGGGGGGCCCGGCCTGGCCCTTCCCCTGGCCCCCGCGCCCCGAGGATGGCAGCGCTGCCCGCACGAGTGGCTGGCGGCGGTGTCCCTCCTCTTTTTTTTTCCGGGAGCGGCGGCGGCGGCGGCATCGGCGGCGGATCATTGTTGTGTGGGAGGAGGGTGGCGGGGATGGACTTGATCTCTCGGGTCTCCTGCTGAGGCGGCAGCACAGCGCGCCCCGCCGCCCAGCCAGCGCCGCGCCGGGCAGGGAGGGACCGGCCCGGCCCCCCGCCCGCTCCCCGGCTCTTTATTTTTAGGGGGCTCTGCTGCTCCTTTCCCTCGCCCTTATCTCTCCCCCCTCCTCCCCGCCCGCACACACGCACAGGGACACGCACGCACCCTCCTCCGGTGCCCTTTCATCCTTCCCCCCCGCCGTCCTCCCGCGCCGGCTCCTGCCGCGGCAGATGCGCCGCGGGTCACCGCGCAGCTGGGACTATGGTGAAATTTCCAGCGCTCACTAACTACTGGCCCCTGATCCGGTTCCTGGTCCCTCTTGGCATCACCAACATCGCCATCGACTTCGGGGAGCAGGTAAGGCAGCGCCTCTCCCGGGAGCGACCTTCTTCCGCAGCGCCGGGCCGGTGGGGCTCGGCGCCTCCGCCGGGAAGGGAAGGGGAGCCGAAGCGGGCAGAGCCGAGCCGTGCCCCGCCGTTCTGCCCCGGCTCATCGCGGCGAGCGGGGACTGCGGCCCCATCGCCGGTGGGAGCAGCGGGCGGCCGGTGCCGCCGTGCCTGCCCCGGCGGCGGCCCGAGAGCACGGGCTGCCCCGCACCCCGCGAGATGCACGGGGAAGGACGGCGGGTTGTTTGGGGGATTTTTTTTTTTCCCCTCGTATTTCAGGATTATATAATCTCAAATTACATAATGCATTCGCCGGGGGGCTGGTTTTGGTTTATGTCCCCGCTGACACGGCCGCTCAGGTGCAGCAGCCCCTAGCGCAGTGCAGCCCGGTGGCAGTGGCGGCTGGAGCGGGGCGCGGGGAGGGCGGCCCGGCTGCCGCCGCCCGTTGCCGGAGGGCGCCGCGGACCCCCCCGCCCCGCCGCGCTGCCGCAGCGGTTCGGCCCCCGCCACCGGCAGCCCCCGCCGTGGCATCGCGGGAGGAGGACGGCATCCCGGCGGAGAGCCGCTCCGCACCCCCTCGGTGAGGGGGCGACTTCCCGGCGAGTCTCCGAGCAGGTGAAGCTCCGCTGCGCCCCTGCCTCCGCCGGTGTTCGATGCGCCTCAGCCCTGCTGCAGTTCCGTAGCGGTGTTGGTGACCTAAGGCTGTCCCCTGTCATAGGCACGGAGAAGATACCCCTGGTACCCGAACCCCGAACCTATCTCCCTGACGTGCAGCCTTCCCGCTTCGTCCTCCCAGTCCCCGCTTGCAGCGTTTGCACTGAGAACATGTTCAATGCTTGACGTACCCATTCCTCCTCTGGCCGAGCTTTTCCCGCAGGGTGCTCGTTTGCCACTGCGCTGTGGTGTGGCAAATCTCTGCACTCATGTTTCCGTATTTATGACAGCCCAGGCCCCGGTCTTGTGTTAGGCTGCACTATATGAGCTGATCACTAATTATATTTTCAGTAGGATGTTATACACTACTACTTACTCACAAGTGTTAAGCTGGGCAGCCACACTAGATATTGTGTCTCAAATAGCTTTATCCTTGTCCTAAGTCACTCGGTTTTACTAAGAAGATCTTGTTTTCTAAGAATAGGCACTTGCTCCTGTGCTCCTTGAGCAAAGGTATCAGAAAATTGGTGGGTACTTTCAGCCATTTGTAAAGAGAAAAGTGAAAGGAAAAAATATTACAGCGGGGAAAAAATAACTAATATTAATCATATGTTTGTCATGGCTGTGTCAATTGCCTTTTGATTCCTAGTCCCTTAAATAAACTGTGATACTAAAAAATACAATTCCATCCTTGTCTGACAACTACATGCTTTCCTACTAAGTCAGTCTTGTATAAATCATAGTCAGTGGGGAAAAACGGAAATCTAAAGATAGAAGTGACAAGGGAAAAGGTGATTTAAATGCTAATAACTGTGCCACATTAATAACATACAGCAGAAGTTAAATTGAAAGCAGTTCACTCAGCAAACTGAGTATGACAGGTGCATAGCTACAGTTTGCCTCATACAAGGTCAGCGTGATTCAAGATCTATGTCAGCCTATAAAAAACATCCCTTTGGCTTCAGTGTCCTCTGTACCAGGATTTAAAAAATTTGCAAGCAATCTTACAAGTAAGGGGTCTTCTGTCTGCTTGGGTACCGGTGACATGGGAGGCATGTTAGCATGTGAATGGTGCATGTAAACACTTATTTAAGCAACTTTGACAGCATTAGGAACAAAAATGTGCTTTATTTCATAGCCAAGTAATAGGATTGGCCCTCCAATCCTTCAACTCCAGAGTTGGAGTTATCCCTTGTCTCAGATGGCAGCCTGGGGAGGTGATTAATTGGAAAGGGAGAAATCTAGCCTGCTAGACATCTAGCTCCTTTCAGGAGCAGAAACTAGAAAGATAGTTTTTGTACCAGCCTTACCTACATGGAAATCAGGAAACCAAAGCAGGGACAAAGTTACTCCAGGTCTGAAGGGTTCCTCTTACAGACAAAAGGATAGTGATTTTATTTTCTAGTATATAATACATGAAGTTGTTTTTTACACTTGTAGGAATATTACTGTGAGACTTGTGAGGTTGAAAATACATTGACTTGCTCAGCCAGTCCCCTTTCTGCTTTAAAAATTTGTAATGATTTTAATGCCAGGGTTGAATGGAAGCAACGTAGAAGAATGCGTGTGCCAACAGATAGCTGCTGTACCTTCTCCTGTAAATGTGTGCTGCAGATAACAAAGATTTCCAAGAATGATAAGGGAAGAAAACTTTGCATTAAGTAATGTTACCTGCTCTGGACAATACTGTGAAAGAAAGAGGAGAACTACAGGTCAGAAGTAAGAGATGAGTGTAAAAAATTAGGGAGAGAATGGACCTTGCCTGACCAGTGAAGAGATGTGTAAGAAATGCTATAAGTCATAAACCCTTTTAATGTGTGGTATTCATACATTGCTTCCTCAAGGGGGGAGGGTTATTTGGGAGCAAAGTGTTCGAAACAAAGTTTGAAAAGTGAGAAACAAAGATATTCGCACTTTTTTTTTTTTTTAATTACCTTTAGAGGCTTTTCTACAGGTTGGTAGTCGTAATCAATAGCAAACATCACTAGGAAGTGACCAGACCCTTGGTGTGCAGTTCTCTCTAGACTTCTTGCTACTTTAAGAGAAATTTATACTAAGGATAAAGAATATTTGCAGAACAGAGGTTGAGGCTGTCATCATTGGCCCATATAACATGTTTGCAGTGGCAAGTGTGTTTAGTTTACAGGAAGTAAAAAATGCTGGCAGAATGCTTAAGAACTAATAAGTTCAGCTCCTGCAGTCACTTCCAGAACTGCTGTAGCCAGTGAAGAGCCTCCTGTTGACTTCTGGACCCTAATCCAATAAAGCCTTAAGACAAGGCTATATTACTGCAGTTTAGTGAGGCGACTTCATTTGTTCACCTCATAAAATCTCTTAGACAAATACCTGACTTTTCCCCTTCTAAAAAAGGTCATTCTGATGCATGAACAGGTAAATTACCAGAATATTAGAGAGATAAACCATTTCTAACCTGTTTTCATTATTTCCTTCTGCAGTCCATTTCCAGTTTATTTACAGTGCTGCATGGCATTTATGAAATGAAATATTGCATAGCTCTCTTCTTAGAGAAAGGCCTTCAGGAAAATAGTCTCAAGTATTATGGCTAAATGATCTTTCTCCACACTAATATGTTTCACCACACAAATTTGTGTCTTGAACTTAACACCATTAGAAGAGAGATGCTCACTTTTATTCTACTGTTGAGAGCATTCAACTCTCAGTATCTTACCCTGAGATTAACAGTAATTACTATTGTGTTTAGAGCTCAGTTGTTGGAAAGCAGAGTTTGCATTAAAAATTCTGGCTCCCTTGAAAAATGTTGTTGGATGCACTTGCTTGGAAATAAATAAATAAATGGCTCCAATGTGATGAGGCACAACACAACCTCAAACAACTCACCCAGCAAATAATAGCACCACTACCCTGTGGGCTCAAAAATCTGTCACCACCCACACAGCTTCAGAGCTGCTCACATATATAGTGGTGGCCTGACTTGTAATGTCTGTGTGCATTTGCATCAGCATTATTATAGAGGGGGAAAGCTGAGGTGTGCATTAGTTCACTAACGTTTGAATTGACCTTAGGTAGCATTAAATACAATTAGCAGGTGTGGCTGATAACTGGTAACATCAGAGGATGTTCAAGGGGTGGCAAAGGCCAGGAAGAGAGCAATATTTTGATCTCAAGGCCTATCTGCAGTAGTCCCTTAATTTTCAGTGGGAACACTAGGAGGTTTTTTTTGTTCGGGTTTCTTTTTTAACTTTCTAGCTAGCCCCTGGATCATTAGCTTCAGTTGCTGTCACTAGCTGTTGGTTGGGCAGTTTAACTTGCCAACATAACTGCTACGTATGCAGGCATAATGTTGCTCAGCGGCTTGCACATCCTTGGAAACTAAAACCGAGTAAGCAGAGCCTTGCTGCTGCTTTCTCCTGAGGTCATTCAGGTGCTCTGGTTCCGCAGAGAAGTTGCCATACGTTGTGTGTGGTGTGGCGATTGATATCAAACAGGCAAGCCATAAAGGAAATGCTAAATGTTTTGGATTCCAAATTATTTTGCAGTAATTGCTTTAAAGCAAACTGTTATTTTCTTGTATTTGATTGGGTTTTTGGTTAGTGTTTTTTTTTTTTTTTTAACTTGAAAAAAGAAAGTGTTGCCAGAAAAAGAGAACAAGTCATGAATAATGTATCAAAAAGAATTAGTGAGCTTATTGTCTGCCCATGCCATTTGCAAACTTAGTAGGGGGTTAAACATTTTGATTAATGGCTTATGAAGCTTGTTTTGGGGGTAAGTGTTATTGTCTGGACATTCAAAACAAGTAATGGGAGAGTTCACATTCCCAGCTGTTCACCGAGGATTTGGGCCAAGTTGTGTAACCTTTCCGTGGCACAGTTTCCTTGCCTTTGAAGTGTGGCTAGACACCTACTTGTATGTAGACGTAATGAAAATTCAGATGTCAGAAGAGCTCTAAGATGAAAGGTGCTGTAGGAGCACAAAGTACTCCTATATTGATGTTGTGAGAGGTCAGAGACTTGTTTAAATTGTGTAGGACTTTAGTACCATATAAACAAGAAAGCTAACAAAGTCTTGTAATTTGTGTAGACCGTGACTATGTTATTACCACAATCATATTACTAATAGGCTATGCTGATGGAAATGCCCTGTTTGTTTTAAATGAATGTGAACCATATAGCCTTTAAAATTAAATTTAGATGAAATTGTGTTGAAGAAGCAACCATATACAGAGTATATTATCAACAGAATTTTTTTTGTTGTTATTATTTTTCATGGTGATATTTTGAAGTAGTTAATTTTTCCTGCAGAATTCACAAGACAAATAGTCAGGGAACTAGCTAGAAATGATCACTAAAATACATCTAACTTTCCAGTTTAGAATTAGCAAATCCAAGTGAGATGTTCTATGAAGGATTGAAAAAGATACCACACACACCTGAAGTAGTAGTTTTCAGAATTTATACCTCAATGCTGGCTCCAGAGACTTTCTTCTAAGCAAAGCATCTTTATGTCCTTTTGCATGCCAGCCTGAGCCCTACAGCCTTAGATCTTAAATGGTCATCTAGCAAGCACTGGGGGTTTTCACACTAATTCTAGGTGGGGTCTAGACCACTCAGAAAATTTTTGAGACTACACAAGTGATTAATTAGACTTATATGTCTATGTTAGTTGCAGTGAGTGTTAGATAGCAGGCATTGCATTCACCCCTCATGCAGAGCATTTGCTGGCATTTCACAGCAAGCAATGCATGCTGAGATCTGGGAAGAAGTCAGAGTTTTCATAAAACATTTGCAGATAAAAGCCAAATTTCAGCAAAGTGCTAATGTTCTTAAAGGTGACAAAGACACATACTCCACTCAGCTAAACCAACATGTGTTTGTGTTTTATAGCACTTCAGGTACAAAATAAACAGGTTACGAAGAGCAGTGGAGCTATCACCACTGGAGATTTCAGATGGTACTAGAAATTATGAGTATGAATCTGCTAATGAGGTGTCCATTCCCTGCAGTGCTCCATGTTGCCATAGTGTAAAATGCATAATCAAAAACTAGGGCTTGTGTTATACCTCATTTGTCGATATCTTCCCTTTTTTATATCGTATTCTTTCTTTCCTTCACATAACCCTCCAGTTTCCTGCCTCCCACTTCCCATGGCTGTGTTACCTCTGCTCTAAGGACTTCTCTGGACTTTCTTACCCTTTTTTGTTAAGAACTGGCAGGTTTTGTACTTGGTGATACCCATTAAGCATGTCTGAAGGAGCTGGCTAGCTATAGAGCTGTAGAGATAACCTATGTCCAGGAAGAGGGCGAAGGAGGGAAGGAAAAACAACTCTGTAGCACCAACTAGCCACTTCTTTATGAAGTAATCTAATTAAATTAATCTCAAAACTGTAAGTTCAGATGACACTTGCCCACCAGGTTGCTGGAAAATCGAACTTAGAGGTCTGTGGGTTGGAAGTGATTCTCCCTGCCAGAAGATTAACCAATGCAGTGGGAGACAAGGAGCACTTTCAGTTTTGCTGAGCAGTCCCAATTCCCAGTCTCTAGGCTGGAGGACCTCTGGAGGCATTACAGTCATAATATTACTGGATTTTTACTGAAAAAGGTTCATGGGGTAATCAAATACTCTGATGCTTATTTCAGAGAGAGGGAGATTGCTTTCTCCTCCCTTTGCCAGTGAAAATCTAGAACACTGAGACAGCATCAGGAAGCAGAGATGAAAATACCTCAAGGCTTATTTTAAAACATGGCTTCAAAACTGAAATTTTGAAATGCATTTGAACCACTGTATTCTGCATCATAGAGAGAAATTCCTGAAATACAGCTTTTGGTTTTGAGGTGAACTGACCATTTAATTTGTTTTAGGGGTTTTCTTGTTCAGTTCTTTTGGTTGCCTTTTCCCAAAACCGAGAAAGCTTCTCTTCACATTTTGTGGTTTGAACTGACTTATTTGTAATATTTGCTCATTTTGCTGCTGTCTGAAGAACTTGATTGTATACAAAGTCTTATATGACATGACCAATCTTATTACTGAAGATAAGTGTCCTTTTATATGCAAAGGAGGTATATACTCAAGGATACAGCTTTGGAAGTGCAGATTCTATCTGTTCCTATCTTGATCCTAGACAAGACATTTATCTCTCTTTGTGTGAATTTTGTCAGTTCTAAAATTGTGGTGTGTTTCACAAGGCAGCTACAAAGTTTATTTCTTCATGTTTGTAAAACATGGATGTAAGTTGCTGTATAAATAGAAAATTTAAATATATCTGCCAGCTCATGCAGAAAACTCTGTGCATAAAACTGAGCAATTCTAAACAGATTTTGCATTGCAGATACTTTCAGAAATCTGTGATGCTTTTATGTATTACTGCTGAGCTCAAATCCAGTTTAAATGGCATATCAGAACATGTGTTTCTTAAAAAAAAAATGAAAATTTGTAACTTCCTTAGATTTTAACAAGCTAATCTAATCAGCTATTGGTACCTTATCATTTCTGTACTAGGAAACCTGTAGGTTTTGGGGTGAGGGAAACAGGAGTGTTACTATGCAATTAGATTATCAGATTGCCCTTCTTTCTGCCTGCTTGATTTTCTACTGACATAATGTTGCTGTAGCTACAGTTTTAGACACCACTGCTGCCTTTTCAGATAACCATTAGCTGGGGAATTAAAAAAAGAACTGCCATAAGAAAAACAGACCTAAATGACTCGTGAACTTTAGTGTCTAAAGCAGCAAAGCTCTGCAGTGCTCCCATCTTCTATCTCCTCTGTGATATCACCTTTTTCAGATTGTCCATGGAGCTTCATTACCTTGCTTTAGGGTTTTTCTACATATGTTTTTCTTGATACAATGCAGAATAAAAGAGCCTGCATGAAACATTAACTAAGAATGACTCCAAGTGTAAATATGCATTTTTTTCCAAAGAGGCCTGAAGTACAAGTGCTGTTATTTGCAAAGCCACAGTTGATTTCCATAGCCCTTTTAAGAGCATTCTGGAAAAGGACAAAGGAAAAATACTGGAGAGTAAAGAGCAGTTTATTGAAAAATAAGTGCCACAAGGGAGTGAAATCTCAAGTGCCAATTTAATTATTCTCCCTAAGATTGATGCAAAAAATCCAGTGTTCTTGATTTGGCAGGAGTGTTACAGTTGCAGAAAGGGTGGTCACTGTTGCCCAGCATGCTCAGTTTGCCTTACTTGTGTAGTGGTTACATCAAGAGTTCAGCTTTTACTGTGGGAAGTGAACAAACTGCAAGACACTACTTATTTTCAAGTGTTTGCTTCACATAGCATTTTTAATTGCTAAGGCAATTTTTTCCAACCTTTCTCAATTTTCAGAGGCTAGAAAACTTTTAGTGGAGGTGCAGAGGAAATTCATGTCCATAGAAGCCTGAGAGCATATTTGTTTTTATTTATTTATTTATTTTTATTTATATTTATTTATTTAATTTTAATATTTATTTTTGTTATTATTTTTAGTAACCTGTTTCCAACCCCTTGTAAACATTCCCTAAAGTACAGGGTTCCATGGGACTGAAAGCTCAATGCATATGCTCAGAGCATATGCTAGTATGTTTGCCAACAAATACATTTGAAAGGCTTTTGGCTGGGAGACAGTCTGTCTTCTGGCCTTCTTACCTGTGTTTTGTAGGTAAATTAGTGAATTAAGTCAGATGCAGGCTGTGCATGAGCTTTCATGGCTGGCATGGTTTTCACCTCTGCTGGATGAAATGCATTGGTGCCTGCCAGCTGGGACTGATTGTTTTCCTTCATCAAGTCAGATGTGCAACATGAATAGGTATAAGGGGTGGAACCACATGGCACCCACCGTTTTTCTGCTGATGGTGTTTGACATCTACACCCCTGAAAATATAGGTTTTATGTCTAGATTTCATTGGTCTCATTCTCCTGTTCACTTCCTGCTCACCCCTCCATCATTCTGCTGCATATCAGTGACCATTATCTTATTTTTGTAACCTCTGTTAGTGTATTGTAGCTGCTGTTCCTGTAGCCACGGGCAGCTAAGGTGAGGTAGCTCTGATCTACCTCTGGCAGCTTCCCTCTTCATGGCAAAGGCTTTCCTTGCCACATCATACCAACGTGCTCCAATAACTTGGCAGCTTTTGATCTCAGATTCGCTGTCCTGCAGATGAAAGACTGATTCTTGCACAAGTCCATTGTTGCCATTTCCTCTGTCAGCATCTTACCAATTAAAGAGCCTCTAGCCCATTTAAAAAGAAAACAAATTGTTAGCAGCATCACAGGGCGGGAAGACACTTCACATTTTTGGTTCTGGTGAGAGGGAAAAAAATGTCAGTTATGTAAGAGGAAAGTCTATAGAAATGAAGCATTTATAGCTCAGACGGAAAAGGGAATTTGATAACCATCTGCAGTTGTATGAACTGTGGTGTGGTCATAAAGGAGAGGAAACGGGGAAACGAGGTTAGCTAGGTCACTGCTGAGGAGGAGAATGTGGCCAGGAACAGTGAGAAAGAGTGGGGCAGTTAAACACAGTTTACACTGAGAAGGATTCCAGAGGATTTTTCAATTAAAAACAGAAGTTGTTCCCTCTCACACGTTACTTCCATCTAAAACATGGCACAAAAAGTGCTGTGCTTTAAACAATGAGAGAGTAGTGATGGTGATTGATTGTTTTATGTAAGTTCAAATTCAGTGAGTCACCAAAAGCAAAGACTACTGTGATCACTGTAAAGTGCTGTTCATGATGGGTCAAGCCTGAAGACCACATTTCCTGATGAGGGAGACAAGCAGCTTGGGAACCACATCCTCTTCAAAGCATTCAATGCACTCCAGAAGAGCATTGTGGTTATGGGCTTTTACAAATGTAAAATAAACAAAAACTGCTATTCAGAGGTGTGGAATGTCTATTATTAATGATTAGCACTCATGATACAGTTTTCTTACAGCACTCTGTTTTTCCCGTGCTGCCTTCAAGATTCTGGGATACAGATACAGGAAGCACTTGCTAGGGGGAGAAGCCAGAGCTACCTAACTAATAGAAGTCTTGACTGTGAGTCCCTGTCTTGTTCCTTTTAGAAGCATGTACTGGAAGCAGTGTGCCCTTTGCTACCCAGGTGAGTAATACACAGCATTGGGGTCTCCCTGGCAGAGCTGAGTGGAAAAAATCCAAACAAAATGAGCTTATCAAATCATACTTTCCAGTTATGAGAGAATTGAAGTGTTGAGATTTCCCCAGCGCAGAAGTAAGGGAAATCTTAACTCTGCTTCTTATCTGGAGGCTTGCTGAGTTTTTTAAAGGGCTTAAAGGCATAGCTGCCATGAGACAAAACTTGGCTAGACTCAAGGCAAGCATCATGGATGTTTCAGGTCTTGTGGTCTCATATGGTGCCTGCCCAGCAGTGCACCCTTTCTTGACCCTTATTGTCTTTCCAGTTCAGTTCTAAGGGTACTTTGATTGGTTTTCTTGTGAGTGCTGGAGTGTATTAGTTACACAGACATCTGTGTGGCTTTGTCACACAACTGGAGCTGCAGTGCAGCTCATTTCCCTGATTACTGCCAGGGAGCCCATGCATTCTGCCCTCACCTGTTACTGCCTTTGGTAACTTACTCCCTCAGTCCATCCCCCTTCCTCCCCCTCTGTGTCATTTTGGAGATGACTGAATGTTAGAATTATTTGCAGCCCACTGAGCCCAAGAGGCCAGTTAAGGAGATGAGTTCAAACCAGACACCAACTCTGCCTGGCAGAAGTGAAAACACTGGGTGATGTACTTGGAAAGGAGCTGGTTTTCTCCATTTGCATGGCCTGTGGTGGTGTTGAATAAATCTTCTGCTCTGAGGGTTTGGATCACCCTCTTCATTAAATTTTAATTTTTGCCCTCTCTTGCTCATAGGTTTTTTGAAGCCCATCAAAATAACTCCAGTTGTCCTTGGTTTTGTACAGTCTCTGGTAATTTTCCTCTGCACTTCAGTAGCACATAAAAACTGGTAATGTGGGGCTCCAGACTTAGCGTGACAGCACTGTCAGCTTCCCCAGTGGTTGTGTTGGAGTGTAAAGATTTTGCAATCTTAGGCATTTCCTTGAAAAGAGAAAGGAAGTCCAAACCACACAACATTTTCCAGCTCCTTAAGACACCAAAGGTAGTCATCCACTGAAAGCTTTCTCTTTGTCACAGGTAAATACATTTTTCATATGCTTCTTTATTACACACATGCACATGTGCATAGTTTGTTGTGAGCGGGAGATTAACTTTATAGGAGAATTATACACCGAGTGGTGCTAAAGTACTGTCTTGATTACTTACTGACTTATATGCAAGGCAAAATGGTTAAGGAAATGAGAGAGGCAGTAACTGCACATGTACCTTATGTGTGGTTTATACCTTGAGCCACCTCCTTTACATGTTGTATGTGCAAATGCTGGGGTTTTTTTCTGAATACATCGTTTTCTATATGGATTTCATTTTTTCAAAAATGTGACCTTGAGAGCACTCCTGATCACTGCACCACTGTTCTTTATATACTTGTGGGCAGTCATTTTGCTTCAGAGTGTTTTATTTCAAAGCATGAAAGCATGACGACCTTTCAGCATTCACAGTCTTGTTCTTATATGAGCTTTCTGAGATGCAGTCAACGGTCTACTGGTTAGGACATGCTCCAGCATTGTAACAGTCTTGGGAAGAGCTTTGTCAGCAGTGCCTTCTGAATCTGATACGTAAGTAGTGTATTTCCCTTCAGCTAATACTGTGCAAAGGCCTCTCTTTAATAAATTTATGAGAAATTGCAGCAGGTAGCCTGCTTGACATTTTCTTATTCTAGACTTGACCTGCTGGTGAGCTTTGAATCACTGTCCAGAAAAGGCTAGTACCGTTGTGGGCTAGCTTTTTCAAATCGCGGCACGCCTTTTTTGTCAGCTGCAAGCTCTTACCGCATTGTGGGTGGTTGCATCACTGAGGAGAAAATAGCTAGTGAAGGCACAATCACTGCCTCAGGACTTCATCAAGGAAACCTCATGTGAAGTTACATATTTGTGACTTGAGCTCCAAGGGTTTGGTCATACTTTACAGAAATCTGCAGATGTGGGGTCTGTTGTATTCTGTGTGCGTCCACTGATTTGAAAGGGGAAATGAGTGGTAAGAGAGAGGGGTTTAAATGAAGAGGGAAGCTGTCTGAAAGGGAAAAGCGTGACATCTTTGGCTTCAAAAATACCAGAACCTCTCAGAAGTCCCAGTGTCCAGCAAATAGCTGTCTTGGGTCATGTAAGCTTTTCACCACACTAGAAGGGCTGAAATTCTTACAGTCAAAGTGACTGCAGGATCATAACTTCATCACTAATATCTTTCTGAATAACGAACTGGATACTTTTTCCTCTCTCATCCTGCTGGAAGTCTAAAGTAGACAGAGGAGGCATGCCAGTGCAAATTTAGCTTAACGAGAAGGCCATCAGGTTCTCTATGCCCAGCACTTTTAAGAATGTTAAAGCAATACTTGTCCAGTTGTTGATAAGGGATAACCTGTGCATAACTGTAGAAATAAATGGAGGAAAAAAAATGACTCACTAATATCCTTGACCTTTTTTCAAGAACAGGTAAGAATAGTATCAGCACTTGAAACATTTAGGTATGAATACAGGGATTTCTAGATGAGTTTGCCCTGTCTTTTGAGAACTCTGAGTAGGGAGCACCATGACAAGAAGTAAGATAATTGGCTGACATGGAAGTGATTCTGTCTGAAGCCAGAAGAACAAAGGACATTTGAGTTCATTGTTTTGAGTTTTTTCACTCTTAACATGCTTATAGCATTAGGGACCCTAAGCACTGTTTCACTTTGCTGTTGACACAGTGTGGGGGTGAGGGATGCACAGACAAGCTTGGAACGATTACAAAAAAGGATTAGTAGCTGTTTTGCAAGAGGTTACTATTGCAACTTCTGGGAGTTGTTTTCAAAGGCAGCTACAAGCATGAGTGTCTCTCATTTGCTCTGCATAAAGAATAATGCCTGTATAGTCTCATGACATTTAGAATCAAATACCTCTACACTTTCCTTCTTTCTGTTTTGGACAGATAAGATTCTATAACCTCAAATCTTCTGTGTATATCCCTTTGTTTTGTGATTCCTTTGTGAAAGAAAGAAAACAACCATTGAGAAAAACAGAAACAGGATATAAAAATAAGGAGCTGTGCACAATTCAGTCCTTTTTTATCTCTTCCACTGAATCACTGCGTGGCAGGGCACTGACGCAGCACCATAACCAACAGTCTGGTGTCTGCAGCCTGACAAGCCGAAAAGCTTGGATCGAGCATCATCAATCTCATATTTTACTGTCTGTTTTTGGTCTTTGTTTATACATATTTATTTAAAACTGGGGATTTTTTTGTTTCAGCTCTGTGCTGGGGCTTCCCACATGCTACCATGTTTGGTGGCCCTGGACAGCTCCTGTCCCTCCTCCTTGTCATCCTGCCTCTCATTTGCTGCCCTTTTTCTGTCCACAGTAGTCTGTAATCTTCAAATACCTTCTTCCTTTCTGTCCTCCCTGCTTCTCCTTTTCTGTGCCTGTCCATGGGCTGCCTCCAAAAGCACATCCCATAGCTGCTTGCAGATAAGCAGCCCACTGTAAGTATGGCAGCAAGGTGCTCGCTGCCTGCCCCCAGTGGATTCCTTCCTTGCAAATGAGAGGCCTGGTTCAGCAAAACAAATGATTAATTAAAAATCTTTCTTATGTTTGTGACCATTAAATATAAGCCTGAGTTAAGCTCATGTACAGGTATTTACCTCACATCTGAGATAACCAGGCTTCAAATGAAGAATGTGAGCTTTGTAAAGCTGCAAGACTTTATCTAGCAAAGGGTCTGTGCTTGCCTCTTCTTCTTCCAGACATGCAGTGCAGTACCAGGCAACGTGCCACCCAGCTATCTGTATTCCTCCTTTCACTTCTCACCACGTCAGAGCCGGATTGGGTCAGTCTGGTTCAGATACTTGTTCTCTAGGACCAGGCAAGTCACAGCCTTGGCAAGGCACAACTGTGGCTGCTTTACCACTGCCTGTGGCTCCCTCTCATCCTCACCCAGGTGGCTTGTTTTGAATTCCTGCTCAGCACGATACTGTGTAGGAGAAGCAGTGGAATTTTTGTCCCTGCATGCTAATGTCTGATGGCACGTGATAAATGCCTGCTGTCCTCATTGGTGGCTTTTTTTAGAGAAGTTGCAAACTAAAGTCGGTGATGTCAGTTAGTGATTATTCTCGCTAAGTCTTAAAGCCAATTTCTGGATCACAGATGAGAATAACATTGCCTGCATTCCCCACATACCTTTTCATCCTGCCGTTATGTCTCATTGCTGTAGCTGAGCAGGAAGGTTTTCTTACCTTCGTGGCCAGAGATAAAGATGTTGGAGTGCTGAGAGAATCTAATCTCAACAAAGCCCCTTTGGATTAGAGAGTGCTTGCTCCTTGGTGTGTTCTTTCAAAGACAATCCTTGGAGGAAACCTGGGAGAAGCATGACAAGCTCAGTCAGTTGTACATGGGCATGAATACTTGTGCAGAGAGGTCCAGGTGTTGTGAAAGTGTTCACTGTAGGCTTCAGACAAATGTATCCATTGTGAACCTGTGCATCGCTTGAGGGACTTTGGAGATGTTCATAACATTCTTCAACATTATAAATATTTTTAAATGCTATATATAGTTTGTCTTCAGACATTTCCAGGTCATAACTAAACTACTAGGTTTCCAGATTAGAGATGGGTGGCATGAATAGCACAGTGTGAGTCAGACCCATCACATGTTCTAAATTAAACTTGTGCTGAGCCAACATTGATCCTAAGACTCTTTTGAAAATCCCCCCACCTTACAGAAATTCTGATAGTGTTTCTACAGAGGTTGATAAAGAAGAAAAAGCAGAAGCATGGAGTGCAGTAAGGAAGAAACAAGCCAGCTGGGAGGAATCAAAACATGCAACTAGGAGAAAGTATTCTAAATAAACAAGTCAGTGAATTAACAGTTTCAGTAGCAGATAGGTTCTGGCTTGCCTAGCATTCTTAAGAGTTCGAAATGCAAAACCTCTAACTTTGCAGAAGCAAGGCTGTCTCCAAATCAATGGCTGTTTCCCTACCTAGGCATTGCAAGCTGCCTTAAGTATCACTGCAAAGGGCTTCAGTTTTCTGGAGGTAAAAAAGAACACCATGAAATGTGTGAGGGTAACATAAAGATCAGAAGATAGGAGATCTTGGAGGGTTTATCTAGTGACCTGTCACCCAGTAGAGATAATAATGCTTTAAGTGAGATTTCACCTGGGATACTTTGCAGAGGTCTGGCCATACATACTCAAAGCAGCTCAGTTCAAGCTTGTTCAAAAGATTAGGCAAAAGAAAACCTAGCTGTTAGTTTCTCAAATTTTTTTCATCATCCTATCTGGGGAGGCGAAACTGAAAGGTTTTGGTTTCTGTAGCCCAGCAAAGATAGGTAGAGCGTGATTAAGGTGGTTCTGTGTGAGGGAGATGGGGTCATATTCTCTGATGAGAAGATGTCAGCCTACCTGTAAACAACAGGAAATTGAGTAGCACCATATGACTGTGAACAGACAGTGAGTGCTTTTAAGCTGGAAATGATGAAGGGTCCCAGCTTCCAGAACAATGAGACTCTGGAAAGAGCAGGGTCAGCAAAGCTGAACTACTTGTTTTTAAGATTGCATTAGTGAATGTCATGCTATTGCATGTGTGCCTGGAGAACCACAAAGTACTAAAGCCTACGCCCCTGTAAGTTGTTTCCATTCCTTGTGTGAAAGGAAGATAGCAAACTTCTTAATCTCTCTGAATATGCTGTGGTTCTAAAATACATGTTTTTGAATCTTTCTTCCTTGCTTGCTTGAGACCTCCATAAACCCTGTTCTGACAGAGGAACGATGCCCAGAAATGCAAGGTGTCTCCTCCCCTTGGGACACTTAGACAGGGGGCTGCTTCTGCAAGGCTGACAGTGCTGCTGCTGCTGATGCTGCTGGCACCAGTGAACAAATGAAGCTCTGTTCATTTTCGGCTTTAGCAGAATGAGCGGGGGGTGGGGAACAGGACAGAAGAAGGACGAGCTTGGGGATGGAGGTTGCTCAATCAAATGAGAAAAATATAATGAGAGAAGACAATGTATATTCAGTTTCATAAAGAAGTTCTATAACATGTTAAACAAAATCTGGAAGGGTTTGGTAATGCCCCTTTATCCCTGTTCACAGGAGAGCTTATCTTTTATTTTTTTCTGTTTTGCATGCTAATGATAAATCAAATCTGATCATCTTCTTGTTGCCATTGACCCTGATTTAGAACAATCTCAAAACATAAAATACTTTCCCATTTTTTCACTGCTTATGTTTTTTCCCAGCATTCCGAATAGCAGGCTGCTTGTTGTGATATGAAAATCTTTTTAAAGAGGAAAGCTTTCAGACTGTACTGAGAACATTGGAAGAAACGTACTTATCTTCTGTTGGCCACTTTGAAAATCTCAGTCTTTATATTTCCATCCATTTGAATTATGCTGCTTTTGTCCTTCTGAAAGCAAAACAACCATTATTACTATAATGAGAAAAAAATCTATTCCAAGTTTTACAAGACACAGTACTTTCAGAAATGTGGCATTTTAGAAGTGCGAGCATTAAATTTGTTGGCCTCTGCATAACTGGGGCTACTAAGAAGCTGTATTGGTGTTGTTGTAGTAAATTAAAAATGTGATTTTAAAATGTTTTCATGATGTGACTAGAACAATGCATCCTCTAAGGAGAGTAAATGCTGAAACATGAGAGTCTTACTTCTTTGTCTGAGAGATTAAGCATTTTCCTTTAGGTGAGTTGCGGTTGAGGGAAGAGGGACTTTTATTTGACTTGGGGGCTTCTGGATTGTTTTTAGTTACACCACATACATGCAAGTGTTTGAGCGTTGATGGAGCACAGTCCAGTTACTCTGCTGACAGCAGATGGAAACAAAGGGCCAGACCATGAGGTGTGTCCTACCTGCTCTACCCTGTGGCCATCATCTGGCCCCACTCCTTCTTCAACCCTACTGAGGAGGAATGGCTGGGGAGAGGGGTAGACAAAAGGTTTGTGTCACTGCTATCACTGCTGTACAAAGGGTGAATCCTCTGGCCTTTATAAATGCTGTTGACCTTTATTTTTTTTTTAATAAGGGCAGTGTTCATTCCTCCACAAATAAAGTGGAAGATCTGTTTACTTTATACTTACATCCTAGAGTTGGAGAGGCTGAAATCTCTCTGCAGCATAGCTATTCCCTTTTTATCTCTAATGATCACTCCTTGTTGCTAGACTAATGCATGGGAAAACTGGTGAAGATTTGGTATTTCCCTCAATATCTTTGCTTCTTGAATAGTCATTATGACCTCTGCAGCCATAGATAGGTAGCAATGCCCTTAGAAAGTAGAAAACCGATTTTTTTTCTGTCCCAGTCTTTTAAAAGACTGGTCTTTTTCATTCACTCTTGGTAGTGAATTAGAAATTTGCTGTATCATTGTTAACTAAGCAGAATAAAGACAGTCTGGAAATAGAAATTGCTGCAGCCTGTGCAGACAGAAGTCAGCTGTTGCTCAATGTCATTATGAAACTGTGGAGTCATCAGAAATAGTCCTCACAGGAAACGTGAATATCAGGCACAATGGTGGGTTTCCAAACTGAAAATAGACAGACAGAAGTCTGGGTAAAAGAAAGAAGACTAATATCACATGACATGAAAGTGGCTCCAATTCTTTTTGGCCCACTGGAAGTTTTTGGCTTTCTGTAGTATCTGATAGCCACAGAAAGGATACCTAAAGACTCATGACCACTGAGTGCACTCCTAATCCAAGATGGTCCATAGAGTTTCGCTATGCTCACTGGGAACTTACTCCACATTAACACTGAAGCCATGCAAAAACACAACCCTTGAAAACGAATAGGAGGAGGAGATTTAGGAAAGGATAACTTATCTTGTTAATGACACTGAGGAATAAGACACTCAGGAGAAATCCAATAGCATCAGTGGTAGAGGTCCTGTTAGCACTGTCAAGGAGAAAAAGGAAAGGCTTTAAGAAAAGGAGACAATAAATTTACTTTCCAACTCCTTTATCACCCATTACATAAAAAAGCCTGAGGGAACAAGATCTTACAATTGGAAAGAGTCTTAATGGCCCAAAACTCAGCCCAGAACAAAAAGCTATAGTCATCACATTTCTTTGCTTTCTGGACAAAGAACTTGTTATGTAAAAAGTGGAATAAAAGTCAAGGGCCTTGGATAAGCCAATAAGCAAACCTCCCTTTACTCAGACAATTAAAGAACAGATCAGGAGAGAGGACCAAATGCAAGGCTTCAAGCAGCAGCCTGTTAACCCACCAAACCCATGTGGATTTGAGATGAAGGTCCACCAGTTTTCCAGCTACAGGGAATCACACCGTCTGTGCCCTTGGAGTTTCTCTTGTAGCATCAAAGCCCGTGACTCTAAATACTCCCCAGCTTCTGTCAGAAGTTAGTCCTGTTGTAAAAGTGAGGGGTATCTGTTTGTTCGTACAATGTGACTCAGCTTCTTTTGTTTCCAATAGTGATGAAATCATTGCTGGGTCCTTATTGCATAGTTGTGATGTTTCAGAAGAGAAAGATAGAAAGGAATGGAGAAGTTAGTAGTCAAATAGTTGTAGTACAATGTTTTTGTATTACTGCCTCAACAATACCTTTGTTCTGTATCACCAGGACCTGTATGCTGTAGACTGAGAAGTCAGCAATGAAGGAAAAGGTAGCCGGCACTCATTGTTGACAGAAAAAGAGACAGGAACAGTGTGTGAAAAAGCATCTTTACTTATGAACTAATACCAGATAATCCTAATGAGGCTGCAGAATGTCAGTTTTTGAAATCAGTACCCAGATCTCACAGATTTTCATTAAACTAACAAAATGAGGCAAGAGATTTTCTTTTAATGCTCCGATAGCCTGGTCTTTATTTGTAACTGAAGAGTACTTCTGTGAAGAAATCACTAGCATTGTTATAGTGAGATGCAGAGCTCCCAGGAGAGATGAGGAAACCACTGTGTCTGACATCAGTGGATACCCAAGGAGTGCTGTCTTCGATGACTCCATTGGACATAATTTTTGCCCATTGGCAGAGCTGGAGGGCTACTACTGAGAAGAATAAGCTCAGACCCGAACAAGCAAAAAGCTGATTTTCACTATACAGAAGTGTGAGATGTTTTCTGGGAATAAAGCTCAGATAAAGCTGATCCCTCATAACGTTAATTCCATGAAAATAAAATTTAAGGTAGCGATTCAGGCAAGTGCATGGTTTCTTTTGAAGCTCTAAATTGAGAACTACTGTACATGAATAGTTCTATTTTCCACAAATTTCTGTGCTGATAACAACAACAAAACATACAGCTGACTATACCCATTCTTAACACCGTTAAATAAAGGAAGAAGGATAGTTTGGGCCATGAAATAGGCTACTCTGTAGCTACAACTACATTTCACTTTTCTAATTTGAAGATAGATAAAGGACTACTGTTTCATTTGGTTGTCTCAGTTGTTTTTATAAAACTAACAGCAGGAAAACAGCTGTAATCTAGCCAAATTCACAAACAGGTAGTGAACTAGCCTCAGACAGCTCAAAATTGTGAAGGCTGTACAACAGCTGTGGAGAGCATTTGTAGTATTGTTTCAGGAAAAGATATTAGAGAAAAAAAGTTGCAGATGATGAGGTGATATAAACCTGCACAAATGTACAGCTATACTCAAAAAGAAAAAAAAAGGGGGAAATCTCCCACAAATGGTTTACTTGATTCATCTCCATTTTAGGAGTCTGTGCTTCAGCCTTTTACTATTGAATTTCAGTATATCATAAGTGGAATACATGCAGACTTTATGGATACCAGAGCAGAGCTTAAGACAAAAATTTAAGTGTGCTTATGCAGTGAAAGGGATTTTTTAATTATGATATTTTGGCTGATTTACTGTGTCTGTGACCAGAGAATTAAATTTGGAAGAAAGGACAGTTTCTGTGCTTCAAATAACAATTGCTATAGTTCAGTTACAGCACTCTATTTTAACGCCTTGTTTCTTTCTAGATTACCAGCACTGTAGTTTCTTAGTATTCTGAACACCCAGCATGTTCCCTGTAAAAAAAAAAAAAAAAAAAAAACACACAGAAAGTTCTGTTTTCTTCTAATGTTCTTTCTAGTTTGCATCACACTGCAACTTTAACTCCTTATTTGCTGTTACAGCGGTAGCCAAAAAAGATTGTTTCCTCCAGAAACCCAAAGACCCACTTTTTCAATGGAGCTCGTTGCTTCTAAAGTTTGCGCTTTGCCTGTCAGCAAACATCTGCCTCCAATTTCTATGCAAATGCTCTTGATCACATGTATCTGAGTCATGTTTCTTCTGGAAACACAGGCAATGAATTCTCTAAATATCAAGCTGACCTGATGTTGTACTGAATGGCCACTTATTCACTGCATCCTGTACTGGGGTATCTCTGATAGCAGCTTAGATGTCAGCAGTGGGGTAATTCATAGCCCAGTGGGCAATATCCCGTAAGATGCAATGTGATAAAAATAGATTTTTCAGAGAACCTCACAATCCTAAGGAAATTCCCTTTGTTCCACAAAAAGCCTCCTTGCCTTGCCAGAGCTCAACACTTGTTATTCAAAGAGCACCTGGTTTCTTCCCTTCTATAGCCATCACCAGGAACGAATGGGGATTGCATACAGTGCTGACAGTCTTGCTCTCACCTGGGTCCCAAAGCTATCTCTGGCAACTTCAGCGTAAGTGTGCAGCTAAGCCCAGCAGAACTGCACTGGTGGACTGGGGAGCAGTGACAGACGAGGACCCAGTGACACCACAGTCTCTTGCAGCTACTTCCTTTTAGAAAAAAAGCTCATTATTTTTGCTTAAATAAATGATATACTTGCTAGGTCATCAGATGAAGAAATAAAAGTTAGGGACAGGAGTGCTGTAAACAAATAATATGATAATTATAATTCACTACTGAACACTTGTCACAATTAAGAATTCTGCATCCAGATCTTTTTTCACTGTTAGCGACTGTAACTATTTCACCTGTCCTATCTTAATAGGTGGAGTTGTGTGATGCAAGTTGCTTGCTACTTTGCTCAGTTTCCTCGCCATGTACTTACCCAATCGAAAAATAAATGCAAATTAGTTTGTAAACACTATGCTTGGGCTGCAGGCTGTTAGGTAGAAGCAAATTCAGCTAACCATTGTGTGTTTGTGATAAAATAAAATTTGTGCATTGATTTTTCCTGCTTTGAACTCTAGGCCATTTTGTATTTCTGGCTGCTGCTAGCAGAATGAGGCTGTGTCTGACAGTAGAATTGGGCTTTAAAAGGCAGAATATAAATATTTCGAATATGCCCAAGGAGACAAGTCTTGCTTCTTTGTTTTTCCCCTCAAGTTTCACTTTTTGGTTTGTGACAGTCAGCCTCCTGCTCTTCACTGAAAATTTTCCAAAATTTGAGTTGTTGTTTTTGAACTCAAGAAAGAAAGCAAATGAGAAAATGTGCCACCTTGAAAACAGATCTCCTCCTGTGAATGCAGCAGGGACTTGGCCCTGACTGTCCTCTGGTGTCAGGGGTAGTGGAGCCTCCTGTGGAGCCTGGGATCTGCACCTCTGAGCTGTGGAGATCTCTACAGATTTGTTACACTAGACTGGGTACAGTGAGGTAGCTCTGAAGCTGTCGTTCTGCGCCTTCAGATACTGTTTGAGGGGCTCATTCAGATTAAAGAGAAAACTCATAAATTGATATGTGAAGTTAAAATACCTCCGTTCCCCACCACACCCAAAGGGGAGATCAGCATTTGCACTGACTGTGGCTGGTGAGTGTGGTGTTGCACCGTTGCTGTTTCTGTGCTCTCCTCACAGCAAGGAGTGAGTGCTGGCTGCCGCAGGCTGGAGAAAGCGTGTCTCACTCGTGGCTGTTTGGGGACAGTGCAACTATGAGCTGCATTGAGGAGATTATGAGCTCTGTGTAAGCATCATTATCGTTCACCAAGCTCTCATTTTGTTTGTAAGCCCAGTCTGTCTTTCTGCTGTCTTAATTGCCTCCACAGTCCACATTTGGCTGCACTTGCAAGCAGTGATGTTGCAAGGGTGTCCATAGAAGGTCACTAAACCTTGATGACCCTTGGTTATCAGGAAGAACTTATCTTGCCAGCAGTTATCAACAGAAGAAATGTAGAAGGCGAAGTTATGTCAGTGAAGGTCCCTGAGTACTTTAAAAAGCCCAGATTCCCTGGTAAACAGTGATCAAAAGGAAAAATTTCCAAAGCTGGGAAAGGCAAACAGCATTTTTTGTTTTATCAAATTCTATTTATTTCTTGTGCAACTGTAATAGAAATGCTTGCAAAATCTCTGTGCTATATGTCAGCCATATCTGCTGCTGCACTTACAAACCACCAAATGCATAGAAAACGGAAAGTATAGTGATTCAACAAATGAGGATGGTTGTGTGTGTGTGTGTATGTAAAGCAGGCATGAAGGATTGGACAGGGATAGGAATTGCTCTGACTGGACACTTGGATTATATTTATTAATTTTTTTCTCTTTTACATGTTAATGTTATTAATGATGACTGATACTTCAGAGTCAGATTTCAGGTTAGTATTTATTAATATGTAAACCTACATGTTTGTATAAGAAGACATTCTCAACACTTAACAAACTAATTATTAGAATGGCATAATTTATGCAATGTTAGCATCACTTAAGGATGATCTACTTTGCTTCATCTTGTGAAGTTTTGTTTCAGGAGATAGAGATATTATCTACAGTATTTCTTTCATTTTACGTAAGTTCTTATTCCATCTTGTCTTAAGTTGATTTTCATAAGACCCTGGTTTGTCTCACTGGACAACCTACAGCTAAATTAGTGTCTGTCAGGCAAGGTTATGCAATCTTACATATTGCCTTAGGTCTCTGAAAACTCAGTCATTCAGTATAAACCTAAGAGTTTCAGCTCCAAGAATCTGGAAGCTTTCTCATTTCTGAGGTGTTTTGATTCCTGCCTCAAAGCCACCAGCATATTTGATGCCATTGGGCATTGCCATTCAAGTGAGGAAAAGCACTTGAAATTGTAGGAATATAACAATATTAAGATAGAATGATTGCCAGTAAAGTCTAATACAATAAATTATGTGGAATTTCTGCTGTCTTTAACTCTCAAGTATCATAAATGCTTCCAAAGGGAGAATCAAGTCCATAATTTTTTCCACATAATGCAATAACCATAAACTTTAGAAATAGTTTAGATTTGTCATATGTTAATTTAAAAACAGAAAGGAAAAATGCATCATGTGTTGAGCAGTGTTTTACAAGTAGTCTGCAGAGTACTCCGTGATCAGTGTCAGTTCGGTCCTGGTACGATGCAGAGGAGCAGATGCTTGCAGTGCTCTACTGACTTCAAAACAGCTTTGCGCATGCCTCAAGAAATTATTTCATGGTCACGCTTAAAGAAACTTGGTACCTATCAAGTGTTAAATGTGGCTCAGAGATACAATAGTTAACATGGTTTAGGGATCCAGTCTCAGCTGAGTGCTTTCTTGTGTCACAGCCTGATATACCAAAATGCATGTTTTGTCCAACGTGACCTGGGATGATTTTTTACAGAAGACATCTTTCTGTTTTAGTGTGCAGCCCTTTTCACAGTATTTCCTACTCATCTGTGCTTCTGTTCTCCTTCCTTCAGCACCTTCATCTGACTCTCTCCTGTTTTCCTGATGACTGTTGTATATCAACTATTTAACGAGCTGCTGGCCTGCCAGTGCTCTGAACTGCTCATTTGCAAGAGCCGACTTGTCTAATGTCTTCAGTTCATGAATAATCTCTTGAGTTCACTACAAATATCAGTTTCCTTTCAGTGCAATTAATTTCATCATCTGCAGTGAATACTCCCTGGCAAAGCTTAAAGCCTTGGCTTTCCTCTTGCCTTCTTTTTTCCTTAAGTCTGTTTTGCACTTCACCATTCCTTACTGCATACCCTGTTCCTTGTTAGTCTACATCACGTCTTCTGTTTATTAATTTTCTACTTTATCAGAACCATCTGTTGTCTTGGACTCCTCCTTTAACATTTTTCTTTGTAATCATACCTGTTTTCACAGGCTTTCTTATTGGTATTGCCCGATGACTGTGCATCTGACCTCTCAGCCTGCTACTCAAGAAACCAAGCATCTGCTCATGCAAATCTGTGCCGATGCTGTATTTATTAGTCCCTCCAAACCACAAAATTTTTCCTCGAAACAAGTACTGTCAAAAAAGAAACAAGGCTGAGTGGGACAGTCAATAAAAACAACACATCCAAATGAACATATGTTATTTTGCAGTGTATCCCATATATCATTCAAATACTTCTTGGCATATGTGAAAGCTGCCCAGGATACATGGCTCTGCTACCTTGTCTTCTGTCCAGCTGCCTGCCTCTGTAGCCCGCTGGCTGTTCTCCTTCCCTTAGCGACAGTATTTGTGTTGACATTGCAGTGGCAGCGCCTGGTAACAGGATACCCTATTTACATGTACTGAAGGACATGACTCCTGCCCTGGCCCTGCTCTTGGAGTAAAGTCTCTTGCTCCCTACACTGAACTTCTGCAATTATTCATACGAATGATACAGAGAGTCAAAAACCTTGTTGGAAACAGAGTAGGCCACTGTTGATTTGAATTTTTTTTAGTTAATACTATTCCCAAGTTTCTTTTTGTCAGTAAAAAAACATTCACTTTACTAGTCTGGGTAGAATTCATGGGGATAATCAGCAATTACAAGCAGATCATGATTACTAATTCACTGCAACATTCCTGGAATGCTCTGTTTCCATTCCTGGATTGTTACACTGCCGATTAAATTATTAAAACTGCATATAAAAACAAGTCATAAATTTCCCCTGGGGGACCTGAAACATTCTGACATTTCTATTAATGAAAATTATTAAAAAATATTTTTTTTTAAAAAAAGTTTTCAATAATTGCCATAGGAACATGAAACCATGTTAATAGGCCAACTACATGTCTCTTCGATTTAGGAAAAGGTTAGCAAATTTAAGATAAAGAAAGCTTGTTGGGATGCCTTTGAAAGCATTTTTCATTTCTTCTTTCAGATATGTATGTGGTTATGCAGGCCTTTCAAGCCAAAATCAGTCCTCTTGAGTTACTATTTTTAAGGAGTGTTTAAGTTTGGTGCTTGATTTAGTACAAATTCTTTACAGCATTGCTCTGCAATGTGTTTTTCCAATCTTGCTCTTTAACCCCCCTACACATGACAATCAGTTTGGACAAAAACTGATTACGATTGTCCACATTATGGTGTTTCGTCCCAGACTGCTTCCTTCCCTCCTCTGCACAGACAGGGTTGTTGTGTTTGGCTGCCTCTTGCAGGGGCTTGAGAGGCGCAGAGGGCCAGTGTTTCCCCCCAGTTCAGTGCCTGTGGTCCTGGGGGAGGCAGCTCCCTGTAACCACAACATCGTGGGGCATGAGTGCCTTGCATGCTGCTTCTTATGTTTTCCACCTGAATTTAGGCTTATGGGATAACTTTTCCTGCAAATGTGGAAGCCACTGCAGAAGAAACCAAACAAGTTCACTCAGTGATAGAGGACCTGATCCAGTATTGATTGAAGCCAAGGGAATGTTTCCATTGACTTAAGTGGAGGCTGGGTGCAGGGAGGAGGAGGAGGAGGAGAAAGGGGAGTGCCGGGAGGGCTGACATGGCGGAGGCTGTGTCAGGCAGCTGCTGTGCCTTTGGCAATGTGGCCAGTGAGGCCAGCCTTCTGGTGGACAGCTTCCAACATCTCCGCAACCAGCATTAGTATTTTTTCATCTCTGTTTTTAAGAAAAGAGCAGTGGTTGTTCATGTACAATATTGCATTTTGCAGAAAAAGCTATTGTGCGAGATGTGACATTTATTTCACTCTGAGATTTCCTGTTATACACTGTCCAGATAGGGTACACAGCAAAACATAATCCCTGGTAAAGGCCTCACTGTTGGAACACAGGGACTGTGCGATGTCTCTTCTTCCCTCAGGACCTGGCTTATTTTTAAGCTTACTCCTATCAGGTAGTTCCTTGCCCTGAACTTTGAGGATTACTTGTCCATACAGTATATTTGACATGTGTGCCTTCTCTTCTCATGGGAAATCGCTTAAGATTCACCTTGGGAGCTGAAGGAGGAGATGAGAAAGGTAGTGGTGAACAGTGGTGAACAACTTGGTGGGATGGTTCCTGCTCTTGAATGTCAAAATGCATCTTGAGGTGAGAAGCTAACTCTGTAGGAAGGACCAAAACAAGCTTGATGCTCCTATCTGCTGGTGGAGAACAACCCACCATGCCTGGGTTCAGCAGTGTGGCAATAAGGAGAAGGGTGGGAAGGTAATAAATACTCTGACCCAGTGTCAGCTGAGGGATTTAGGCTGCCTGCTGCTGGCTGCGGTGAGCCAGTAGCAGCTGGGTGCCTCATTCTTGAAAGAGTTCTTGGAAAAAAACCTCTCTCCTAATTGCACTGGGGAAAACCAGCAACCAGAGTGTCAGCTTGAGTATACATTAAAAAACCAGATCGATTAGTTCAATGTCAATTTATTAATTTCTATATGCATGTAGCACAAATTGTTTGCCACCTCAGAAAGTATTTGAAGACTTACAGATATAAGAGAGTGACTTCATATAATTTTTAGCCAAAAAAAAAAAAATAATTAACCCTGCAAATGCTGAATTATATGGACTTGCCATTTTTCTTGTCAGCATTGTTTTCAAGCAGACCAGCAGTTTTCTTCTTTTAAATACCTTCCCAGAAGATAGATTGTTTCCTGTAAGTTTAGGTAGGCTCTTGTCTCAAAGCATACCTCAGATATCAGTACATACCCTCTGAGGTAGGTAGTATTTCAAATTATATGAATAAGAAGTAAATTTATGTTATTAACACCAGATCAGCCAGTGCTTCTCTAGTTTTCCAACGGTGTCAACTCAGATGTCCATCTAATCTAGCAATTCCTTCTGACAGTTGCTAACATTGCTAGAAGCTGTTCCTGGGGGACTGTTGTGGAATGACTTGTCCACTGGGGATGTTTTGTTTGTCTTCAGAAGTGAAACTGCAGTGGACGTGAGGGATCACATGATCCCGTACTGGCGAAGAGATGATTCTATTTGTTTAAAAGCTCTCATACTGCTTAGCATAAGTTTCCTTTTATTCAGTAAAATTTAAAAAACATAAAGATTTATATTTGATGAACTCCAGTTTTGTTAAACTTTTATTATGCAGAGGTATGCATAGACCTCTTTTTTTTTTACAGACTGCTCTCAATTGTCGTTTTTTATGATGGTGCAGTATTCCTCCTGCCAGGGTGAAAAACCTCAAATCATTCTCTGAAAATATATATAGAAATCAGATATCTAAATCCATGCAGTGAAGGTCAGAATGGCTTGTTCTTTACTCCTTTACTACTACTGGATTTTCCACTGTGTGGCTTCTACAAACTTAAATTCTCAATGCACATTGCAAAGACACTATTTATAATGAAGGTCATGTAAGTCCACAGCCAGACAAGAAACAGGACCCACTTCTTACCTTCAGACCACAAACTTAAAAACTCGAGGCCATGTTTTCTCTCTGTTAAACAGCTCATCCTTCAGCAAGGTACTGTCACTTTCTTTTTCATAGTCTTTGCTTCTTCCCACTGACAACTGAATGTGCACATTCCTACAAATAGGTACATCTCTGTCTATTACCCCTGTATTAGCTGTGGCCTCTAATTGAGACTTGGGTTTTTCTCAGCAAAGAGCCAGAGAGTCCTTTACTTACCAAAAATAGTATTTAAATTAAAGAGAGGCAGATGTCTCTTTAGGGTGGAAATCAGTCCTTACATACAGAGCTCTTCTTCTGCACATGGGGACTAATTGGTTTATATGATGGTTCCCCTTGGAGTATTTGGGATTTGGATCATTAACCTGGGGCCACATCATGATAAAGCTTTTAGTTGTGACAGCCACCACTAGCATCTTATTGCCTTTCATATAACATTATGTTTCTAAGCCATTACAGTGTACACAGAAGTGGCTCAGCTTGGCTGAAAGGTGCAGCTTTTCCTCCAAGACAGCTGTGTCACGGCTGTTGTCATTTATTTTCTCTACTTTGTCATGTACCCAATAATAAGGCTTAGTTAGTCAACAGCCGTGATCTGTCTGCACAGAAATGCAAGACCAAGGAAAATTGATTCTTACCTCCACACAAATTGAAGGTTGTTCCTGATAAACTAAGCTGTAACATAATAAGTTGCATCAGTCACTATATATAGGTGGAGCTACCTTTATATATAAACTCTACAGTCTGAGAAGCTTGCATGGAAGGCGCTGATGGTTTTTTCCATTATAATTTCTATTTAAGCTGCTGGTAGAGGCAGATCAATTTTGGATCCTGATTTTTTGTTGTTGTTGTTGTTTGGTTTTTTGTTTGGTTTTTTGTTTTGGGGGTTTTTGTTTTGGTTTGGTTTTAGTGGGTTTTGGGTATTTTTGTTGGTGGTTGTTGTTTGTTTTGCTGTGTCACTGCACAGCTCTCTGTTTTTCAGACATTGTGCCAAACTCATAAGTCAGGAAAGCAGTAAGAATTAATAACAAGGAAGACCAAAGCAAGGTACAGTTTGTAAATACTAGCTGTAAATACTAGTAGTAGTAAATTAAGGAAATTCACTTTTTCTCCCACTTCAATCTATCAAGTCTCTTGGTTGAATTATTCATGCTGTTTCCGGCCCCGACTGTATTAAAAAAAGGTGTAGCAATGGCACAGTCTTGCTTGAGAGTCATTTTCTTCCCATAGCCTTTCATGCACACTCCAAGGGATGGCTTCTTAGGAAAGACCTTTTTTTAATCCTGTGACCTCCTTTCATGGAGCTCAATCCCTTCAACTGCAACACAAATCTTATAGAATAACCATCATAATGATTGTAGCTCAATTTCTGATGTTGCTGGCATGTACAGTGTTCGCTCCTTTTGCTTTTTTTCTGCCCTCAGAAGGAAAGCAAAGAATAAAGACCAGCTGAGAATACTCTCATCACTTCATGTCATTTTTCTAATTAGCCCTTAGGATTCTTCCAGGAGTCTCCAGGGGCTGAGCCTAATCAAAGGCTGGAGATGCTGTCAGGAAGCAGTGTGTTCATTCAGAGAGCGTGCTTTCCTCCTGACACTGCTTGTACTTCCTTTCAAGTCCTTTTAAGAATCCTTTTAATTCCCTTATTGCTCTTTTAACCTCCCTGTTTTCCTGCTACTATCAAGCAGCAAAGGAATAGGAAGTCTCAGCAGTTTCTTCAGAGTACCAAGGGGCAAAAACTGAGAACTAACAGGACTTAGAAAGAATATCCTTCTTCAGCCCAAAGATGAAACATCTGATCATTCAACCTTTTGAGCACACTGCAAAATGACAAACCAAGTCACCATCACATTCCATATATTTAGATTTAAGCAGTGTCTTTTGAAGCATATGTGTTCAGTGTAATGCCAGTGGTATGTTGTAATTGGGTCATTTTGTATGACTTTAGATATTTTTGAACAGCCAGACACTGGTAGACAACAGCAATAAAGGGAGAAAACTCTCTTATTTGAACAAAATATAGTATGGTTAGGGCTCAGGAAGGGCTAATGGAGTTATTTTGCGCACATATTTTGTGCTTAGGACTAATCTCAAATTATATTTCAGATATCAGTAAATACCCTCTGATATATAAGCCCATGTATGTCATTCTCATACCTGTGTGGTAACTTGGTGAGACTTTTTAATTGTGATACAAAAAAGAGAGATTTGATGACAATTTTGAAAAATATTTTATTTAAGAAAAACATTAATAAAATACAGCTTTGTCCTCCTACAAAACCAATCTGGGTCATTTCTCAGCATGCACTGAAAGCAAAAAAGGATGGACCTGTCAGTCAAGGAGCACAACCTCTTTGAAAGCAGACACCACTTACCAGACTTCATCAGGAAAGAGTGATGTTCCTAAGTGTCCAATCAAGAAGTACTCAGTTTGTACCACACAGAGATGGCTCTTGTGCCAGTTCAGTCATTAATTCAGAAAGAAATCTGTCCATTCTTTAAAAATAAAGTAAAAATTGTAAGTTTTCGAATTAAAAAAAAAAAAAATTTTAAGCTAAGAATCATTTTGGTTCCTTTTGGTAGTAGAGGTTGGGCATCCATTTCCCTGTCTAGCCTCTTCTTTACAAGCAATTTTCCTATTTTGGTTTCCAACCTGCATGCTCTATTTGTACTTTGTGACTTGGCAGGGACAAGGTATAGGAGCAGAAGACTTTTAACAGTAGTCCTCTCTGACTTGCCATTTTTGTAGTATTCTGTTTTCTGAATTTAGGAGGACTAATAAGAATGTCAAAAGAGGGGAGATGGTTAGCATGGGCTACAACTCTTTGGAGAAAATTGAGTTGATTTTGCAACAGAAGAGATGTGTTCCTAGATAATCTTTACCTAGGGGCTGTCATGTTTTTATCATCATAATCCTTATTAAATCACTGGCATTATTATTTATTAAATTAATTTTGTTGTTTCATGTTTTCTGAAAGTCTGCATCCCATGGGAAGGACCATATGTCTTTCCTCTTCTAGAGCTTTCATCTTCCTAAGACAGTCACAGGCTCTTCTGCAACAGGAGCCAAGTTTCCTTCAGTAACAGTAGCAATTCAGCTCCACATTTTCCTCACAGTTTTGCTGCATCACAGCTGATACTTAGTATCTTTCTCACTCCAATCTCCAGTAGCCCTTTTTGTTAATGTCTAAGAGGCTTTGGTGTTTAGTTAGTGCCAGTTCCCTGTTTTGTAATGTTAACCTGCTGCAGGGAGCCCAGTTTAGGGTATCAGCTTGCACAACATGCAGTTTTTATGCTGGTGAAAGATGGATTTGCTGTTTCTACAGTTATTGTTTTAAACACAAGAATTCCCAAGAAATTATGACTTTATTCTTATATAGCCCTGCTGTGCTTTTTCACATATGCTATATGCTTTCATACTTTTTCTAGTAAACATGAGTCAGCAAAGCCACACATGCTTTCAATACAACAGAAACTTGTTGACTATATTGTTCTTTTTTTTTTTTTTTAATCAAAAAAAGGCCAAACCCTAAGTTTTGGCAGGCTCAGCAAGACAGTTTTTTAAATCACCATTTTGGGGCATCATGCCATCTTTTTCGGTGTACACTGCCTTCCTGTTTATGCCCTTTGCTCCCCCAGAACCAGGGGGAGTGGGGGAGGTGGGGAAATTATGCCTAATTTGAAACCATCCTGTGGAGAAAGGTAGGAGATTAAAAGTATTTCTGTGATAAATACAGCCATTCTGTTTAAAAATAAATAATTTCTCTCAGTAATGCCTTTTCGGCTTGCTGAGCTTCCAGAGAACATTAAGGGCTGTGATAAGTTGGCATTGCTGCTGCAGTATCGTAGCAACTCCAACAAATCAAGACTGCGCCCTCAAACAATGAATCATTCATTTAGAAACCATATCTTCTCTTTCCCTTACTTGTGAAAGGTTTATTCCTTTCAGGAAGAAAATTTATATCCACCATACAGACGTAGGCTGCACAATACGTCGTGGAGCATGTATAATAGCTTTGGAGGCATTGCTTAGGGCACTGCCTTCTGCCAAGGCAGTAGTTTTAAAGAAGTCTGAAAAAGGCAGCAGTGGTAGCTGTTTGGGTAGCTGCCACTTCCCAAAGCTGCTTCCCTTCAACCTGTGCATTTTACCTGTCTTGCTGAAGGGAGCTGACATCACATCATTATATCCTTTGGTTTAGCTTGTTCTGGTAAGATAGGTGAATCACCTAGTGAGCCAGCAGCTGAAAGTATTGATACTGCCAAGTTAGTTATTAATGATCTGCCTCTAACAAGCATCTAAGCTATAAGCAGGAAGAAAAAAAAAAAAAAGTAATTATTTTCTTAATAAGAAATCCCAGATGAACATATTGCTAGGAAACACATCAAAAGAGTCAGCTTAAAACACACTGAATCAAATTTTCTAAACACTGCTAGACACCTTTGAAATCAATTAGGTGTCCGAGAACCACTGTAAGAAGCCATCTGAATGAGAAGGCTGTAAAAAGAAAAGCACCTTTGCAGGTCTATGTCCAGTTGCTGAACTTAATGACAGCATCAGAGCACACGCTTTCTTTTTCCTTTGATGTGCAGATTGAAAGAGAAGACTTGGCTTAGAACAAGTAAACCAGTTCAGTTAAATACTGATGTGAAATGTCTTTGCACAGTAAGAAGGTATATAGTTATTCTAGCTCTGGAGTTCAGCCCTTCAGAGAAGTAATATAGTGAAGTAATTTGATTACATTAATAAATACAGGCATGTGTCTTACTTAGGCTCATTGACAAGCAAGTAAATAATAAAAAATTGCTTGGGCATTCAGCCTAATCAAATTTTATTATATCTGTCATGCTAATTTCTGAATTTGGATTCAAGTTTTTCAAAGTTGACAAACCTCCGGATGCAAAATTGAAAACATGCACTCTGGAGGGTTAAAAAATACAGACTTTAATTTTTTAAGTTAATAAACATATATTTTTATATCAGATGTAGACTTTTTTCTTATTGCTTCAGTACTTCTAAACCACTAGGGCTGCTGAGTTGTCTTGTTTACTTTAACTTGGGCATGGAAGTTTTTCAGTAATGCTAATTGAAGGATTTGAAAGAAAAAGTGCAACAAAACTTGAGAAAACCATTTCTTCTGTGGATGTCTGAGCTTGTCAATAAAGCAATCCTCATTTCTGACTTTTCTGCCTCCAGTTTTCTTACCAGAGCTGTGCAGGAGAACAACAATGTGAATAAATGGGTACTTTCATTGGCAAGTACCTTATCTTCTTCGTTGAGCACAGAGTGCCTGATAATTCAGTTAAGATACTGTGCATGGCAGGTCTTCATATCAGCAGGTTTTGGTTGGGATAGGGTTATTTCTTCATAGTTACTACTGTGGGGCCACATTTTGGATTTGTGCTGAAAACAGTGTTGATAATTCAGGGAAGTTTTTAGTTATTGCTGAGCAGTGCTTGCACAGAGTCAAGGGCTTTTCTGCTCCTTACTACACCAGTCAGAGGGCTGGGGGTGCACAAGAAGTTGGGAGGGGACTCAGCTGGAACAGCTGACCCCAACTGACCCAAAGGATGTTCCAGACCATATGTCATCATGCTCAGCATGCAAAACTCTGAAGAAAGAGGAAGGAAGGGGGGATGTTTTGAGTGGTGGCATTTGTCTTCCCAAGTTACCTTTATGCATGACAGAGCCCTGCTTTCCTGGGAATGACTGAACACCCCCCTGCCCATGGGAAGTGGTGAATGAATTCCTTGTTCTGCTTTGCTAGCGTGTGTGTCTTTTGCTTGCCCTATTAATCTGTCTTTATCTCAGCCCACGAGTTTCCTCACTTCTACCCTTCTGATTCTCTCCCCCATCACAGTGAAGGGAGAGAGTGAGCGAGCAGCTGTGTGGGGTTTTACTGATGGCTGGGTCAAACCGCAAGCACTACTTCATCACAGTGTGCTGAACTTTAAACACAGTAACTATTTGTGCTTTGTTTTAATCATGCAGTAGTGGAGAAACAAAGTGACCTCAATCGGTCATTGCTGTCTTAAGGAACCATCGGGTTCTCTGTGAAACACTGTAGAGGATGATAACAGACAAGTGACAGATAAGCTCTTTTGAAAAAGCTCATGGTGATACCTTTCAAAGCTGTAGTGTCCCAGTTTTTTGTGGGTTTTTTTGGTTTTTTGTGTTGTTTTGTTTCTTTTTTTACGTGAGGCCTTTTTGTTCCTATTTCAAGGTGAGGGAAATAATAAAAGCTGAAAAAGTCATGACTGGGGTTGAATTTACTTTAAATCTAGCACTTGAAAAGGACTTCTGATGCACACAAAACTATTCAGAGATATCTCTGGTTATAGGATCATCACTGACAAGCATCCAAATTTCAGTCAGTGAGTTATGGCCCTTAGTTTATTTTTGCTCCTTTCCATTATCAGAAAAGACTGGGAATAGTATTTTCAGTTATCATAATGTCTTAATTGAAACTAAATATGTGTGGCAGTGGTAAGCAAATACAGAGAAGGCACTCTCTATCCTGAAAGGTCTGGTCCTTGAGGAGTAAGGAGATTAGAAGAAAACACTGCTGCAGTATTTGCAAATAAGGCTGTGGTCTGGCTTCCAGTTCCTTAGAGTTACATGGTGTATGTGCATTATTTTCTGTTCACCATCTGGAAAAAAGTTATTAGCTTTCAAGGGAATTGCTTGTATCCTCACTCTCCTTTGGCAAATAAGGAAGAGAGGTTTGAGAGGTTAACCTCTAGCAGAAAAATCTGTAAAGGTAGAACTTGTTCACTGCGGAAGGAGGCAAACCACCTAATTTTCCATTTCAGATCAGCTCAAATTTTTCACTTGAGTTTCAGCCTTAGTTAAACAAAACTTCAGAGTAGTGGTTTTAATCCCCACTGTCTGGTTTGACTCTCAGATTAGGACTTTGAAAGTGTTGTTAAAATCCATAATAGAACTGTGAGTTTTTACTTATATGTGGATGGATTTTTTTTTTTTTTAATTAATGTCATCCTTTGTCTCTTGGCCATTAGTACACTACAGTGCCACCTCTAAACAGAAGATAAGAAACACTGAACTTCTCTAGCCAGAGGGGAAAGCAGTTTATTTCTGTTGAACTCATGTGACTGCTTAGAACATTATATTGTCTTCACTTAAAAGAAGTGAATACTCTTTTCTCTCTATCAGATATCTTCTAAAGCGGTCTATGCTTTACATCTCTGGGGATAAGAGTGGTTGGTTTTCATTCATCATCTGCCAAATTGGCTGTATCAGGATTTCAGGTCTGGCGATTGAAGTCATGACTGCCCTCGTGCCCTTGAAAAACTGAAGATACTTTCATAGGTTAAATGAAAGCTTAGTCTTGATGACCTTTTCCTTGTTAGAGGACATTGTTTTTTTGGACTATGGCCTCTGGCCTCCAAGTGTAGTATCAGATTTTTCCACTCATGTGCTGTGAGTACTTAGTCATCAGGAAGTTCACTGCCAGACAAATCATAGCTCTGCCTTTCCTGTTGTCACTTTTTAGTACCATTCTTTGAACTGTTCATGTGCTGATGAGTTTTTCAGCAACGAATGAAGAGGAATAAAGTTCATCATTCCTCAGTAAACTGCTCACTACATATCATATACTTCTTCAAATGACTGAAAAAATTGAGCAGATACACTCAGATTTTAATTACTCAGAAGAGGTCCAATTTGCTTCTCCTTCCTCCAGATATTTACAGTATGTTTATCCTCACTTTAGCAGTCATTCACTCTCAGACATGCAGCTGAACACTACTCCCAAAGGGGCAAAATGAATAAACTTTGGTTCATTGACTGTCCTGTGGTAGGAAGAAGAGACAACTGTAAGAAACCTTTCCATCTAGGTCTATTTGGCAAGAAAGAAAAAGGAAAAAAATACATGAGTTTCTATCTTCAGGAATTCAGACCTTCTGCCCTACAGTATATTAAATTTAGAAAACATATTACCGTACCGCAAAACCCACAGGACAGATTTCAATTGACTCCACCTAGATTTTGGTGGCAAAACATCCTGGCCACATAAACCAATGGAGCATTTTGTGTGGAAATGTTGGCTTCAGCAGTTATTACTCACAAGTCAAAACAGAAAGATTTATTCCATTTTCCGTTTCAGTTCTCCTCCATCTTATAAACTCAGGAGAAGAGCTTCCTTTTTTTTAGTTTATCCAGATGCAAATACCTATAGAAAGTAGAAGGACGTGAAGAATCCTCCTTGAAACTTTTTTCTGCTCTATTCTTCAAACAGAAGCTTCTTGGAAGGGATTTTTAAAGTCAAGAGAGGATGCTTGGGAATAACCTGCGAAGCATCTGCAGCTGCTGTAGAAAACAAATGCAGACACTTTTATGATTGAGCATTTTGGCTAAATTTGTCCTAGTACATACATTTTCCAAAAGTTATGCTTAACAGCAGGTAAATGTATTGGAAAGGACTGTGTCTTAATGTGGGAAGGCTCTGTAGCCCTTAAAGATCAAAAAGTGTAATGCAAACAAAAGAAAGTCAGGCAAAACTGAGTAATGAAAAAATCGAAGAGGTTGTGTTAAGGAAAAGAAGTCTTTCTTTTCAGTGGACTGAGGTGCCAAACTAACTAGGGTTGTTCCTAGCCTAGATTTTGAGAAAGCCTCAGACCATTTGACAGCACAGCAGCTGGCTCCTGTACCTAGCTGGTGTAGGAGGTCTCGTGCCTTTCCCTGTCTTGGACATGTTTAAAATATTTCTGAGGTTTAAGCAGGTGAAGAAGAACACAGATCCTGTCACACACTCTTACTAAAGTAAGCTTCAAACCCTGCATCCTTCCAAGCCCGAGCACCTCACTGAATGCAGAGTCCTCAAGATATTTCACTTTAAAAAATACAACAAAAAATCCTTAAACAAATTTCTCATTATCTTGGCTGGCCGTGCACATAGAGTTATCTCCATTGTATCTTTTAATATATATTCATCTGTTCTCTTTGCACATACAGTCAAATAAAAACAGTGACACTGATAAAATATTGGTTTAACTGATGCTAAAGGAGATAACTTGGGGCATGGCTAATAAAAGCTGACACCAGCATGATTAAAAGAAAAAAAGGAGGCAATACCTGTAGGTATAACAGTATTGAATGGTTCTGTCAGGCTGGTGTAAATTCAAACACAGTGTACAGAGAAAGAGAAGCTGGATGCTGTAGTGGTTGAGAGCACAGGAAATTAGGGGTGATATGGTTGTGATCTATCCCTCCCTTACAGGCTTTTTTTGAAAGGCTATACATTTGCCCTGTTACTTGTTAAAGAAAAAGAGGAAATGAAAAGGGAAAGAGGCAGCTGTAACCATAGTGTGGGGTGAAAAAAGCAAGACCATTAAAAAAAACACCCCAACAACCAAAAGCAAAACATCCTGCTATGTAACAGAGCTGTTGCACATACATAACAGGATCTCAGCAGCACTGAAACATGCTACCTCAGAGGCTGGCTGAGCTGTCTGGTGTTAGAAAACAGCTGGAGAACCTGGGGGAAACACCTCTGAGATGTGACCTGGAGAACTTAGGCCAGAGCCCTCTGCTGAAGTTGTCCTTCAGAGCATCTTCTGCAAAAGGAGATGAGGCCTCCTCGTTTGAAATCTGGCTTTTGGGGGTGTTTTCTCATCCTCATGCTGTATGTTGTACTGAAAGAAGGGGTGAAATGGGACAAGAGATCCAAGTGACATTGGTACCTGTGATAATAATTTAAAAATAAGATGTAGGCACTCCTTTGGTTTTCCAGGTTATATTTCCCTACCTTCGAGTGCACAAGGTATATATTGCTGAGAAGGATTATGCCAAACATCTTTTTGCCCTTGTTACCTTTGGAAGAAAAACAGCTTTCTGTTTCAGTGGTTAGAGAGCTGTCTTCTAAACTCCAGCCAAATTGTATACAAGTCCTGTTTATACCCATTTGTTCTAGTGCCAGCACTGTCTTCTGAATGAAATGACTCTTCTTCCCTGTTTTTTCCATCATGGTTGTGTTGGAACAGAGAAGCTTCTTAGCCTTCTCTTTGGTATGGAAAACAACCTCTTTGGTTTCCACTCACTTGATCAGGTTTCTCTGTACCCCTAGATCAGCTTAGTAACCTTCCATTGAATTGGGGATGCTCTGAAAGCCTCCTTGATCCATTGCAGAAAAAAAATGGGAAAAATATTTCTGTCTACCAGAAATGCCTCACCAGACCGGTTCTCCAATTGCATTTGCCTTTTTCCATGGCTGCATCACCCTGCCGGTCAGTCATTTGGCAATGTGTTAGTACACCCAGTCTAAGTGAAGTTCCTGGTTTGTGCCAGAAATTCTTGTTATTGGTCTCCAGTATTTGGCTTGGCTTTTTCAACTTTTTTCATCCCAGTTTTATTGCACAAGTCTCAAAGTGATCTGTGCCTGTGGTGCTTACTGGATTTGCATCCCTAGCATGTGTAATCTGCATATTCACAATGTTCGTGATGTGGTAAATGAAAATTAATGAAAATGCTGAAGAATATCAGCTTGATCTTCAGGAGCCCCACCAATAAATTCCTTTGAGGCCTGTGCATCTCCTTTCAGCATTGCTGATTGCATTTCTCTTTGAGCCAGCGCCATAAGCATTTCAGAAGTCCTCTTCTAATCCATGTAATTATTCAGTCTGATGAATCCTCTCCTATGTGCTACCCTATCAGATGCTGTTACCTAATCAGACTGTACAAACACAAGCATGACAAATTAATTAAAGCCCCTGCAATTTCATGCACTGCTTCTTTCAAAGGTTTGCAGTGTAGACTGTCTAGCTGTTATTGTCTGGACCCTACGTAAAACTTGCTGAGTATGGCTTCAGTCCTCAGTTTTGCCTGTGTTCAAGAACTGAACAAGAACTGTATTTACTGTATTTACTGAAAATACAGTGGAATTTGGGGATGATGTTTACTCTAGTTTGAACCATTTGAAGTAATCACAAGGAGAATATTCTAATTCTTTGGCCTTTTTATGAAGTTTTCATCATTACTTTTTCTCCCATGTAACCATTGCTTGAGGATTTCCTCCATTCTTTTTTTTGTTTTGGTTTGTTTTGTTTTCACTGCTGCAGTATGCAGGCTTGGTTGTTTACTTGATGTGGGCAAATTATGTGACGTGGTCAGAATGCACTGGACTGCCAGCGCCAGCCGTACTCCCACAGACCTGTGCAAAGGCATCCGCAGCAGACTGGGATTTTTTTGTGAGCTGAAACCAGCAGTCCTGCTTCCCACTGACTTGGTAGCATTCCACCATGATATCCACCATTGCCTTGAAAATAAAATGTGTGTGTACAGCCAAACAGGCTTTTCAAAAGAGCACTTGCAATAGGTGTGCAGCTTTGTTTCCACCAGCTGACTTCATGGTCTCCTCTGTCGTTACTACTGTTGGTGGAGATGCACAAGTGGAGATGTGTGCCAGAGTGGAAAAGGGAAAGATAATGACCCTCTGGGCTGTACCTTGCAACTATTTTTTGGTCTGAGGTCTTCAGGTCACTTCCTCTCTAAGCCTATTAAGCCTTTTCTCATGGCATCTTCCAAACCTGGCCTCTCCCTCGGCTCCACATCTACCACTGCAGGCACACCTGCCTGTATGTTTCTGTGTGGTTTGCTGCCTTCCTGCTAGCAACAAATTGCTTTTCTCTAGTACAGGCAAGTTCAGTAAGCACACCAAATTCACACTGCTGAGTATCCTAAAGAATTCACTGACTTGTTACCAAATCAATACCCCTTAAGAGTCCAAAAATGTTTTAATTGTTACGAAGCATAAGAATTTAGACTGTATATAAAGGCTTCAAAACAGAATATCTGTTCTTGCACTGACCCGGATTCTACTTTCCTCTCTCAAAATCTATTACTTCCAAACTACTTTGTCTGGATGGAAAACTATAATCTGTGGCATGACAGAATGCTGGCACTGAAGCAACTAACAAATGTATAATATTAACATTAGGTTCTTTAGGAGCAGGAAAAAGAAAAGCTTTCTGCTTAAAAGTAGATTATTGAAATGCCCTCTAGTACTGATAAGGTTTTGGTGTTTTGGTCAAGGTCCACTGTAGGCTTGCTTTGCAATTTATTAGTTTCCTGTAGGCAGACAAGCCGGTCTGGAATCAGAAAGTTGGAAAGGCCCTTGGGAAGGGCTTCCAGAGTCACAGGGACAGTGAGTTGCTCACCAGCCTCTGTGCAGCCCCTCACCATAGCTGTGGCACTTTGGCTTGTGTCATATGTTGCACAGTCATGGTGTGGTACAAAACCTTTCTGAATTCATGAGTGCTTTAAGCTACTTTAGTTCTCCCAACCTCTGGAGAAGAACAGTAATCCTAATCTGAACCAATGTTTTCAAAATGAAATAAATTAGCAAATAAAGAAATGCAATGTATACAATTCTTTCATCATAACACAGTGTAAACTGTGCAATAGAGCAAATTCAGAACAAATAAATATTGCTCTGAAATGTAAACTTGCCTGGAAAATTACAGCACTTTTGTGCCCTCCAATATCCAACATAGGAATTTAGGACAGAAAGCAAAGAGTATTACTTGACTGAAACTTCAAGACTGATTCACCTAACAGCTGAAAGAGAAACATGTTCAAATTGTGCAAAGCAAGACGTGACTTTTTTCATGAGCACAGGTAGCAGAGTTGAGAGTTGGTAGTGCCTTTTAACAGATATTACCTTTGAAATATTAAAAGCGATATTAAATTCAACAAAGCCAAGCTTAGTTTTGCCACTTAATGTAGAACTGTATCATTCCTTCTTTCCATTTCTAATATAATTTCACCTGCTGAAGTTTGTGCAGCTGGACGAGATGAGCAGGGGAGGTCTTGACACTTACTACATCCTTCAATGCCTTCTGGTAATATACCTGGGAAAGCAGAAGCACTCAAAGAAAGTTATTCCTCAAGGAAAAAACACTTTTTGATTAGCACTGATTTTAGAGGCTGCTGGATCAGGTCTTGCATAGCATGGCTTTTTAAGTACATTTACTTGCCATTCATGAAACATGATTTTGAAAAAAAAAGCTTATATTTCAGGTTATTATCATAATAGTGGTTGAAGCCCCATCTTAAAAAGGTCCACGGTTTTTATAAAATTCTAACAAAAAGAATACAATGTCCTTTTTTAGTTGCCTTAAAAGTTTTTCTCTTTATTTTGTACTTTATAGCCCTTCTTTCTTTCCCAAAGGCACTGGTACCTGTTGCAATGATAGCTGCAAGGGTGAGTGCTTTCCCACTGCAGGCAGCGAGGCTGAGTAACTGCCCTATTGCTTCCCTTTCCCAGGAAATAAATTCTGACAGCTGCAGTAAATCAGCAGACTGGGGTGTACCTTTCTCCACCCTCAGCTTTACTGCTGGTTTGAATTAAAGGCTGTCACTCAACGTGGTCTGCTAGGAGGGGTCCTCTGTTACTGGAGTGTCTTGTGCAGGGCTGGGATATGGTCTAGGCTGAGTGTTTGCATTGTGAGTCTCGTGACACAAGAATGAAGACTATGCCACTTGGTCCTGCCACAGCCCCCTGCGGTTTAGCAGAAAATTTAGTTTTTTTCTGCTGTTGCCGGTACATCCATTAGTGCTGTAGGTCTTTCTCCAGAGTGTGAGAGCAGAGGGGGAACACAGCTGTACGTGCCGAAACTGCGGCTCAAGAGTTGATCCCCAAATTAGGGGTGAAATAAATACCATGACTGAAAGAGATTCAAACTATTCTTTGCCCTATGCTATTTGGGTTTCAAGATAAGCTTGCAGCAGAGCTTCAGAACAGAACTGCCTTTTAATTTTACAATGCCTATAATTCAAGGCTCTTTGGTTATAAATCCCCCCAGTTTCAAGGAGAAAAGGCTTAATCCACTAGATACCACTGTGACAAGCATCTGCTTTCTCAAAGGCATCTTTATTAAAATGAATCAAGATAGTCTCCTGGGGGAAAGACATCATAAAATCTCTGTTATAAAAAGAGGTACCTTATTTTCCTTAGTCTTTTGATCAACAGCAGCAGATATATTTCTGACTGAAAAAAAAAAATTATAGTATTTGAATATGTAGTCGAGTGGGCCTGTCTTTTGTTCTGAGTGAAATAACTCATATAGCTAACAAAAGAAATCCTTCCCCCAGATTTGAGCTGTATTTGTTTGAGATACTGTTACTTGAGTTAGAGAATTATTGCATCTCAGTTCCTACTATGAAATAAGGTTTTGGCACTCTTGCCTGGAGTTGACAAATCAGTAACACCGTTAGCTTAAATTTCCAGTGATGGCAATAGTGCTGCTCCAGTATAACCTCAACAAAGGATTTTCTCCAATATCAAACACTAAAATGAAGTTGAAACATAAAGTCAGGTCTGTCTTCCAAAAAGAAGATATGATGAGACCCAAGACCTAAGGACGATTGGAGCCCACCAGGTTCTGGCTCGGATGGCAGATGGGGAGTGTGTACATACCTGCCCCATGCTTGAGCAAGAGATGCCAGGGATGCATCTGAGGATTGAGAGGGTGAGCAGAGAAAAGTGTGAATGTTTAAATCACCTGAGAGTGGTCAGCAGTGAGAAGCTGTTTTGTCTGATGCCATCTACTGCTCTTTGGTAAAGTGCATGATGACTTAAAGAAGGCTATTGCTGTTAGATCAAACCACAAGGTACAAACCCATTGGGGTTTGCAAATTACCCACCAGCAACTGGCACTGAGGTGTATGTTCCTTGGGATTGGGCTCCAGAGCTCACTGGGGGTTAAGAGTCCTGCTGTATGCTGTCATCACAGTATTTCAAAAAATTCAGAATTCATTACCTTCAGTAAATCTGGGGTGACCTGAGAGAAAGCATCTTTTTGGATCATCCAACCTTGAAGTTAGACTATTTAAGAGAGATGTCAAACACCTGCATTCACTTTACTCTTATCACAGTCATATTTTTGACTCTTGGAAATAAAGAGTTTCAAATAGAGAGTTTAGAAAATATATGTTCTGTTCAGCATCATTAAGTCTGTAAATGCATGGAGTAGAAAAACTATGCTGTTACATCTGTACTAAGCTGTTTTGAACATCTGCCCCTTTAGGATCACAATTGCCAAGTGACGGTGCTTTGGAGGACCATCCCACAATACTTCTACAGCTCTTAAACTGCAGTTCCTAACCTAGATCATCACTTGAATTCCATCAGAATATAGCTCATTTTTAGCTTCAGTTATAAATTTTACTTTGAGAGCTGTGATTAATAAGAACAATTTTCTTCTAGGCTGCTTAGAACAAACATAATAGATTATCAGCAGGAACATGACAAGAGAGAGTAACAATTAAACCATCGTGTGGCATTATCTCAAAGAAATCTTCATTTCTTTGCAAACATACTTTCCAGCTTTTGTTGTAAGACATCAAGCAGCATTGACTGCTTCAAAATATTTCAGATGTTTTCTTCCACTACCACTCTACAAGGTCTCTGTTTCAAGACCTCATTTCCTTGATGTCAGAAACAATTTGTCTGTCAAGACCTGCATAGGCTAATTTGTTCCTGACCTGCACCTGGAGACTCAGTAGTCTTAGTGCCTTCCTGGCACTTACTTCCCAGAAATGTTCTACCAGCAGCTCTGCATATTCTCATTTCATTGCATTTCTACCATGCCAGTAAAAAACCAGTTCTGTCAGGATGCCTGTGTGCTGTTGGCTTCTTGCATGTGTATGCAGTGCTTGTATACTGGTATTACACACCACTCCTACAGGAGCTTCATCATTATATTTACCTCACGGGGTTATGCCGTTGCAGTCCAAGTTGGTGGCCTTAGCATCATCACATTCCAGAAACTGTTTTCGGAGCACTTAATCCTTTTGCCTGACTGCCCTGCAAGCCTTGACAAAGCAGGCCTAACTCTAACCTCTAAGGGCTAGAGTATCTCCAGCACAGAATCTGGAGTCCATGATGATGAGCAGAGCATTCACTGCATTCTCTAAGTCCATCTTATTATGTTTGAAGAAGGAAGCATCCACTGTGCATATTATTATTGGTAGAAAAACTATGCTTCTAGATAAACAGGATAGAGGACAGAATATGTGTGCAAGAAGGGTTTTGAATCCTGTTTTTAAGCCCCAAGGATGACAGCGTTGAAGTTTCTTGTGCCACACTCTTTGAGAACTTGCAAACACAACATTGTCTATTTACAGATATGTCCTTTGTTTCCTTCTTTATTGCTAAGCCCCTACTGGAGTTTTCAGTAGAGTCAGACAAAGTGCAGGCAGTTTGGGTAGATTATCATAGAAAAATAATGTGTTTGGGTTTGTGTACCCCCTGCAAGTTTTGAAGTTTTGTTAAGGTAAATTATGCTTAGTGGCAGACACCACCAACTTGTCCATAGTAGTGTTAGTCCTATTATTACCTGTGCATTCAGGATTTTACAAATGAGAATTGTTTTTCTTTCTTTTTTTGGGGGGTTGTTTTTTCTTTTTGGTGGGTTGGTTGTTTTTTGTACCTGGTATTTTATTTTGTCCTTTGGCATCAAAGATTCAGCAAAGGATAACTTGTAATCTATTGTTCTTATAGACAGAAAAATGTAGTGAAGAGTTCACTGGGTAAGACTAGCTTATAGGCCATGCTGCACTATTGAGCAAACCAGCTCGATTTTTTCAATTCCCACATTGGCAATTCTGTGACACTCAACTCGACTCTCTCTCCCTTCATAGGAATCTTGGCAGGATGCCCATCCGAAGCCAATCTTGTATTTCGCATTAAAGAGATAAATTATACCTGTTCTGAATTAATGTTTTACATTCTCTGTACTTCCCTGCTCATCAGCAAGAGAACAAAAAAACTCCATGTATGGAGAAGATAGGAAAAAGATTGCATCTCCTCTGACTTTGTGGAAATAGGGTAGTAAATGACTCAGAAGGCAGAACAAGACTGGTCTAGGGGTGAGGGGTCTGTAATGGGAGGCTGTTCTCCCAGTGAAACCTCAGCACAATGTGGAGTACTCCTATAAAGCGTGGTAGATAGTCTATCTTCACTGCCTTTCATACCACTTTTGAAATCCATGAGTAAGGAGACTCATTATTTAAAACCAGTGACTCAGATAGAGAACCTCCTAGGCAAAATTGCCTGTTGTACTATGGTGTTTCAGCTTCAGTTTCACTTAAGCTTCTGATAATCCCTCAGTGCTTTTCCTGAACTTAAAAAGTCAACCTCTTATGTCTGTATAAACAAATGAAAATGAGTTAGTAAGTTTTTAAAGTTTATGAAAAAGTCAAGCAGTTAGAGGGAGTAGGATGGTAGAAAAATGTTTGTTGCTATTGCAAGAATCACTTTAAATAAGAAGAGTTCATTGCATCAGGAATAGAAGAATGAGAAAGGATGCAGTAAGATAGCTTCAAGCTTGGAGTTAAGTTTATCAAGTGGGTGACAGATATTCTGTTGCTGAAGACCTCTGTAGAAAGGCTGTTATTCAGCAAAAAACATTTAAGGATTACTGGGACTGTATCTACAGTTCCTCGTTTTATGGCAGAACCCATCCATGGTGTGTCTGATCACCTCTTTAGCTGGAAGAGATTTAAATTTATTTATTTATTTATTATTTTGTGAACTTGGGGCTAGACACTTTTGAAATCAGATTAAGCATCAAATTATACCACATATTTGGCATAATCAAGAGCACTCACAAACACACCTCGTGACTGCGCTTCTGGTGAAGACTCACACCTACTAGACATAGAAATAAAAGTTACAAGGCTTGCTACAGGCCCATGGGTGCTTCCAAGTCTCTCCTTCCCTGAGGGGAAGGCTGCCTGTATACTACTTAAGGAATTCTGCTACTGATTTGCTGAAGGTGTAACAGAATTAGTTATTGTCAGGCATTTAAAAGTTACTACCGTGAACTCCTGGCTCTAGGGTTTGTTTGTCCCAGTATATTCAGAAAGAATGCTTTTTTGTCTCCCTCTTATTTATGTGTTACCAAGAGGTACAGAGGAAAAGCTTGCAGCATTGATGCATTTTCCAATTCTCCTTTTTTTATTGAATCCAGTAAGGATAGGGCATGTCTATCCTGATTGCATTTCAAATCAACTGGTATTTCACCCATGTTTCCATTGTCACAGAAAGCCATTTTTTATAACAGCACCAGTCGGGCACTCAACTGCCATGAGATGATAACATAAGCAGCAGTAATCAGGTTTTCCCATGGCATCCCACTCTTCTAGGTCAGAAGGGTATTTTCAGCCTTGCTTGTGTAGAAATATTACTGTGCTTCCCCTTGTAAAAGACAGGGCATTTCAAAAAGAGTGCATGATTTCAAAAGAAACTTCTTGATTACCTGTGTTCCATATACCCAATGTCTGGAAAAAACCCTTGTGCAATAATTTCATTGTGAGTTGGCTTGTTGACTTCATGTAATTGGATACTGAAAGAACCAGTCGAGCTATTTTTAGAAGGAAATGTTAGCCAATCCTGTCAACAACACCTGCAAAAACCAGGAGAGAAGTTCAAGGTTCTCCAAACTTAGACTGAGGACATAGAAAGTTAGATTTTCTGAGAAAAAAATTTACTTTGGAAAAAGATTATCTGTTCTCCTTTTTATCTTCCTCCACATCCACATCTTTACCACCCACTTCCCATTTATTTTAAATAGATTCTAGAGGCAGAATTCTTGGTTTAGTGAGACTGTCTCTTTCTGCAGATATTGAAGTATTGGAAAGTTCTGTAATAACTGGAAATACTTCAAAGAGTGTACTTTGCACCAGCTTCAGGGAAATGAAACCACTGCCACTATCCACAGTTTGTTTTCAGGTCCACTGAGTAACTTTAATTTCATCCCAATAAAGTTGGTACGAAGAGTAAGAATGGAAGAGAAAGAAAACCAGATACAAATGGAAGGTTTTCTTACTGTTGTTGAGGACTTTATTTACAGTGGGTGTTTCCAGCAGCGGAAACACCAAGTTTGTATTTAGGCTGGTGATCTGAGTGCCCTCTATTTGTCACTTCTAAGCAACCAAGACATGAGCTATTCTGGCAGCTCTACACTTGCAGTCTCAGGCACTCACAACTAACAAACTCAGCTTTGTGTAGCCCAAACTGTGCTTTGCCTAGCCGGCAGCATGCTGGAGGGAACAGCTGCTTAATGACAGACCTTAACCAGCCGTGCTCCCTGCTCCCGACACAACAGCTGATGAAAATATCAGACCTCACATATGTTCTGCTCTGCTGAAGCTGGAGCATAAGTAACAAGACTTTGGTGGGCCACATGGGGAGATAAATGCTTTAAGAGTAAGCTAATGGACAGCAGATAATTGCATAGTGCACTAAGTACACATAAAGGTAGGGCTGTACTACATGTTCACGGACAGCTGGTCAAGCTCCCACTTCTGAAGTCAGGCACAGAAGCCTTTTTTGGTGGTTATGTGTATTTTTTGTAATCATAGTTGCTTTGACATGTACTTTTTAGATTGTTTGGGGGATTTTTTACATAGTGCAGTACTGAGGAGGATGAAAGATCAACCTGCAATTATTTGCCTTTCTTCTTCCTAAGCTCAGTCATTGGACAAGTCAAGAATTCTTTTCATTTGCTCAGCAGGCTCCTTACTTCTCCAGTCTGCAGTGAGAGAGAGAGCATTTACCCAAGCTGAACGAACAAAACCTGCCAACGTTTGCTTTGCTTTTCTTTAGTCTTTCATCATGTACAAGAAATGTTCACTAAATGGCAGACTCGGTCACTTTACTTATTTTGCCTAGCAGACATGCATGATGACACTTTGAGAGAGCTCTGAATGACTAGGGGAGCTACACTGACAACAGAAGGATCACAGTTTGTGAGCTACAGTTACTTTGGTCTGCTGCTGACTAGTGATGAATTTGAACTATACTGGGGGAGGGAAGGAGCAAGGACCAGATAACAAAAGGTAGTCTCCCCTAATTCTCACATATTCAGTTTTTGAGTAACGAATTTGTGCTTTAGTCATGTCTGAAAGCGATTTGAGGAAAGAATTCTGTTTCTACACAGTCTTCCCTTATCTGAAACCATTTTGGTCCCATCCTGCACAATGTCAGTAAACTTTACCATCTTCTGCAATGAAGACAGCCTGAACATCTGCCACTGAACTATGTGTCTCAAGGATTTATTTTCCAAAAGGATCAGCTGCTTATTTAACAAGAGGTTCCCTTGTAGGACATCCATCTTGGAGGCTTCTACTTCTTTCTTACACCAAACCCCAAAATACGTGTTTGCATGCCCATACTCCAGTGAAGTAACCTGTCTCTCCCAGCTGACTACCAGTGCTGGCTATAGCAAAATCAGTAATTTTAGCAATAGCAGCAGTAGGATAATCTCTAGAGCAGCCATGAAGTGGTAGTATAGTACGAGTGATGATACTAAAGGATTTTGGTGCCTTGAATATGATTGTTGGCTTTCACAGAGTTTGCTGGGTTTAATTATTACATCCCTTAAAATCCATGTGGAAAGGGAATTGATAGGAAATGTCAAGTATTTGTCTTCCAAGTATGAAGACATGGCTCCTAATCACTAACAAAGAGTGGAAACTGTATAGAAATAAGAGAACTGAAGCAATAAAAGGAAATTTTATAGATCTAGCCTCTAGGGTCCTTTTCACAAGTGCCAAAATTGGAGAATGAATCACCTCACAATTCCTGAGAGAAAGTATTCTTAGCAGGGTACTGCAGCTTCAGTTTGTGGAAAGAGAAATACTTTCCCTTTTGCTTTGAGCAAATACAGGTAGCATTCCTGTCTCACGGTTCCTTAAGGGCTTGTACCTATATGGTCTCTGCTGTGTGGTGCTTGACCTTCACTTTTTTAAGCCTGTTGCTCAGAAGCACACTTGGCACAACTGAAATACAGGCAAGATTTCTGTACAGTTAAAGTAGTTCAACAAGTTTTACTGAGCTCATGCAACGCATACTTTGCAGGTGCTTGGTCAAGTTTTGGTCTGGTTTAAAGGGATTTTTGATAGCCTCTGAAAAATATCAGGAGTTCTTACCAAATGCTGTATGCATTAAGATTCTTTGAACTTGAAAAATTTAAGGAGAATGGTTAAAAAATTTACAAAGCTAGGAACAAACCTCATTAATTTCCTGTATTCCTCCAGCTGGCAAAAGAAGTTTTGCAGATATGTTGAAGTATTTGCTTGGATTTTTTTTTTCCCAATTTGAGTATTTACCTATTTTTTTAAGGGAGTCTTGTAATTGTGTCAGGTGACCTTATGTGAAAAAATACCACTTAAGAAACTACGTATAATATGTGAAAACACGGAAAAGCAGAAGCTTCATATGCAATGCATGAACTTGGAAATACAAAAGAAACAAACACAACATCTGAAAATGCTGAACAGGAAGGGTGAAAATAGACAAATGGAGCTAAATAATTTCTTGCTATGATGTAAAAACATAGGTGAGTTATTGTGAAGGTCAAGATCTTTGGTCAAGGTGAGGAGAAGTGGTACTGAGTGATGAAACAGAAGATTTTCCGGGAAAGGAAAGGAAAATGTGGGAAGTTGAGTCAGGCTGATGCTAGCAGTGTAGTCTTCCCTGGCAGGAGAGTCTACTTTAATGTGCAAGGGAGGCAGATGTGGATCTTCAGATGCCAGTTCTGGTGGCATGTTAAGTTCAGGGTGAGGGTGGCCTCTCACCTTGGTTGTCTAGGAATGGTGTGGGGTCTCCTCAACAACATATCCCAGGTGTTCAGCCTGGGCCAGCGCTCTAGGCTGGCTCCCAAGGGCCCCTTCCAACCTGAACCTGTCCTTGCATTTTGGAGCCTAGTGAGGTATGATCATCGAGAAAGTGGCACTCTCCATTTCAGGATGAGAGAGCCATGAGCAGTATTTCAGCAAAGGCTGAGTTAATGCTAATAAAAAGGCAATATGCCAGAGTTGTGAGAGACTGACAGCTGTGGGAGCTGTGTAGATTAGATTTGCCGGGCGCATATAAACAAGTCTTATAGCAATCCTTGCAGAGATTTAATTTATAAACATGAGAAAATGTGATTTTATGAAATGTGCAACTGATAGTAAATCAGCTTACTTTTTGCATTGGGGGTATAATGTGAGGAAGAGAACAGAGCCTATTTCTGTGGGAAATTAAAACCAAAAGAAGGAGCACTGCTGTAGATACTGTATCACTTGTGATTAAGGCAAATATTCTTTGTGGGTAGATACATGTGATATGCATTTGTATCCTCCCCAGTGTTTTCTAGCACTTAAAGTAATCAAAATGGAATTTGGTGAAGAAATGATAGCTATTCCACTGGGCATTTTTCAGAGACACGGAACCGACCTTCTCCTAGTTTTATGCGTCCCAATTTATGTCTCAGTTTTATTTGTCTATACTCATAGACTTAGAAACAGAAATAGCTTTTGAGAAGAAAATAAGTCTTTGACCTCTGCATGAAGAAGATCTGAAGACAACCTCAGCCAAGAGTTTGCCATGCTTATGTAACATAATCACAAATGTTTCTCACCTTTGTAGATGAGCTCCAGGGAAACCTGAACGGAAAGCTTGCACACTGCTTTGGGAGCAAAGCGTTCCCTTGCATATTTCACCCTAAGTACATTTTGTACAATTGATTATCACCAGCCAGAGTATACCAGGAAAGTCATAATGCAGAAGAATATCTCATACATGTTAATTTTGCTTTTGTCATGTTCCCCTAGAAGCACTGCTTGCCTAAAAAAGGCCAGGAAAAGTTAATAAGTTAATGCTAATGATCTCACCTCATGGGTCGTGTTTCTCCACAGCCATCAGTGGAAATGGCAGTGGTTTAAGTTGTCTTCATACAAGTGTTGGGCATCCCTGTTCCATAGGCACTACATAGGGGATGTGTCCTGAAGGACTTCCCACCGTCATGGCTAATAGCTCTCTTGGCTTCAGGATCAGTGTTCTCCACATCCCACAGGGAGGCAACCACCTGCAGCAACTGATTCACCTCTTCACCATTTTTTCCTGTCATAAATATTCTGAAGCTTTGTCAAATGTAGCTTGAAAGGAGGCATGTTTTGGCTTCACTGAGTCTGGTTTCTTTCCTGTAGTTCTGCACCGCTGTCTTCTGCAGTCTCCTGTGGCTTTTGTATTATTCTCTGCCTCCTTGTGCTGTTTGTCTTTGAGTCTAACAAAGGCAGGAGGTGCCCTAGGGGCAGTGTGCCATGGCTGCTTCTCCAGCTCCCAGACATGTCCTCCTCTGCCTTAGTTCTTGGCATGGGAAGAATTTCCCATTTTCACTGATGTGACTGTTGCCACTGCTGCCCTAGTTATTCTTACACCTCCTGGCTGTGACTGTTTGAAAGTGCTGTTTCCCCATGCATCCCTGGTCAAGTGAAAGCTGCAAGTGCTCTGGTATTATGTTGTTTTGGATTTAGAGAATGTATTTTAGTTTCTCCCAAGACACGCTTTGATACAGCCTGGACATTGGATAGTGAGTGGATAGTGGCAGTAAGTGAAACTGAGATCCTAATCATGGTCACAGGGTAACAGGCATTTCTATTAGAGTAAGAACCTTGCAAAAATTTTCATTCTTGCTTTTTATTGCTGTTCAGGAATGTGAATGGGGAAAAAATCGCTACTGATTGCATTCTAGTTTTAATGGCTTATTTTTTGTCTTTATTTTTTATTGTTTGTTTTGTTTTGTTTTGTTTTGTATATGGGCTTTCTTCTAGGCCATATTCTCGTTACTCAAACGGGCAGAGTAAATTAGATAGCAATTTTTTATAGTCTAACTTCTTAAGATAGAATGTGACAGTTGCCCTGCATTTTGAGTTACAAAGAAGCAAGTGCTAGAAGAACTTCAGCTCTCGTTTTTGGGGCAGTCCTAATGCTCAAGAACAGCCTCTCCGTAGATAGGCCACATACCCTAGGGATGTCTGGGTGTTCCTCTCAGGACAGGCATCTTGTCTTCCTTCAGATGGGGGTTCGGAGCTCTGGTCTCTTGCTGGGAACTGGGATTATTTCTGTGGGTTGAACCACTGTCAGCATTTGCAGTGCTGTGGGCAGGCTGTTATCTCACAGCCAGCTTTCGTAATGGAGCAGGGGGAAGTAAAGTTTGTTAACAGTGGGCTAATAGGAATTGACCTCAAATGGCATTTCAGTCATCTGACGCATGAGCTACATTAGATGCTGACTCAAAATTAGATATACTGAATTAGGGTGAAAGCCTTGCAGAACGAAACAAAACAAACCCCAAAACAAAAGACCTAAACCAATGAAGACTCCTCAGTCATAATTTTCAGGATACAAGGTCTGAGTACATCTGCCCCTACAGGGCTCTTTCTTCATATAATATGTTTGGGCAATCTACTTGAGCCAGAATAAATGTGTGCATGTTATTTTTGCCCAGTTTTCTCCCACTTCGATGCCTGTGTATGTGGAGGTCTTACAGAAACCTGTGTCAGAGCACTAGCTGTTTATGTCAAATTGCCTATCAGGGGTTTCTGCCTTTATGCTTTTACCAGAAGCAGAGATGCAGATGTGATAATGCTCAGGTTGTCACCTACACAGTGGTCTGATTATACCCTGCTTACAGAGCATCAGATCTGTCAGGTGTCCTTCTGGCAGCGGTGACAGCAGGAGGCAGAACAACCAGAGCCAGCTGGTACATTTGATACTGAAGATTTTAGCGTGACAGGACTTAGAAAAAGAAAACCAACAATCATCAAGAGAGATTATTTGACACAGGAGAAAGACCATCCTCTACATCAGCTTACTCTTTACCTGGATACGTTGTCACTCTTCCAGTTTCTTGGGAGATACCAGGTAAGAAGATGTAGAGGGAAGGGTAACCATTAAAAATATTTGCTGAACTGAACATACAGTGGGACAAGATACTGCCAAATTGAGTAGATTTCTGATGTCACCCTTGGGTAGATACATAGCCTGAACAGACTTGAAAACAACTCAGCCAAGATCCTAGCTTCAAACTGCACAGTCAACGGTTAACTTCAAATGAAGTAGAAAATGTGCCCTTCTAGTTAGATATAGACTACTGAAATTCTATGCAGTATGTGAAACAGTTTTAAAATCAGAAGAAAACCTATACAATAGGTATTGCTTTCTCAGTGAATTTTTTTTAATGTTTTTATATGTCTAAACCAATATAAAGTAAAACATCAGTCATCCAGTAGTCTTTGGGAAGAGAGGATCATGTGAGCAGTGGTCAAAGTCTATAGAGCCAGTTCAACAGATGGACTTTGAATTTTGCAAACAGAGATGTGTAGCCGTAGATTGAAACCAAACCTTTTCTACCAACATTAGTGAATAGAGCTAAAAGCTTATGCAAAATAGGACAAGTTAGATCTTTGACATTTTTCTCACAACTGTTGCTATTTAAATCACTGCCTTTGCATGCAAAAGTTTGTTGGATTCATCCATTGTGCATGTCCTAGAAGTTTGATAGAGGTCTCATATATTCCTTGTAAGAGGATAAAGCCAGCTGCAGTATCCAGTTGTTAAGATGTGGTTACTGACTTGAAATGTTATTAAGTGTATTATTTGGTATTCTTCTGACTTGAATCTTTTGGATAGGAATTTAAAATGCTAGCCCTCTCTGATTTTAGTGAACATTAAAGACAGCACACAATTATTCATTAAAAAAAGGCTCAAAGGGTTGTTACCATGTCCTCTAGTAAAGATTTCATCTTTCTAGTGATAACATAATGTGTTTTAGAAGACATTGCATAGAAGCAGCTGTAGATCTTGGTGCCTGCCTTTTTGATAAGTATTTTAGAAATATGACTTAATTCAACTAATCTGTCCATGTGTCTACCAGACTGTGCTCTGCCTGAAAGTGTTCTGTGGGGTTTTTCTGTTATTTCTAAAAGAAGGGTCAGCAATATCTGTGGCTTTGTTTTAATCACATTTGAAGAACTGCACTCTACTGTGACACTTTCACCTACTGCTGTATTAGGTTTAGTGGTTCATTAAGAACTCGGGAGAAGGTGATGTCAACAAGCGTCTGGATTTCCTAGTTATCCCATCAATTTTGGTGTGAATAAGCCATATCAAAATAGGATGATATCTGAAATATGTATGATCAAGCTACATGGTTGTTTTAAATATTGTCATTAGTATTATTACTACCTAGTTCTATGTGATTTAACTGACAAGCTACACAAATCTTTGTAGAGTTACGCTCTCTTGTGAATACAGATGCTACTGATGAACCTTTGTTATTGATTTTTTGTTCACACAAAAAGCATACAAAATAGAGTCAGATCAAAAAGTGGAAACCTTGCCCTGGTTTATATTGTCTTCCTTTATGACAGATTTAATTGGAAATCTAGCAGGAAATTAGACTGGAAAATTACCAACTGCATGGGTGGCATGCCATGAAAGATCAAGTATCTGCATCTTTCATATTGCACCCCTAAGCAGCTTAATCAATTATCTGGGATTTCTTGTGGGTTTAAGGATATTAAATATGACATCAGCAGCTTCAGCAGCAAAAATATTCAAAGGTACATGGGGTAGAAAAGCTACACAAGTTTTCTTATGGTGTTTGAATGTTGAGAATGAAGAGCCTTTTACATTGTCATCTAAAAGTGAAAAAGGAAAAGGTTACAGAAGCTAAACCATCTGTATGCAGCCCTACTGACTGTTCATTTCCTAAGGATCTTTCCATAGAAGCACTTAGGAGGATTGCTTTTTCAGCGCTAGCCTCTAGAGTATTTCATCATGTCAGCCAGGCATTCCACAAGAGTATAAATTAATGGCAACATTCCTCCTACAGAAGCCCCTTTTGTGTTTTGCCCCTTTACCTTACCTGGTACACAGGGTGTCTCCAGGGAAGATTACTCAGGAAGTTACCTACTTGGGCTGTCACTTGTTCATACAAAAGAGATCAGTAAAACCAGAGAGGGAGAGAAAAAGGAGTGCTCAAGTCTTTCTGTCTGTCCTGCTTAGGTGGAAAAACTTAGTTACCCCGGGGCCAAAGTCATATGGAACTGTTTTCATTGGCATGAGGTCTGTGCTAGGCAAAGATTTGTCTCTCTGCACAGGCATCATAGTGGCAAGCCTCTTGACAGGATGTTATTTCTAAAGCCATATTTATCCCATGGCCTTGTCAGAAGTAGATTACCATCCTCCACAGACTCTAGTATTCTGTAGTTGTACAAAGCAGGAAGGAATCACTTGTGCTTGTGAAACTGTGCTGGAAATAATTCATGTGATGAGAAGTTTTTAAATTAGACTGCCTGAAATTGGTTAGCTGTTTCTCTTTACATTGAAGCTGCCAGAAAGATTTCACTTTTGACAGAAGTAAAGAGAAGGGAAGAGCCATGACGAAGAAACCTTTTATTTGGCATAATCTAGGTTTATTTGCCTAATACTGGCAACAACAACTGGGAGATTCAGCACCTCTAGCAAGTTTAAATTAAAAAATTGTAACTCTCTATACACCTTGATACCAATTATGACATCATCCAGCTAAACCTAACTATTCACTTCAGAGGCCACAGTCTTCCACAAATTGTTTGAATACAGTTTTGTGAACCCACTAGTGGTTTTGGCATCTGCAGATTAAATACCATTTGAATTCATATCAGTAGATGGAATTATCTATATCCTATGAGAGGTTACATATAGCAGCAGGAGATATTCCATATCTAACACGTGGTGTTTTCAGGAAGGAAGAGACTGAAGCAAGACAGATGAATACATTTGGAGCCTCAGGCATTCAGGTCAGAGCATATTACAGGAGGGAGATTTGGCAGACATCAAGGATGGAGAAGTTGATATTTTCTACAGCTTTTTTGCTATGTTGACAGTGCAGCTTTAGTTTCAAATATTAATCATGTCTCTCAGGAAGAGTGGAAAAGAACAGTAGGAAAAATGTTCATTTCTGCTTCAGGGATGCAGTTTCTTTTGAAATAAATGGGAGTTGCTTGCTTGTATGGTTTTTGGAAGAGAAAAAAAAGTCAAAAGACTGCAACAAAAAGGCTATTCTTACATTTGAAATGGAAGGACTTTGCCGCAGTTATGTGATGATACTCTACCTGGTTTGTTCATTCAGAAAAAAGTGGTAATAGGATGGCTGAGTAAGTGGATAGACTGAGGTGGGCTGGCGAGATGTTCCTGGTTGGCCTCATTGCCATGGCCCTGTCAGCATACATCAGCTGTAACCCATAGGAGCTAAATACTTGTTAAAATAAGTCATATTTCTTCCTTCGTGCTTTTTGAATCTAATCTTGCTTTAGCAGTTTGCTGGGTGTATCAGATGATTGATGTTGTCACACTGCAGATAAAATCTATCATTCTGTCATTTTTATTCAATATTTGAGAAGCATTTTGGTTCAGGATGGAATCTGAAGGAATGTTACACATTTTTAATATAGTTCACCTTAGTTATAAAAATAATGCACCTAATTCTCAATGATTCATTGGCATACATTTCCTTATCACGGACCTAGAATGAATTAGTATGTTAGTTGTACCTGAATATGTCTTAAAAGATATGTGCTGTATTTCTTTCTAAATATGCTACAAGGAGATGTAAATTAATATAGCATCAGAACCTTGTAAAATAGATGAAAGATCAGTTATGTTTAATCATGGGCATACTTGGCCTCATTTCATAATAAAAGTCGTAGACTAATATCAGCTATTAACAACAATTACGTGTGATGTTGTGAAAAGCTTGTTACACTGAAAAAAGCTTTTGAGCTTCTGAACTTTGAGCAGTTAATAATGTCAGAGTTTTTACCTGTAAAGATGACCTGTAAGGACTGTGCTTTGCTCAAATCAGGGCTGATGCCTCAAAGTGGTATTTCAGTGACTTTGTATCACCTGTGATTATTAGCAGGTCATAAAATTATTCTAAAAAGGGAAGAGACTGACTTCTGGTATAGCTGGGGTTCCATTATATACTTTAGAGACAGATATTTACCTTATCTTAAAGTCTACTTGACTTGAATTTAGTCTATATTAAATTATTTTGCCTGACTAACAGGTCACAAGCTACTCCTGCTGAATCCAGAAAAATAAAGTCCATCTTGGGGTGAAAGCAATGAGAGCTGTACTTGCTTGTTCCTTCAGAAGCCAGATGCAGAAAATTGTGTTTGGTATACTTCCACATGTGCTTCATTATTTGCTCTTTCTGTGTTTCCACAGGCCTTGAATAGGGGCATCGCTGCTGTCAAGGAGGATGCTGTGGAAATGTTGGCCAGCTATGGGCTGGCATACTCCCTGATGAAGTTCTTCACGGGTCCGATGAGTGACTTCAAAAATGTAGGTCTGGTGTTTGTGAACAGCAAGCGAGACAGGACCAAAGCAGTTTTGTGCATGGTTGTGGCTGGCGCTGTAGCTGCTATATTTCATACCTTAATAGGTAAGGTCACTTCACATCTGGTTGTGTCATTTCACTTGCTTCCCTTGCCTGTTCTTCAAACTGATTAATCTGTAGGCTTAATATTTCATTTGTAAGTGCAACAGGAGATGCAAAAGAGATGAAATCTCTTGGACTGGTATCATGCCCGTCCACACAATTTTTTATTACCTTTTAAACAAATTGTTAAGGATCGCATTCCACTCACAGGGCTCTCCTGCCTGGCAGCTAAACATGCTGCTGATCTCTTTCAGTCAGGTGTGTGAGCAAATCTTTGGCAAGGTTGACAGGTTGCCCGAAGCTGATAGCTCAGTATTACCGTTAGGTAGTGATGATCAACTAGCAGTATCTGCTGGAATGGGTTTGGCAGGATTTTAAGGTATGCTTGGTAGAGGTGTCTGTCAGTTCTTGGTGGCATTGTCAGTGCACTCCCTCTGTACCTATCCCTTTGCTACTTACCTCACAGTACAAAACTCAAAGCAAGTGGTACCAGCATGCTCATTAAAATATCAGGTATTACTCTCACTACTGCTAGTCATCGTCCACTTCTGTTGAATAATTAATCTGTAAGGGAGGAAGTAGTTACTAGGAGTACCCTATACCAAACTGAGGCCAGCTCCCTGCATGTACTCTGACTCTGAAACAATTTAAATACACAAGCAGACGTGAACTGAACATAAAAAGTAAGACAGCCTCAGGATTTGCCAGTTTCCGAGAGCCTGGAGAAATGGGATGTCAACTCAAGCATCAGCCACAGCAATAAAAAGCCATGTGACTTGGAAGACTTTTAACTTCACCCTCTCCAAGAACTGCACCGGATTCTCTGCACCTTCTGGCCGAAATCTCTGAACCTCAGCAACAAGGAGCAGGAGATGCTGGAGGAAGAAGCATAAAGGGCATTGCATTGAGCAGGTAAAATCCCAAAAGCTAAGAGTTCTAAGGGGTGGGAGGGAGGAAGTAATGTGACAGCCTATGGAGCCTCATGTTGTTTGACAGGCAGTAGAATTGGCTGACCAGCAGTAGGGGTAATTCCATCACAGAAAAATGGGAGATGCAAGTGTAATGGCAATATCCTGAACTGCCTTGAAATCACAGAGTGGCTGGAAGTGAGGCAGCATTCATTATCAGTCTGTATTATCAGTATCTCAAGAGCAACATGTGCAGCTGTTGAGCCTATAGTGTAAAAGAGACTAGACTAGAGTAGACCAGAACAGAATTGAATAGGACTATTTCAGTTCCTGCATGAGTAGGTACAAGATGCATCTGGTAAATTCAAATGAGTCTGCTCTTATCCTTTAACAGGCTGCCAGCTATAGTTACCAGCTTTATTTGCCTCCCAAGCACTACAGTTTATTGACTATCACATCCCTTATTCCACCACTGATACGAGAGCCCTGTGTTATTTACCTCTGCTCCATGTTATTGTCACAATAAATGCTTACAGTAATGGCTCACTAGACATGGCAACTCTGTACCAGGGATAAGCTGTTTCTAATTTTATAAGCTGAATACATGCATTCAAGTTAATTTAATTCACTGATAGCGATTGGTCACTTCCTCAATTAGTTTATATTTGAGGCTGCTTTATTGAGTCAGTATTATGAACTTTGGGCCATTTGTACATTTGGCTCTTATGTTTCTTTGCTTGGAATGTTTCTTCAGCCCCCAGAGCTGCTCTTCTAGTTGATCACTTGCTTTCCTGCCAGTACTGGTCAAAACTTCTGGCTTTGCCAGCTGGATAAAAAAATATTTTCTAGCCATCCAGTATTTTATTTTAAGCTAGGATAGATTTTAACAAAATTTAAAGTATAACTGTCAAATTTCCAGGTGAAAGACATAACTGGATTTTCCATGTGGGACTTCTTATTGAAAGGAGGTGTTTGGAACAACGATTGGAAAACCTGCCAGATAAGTTTCTTGCCTTTGCCTGGAAGTTCAGAACTTCTGAAATGCCCTCTGCAGATACGGGGGAAAAAAAAAAGGAGGCTGTGCTTGCCATGCTTTAAAGTCCTGAATTAAAGGGCTGTACACAATCTTTCAGCTGCTTATGGTGACAGACTGCAAAATATTTTTTAGTATTTTAACTTGCCTATGCCTGAAAATATGCAAAGGCCACAGCAGAGACTGGCAGAGTGCCCAAGAGAATGGAGTTAGTCAGATTCTAGCACCAATTGCCTGGGCGATGTTGCCAAGTTTTATGTTCCAAGTTTCCTTTGAACCTGTTTCAAATCCTGATTATTCTGCTCTGACCCACAGATGCACAGCCTGCTTAGCAGGAGAAAGAGAAGGAGTCCAGTGACAGGCAGCCTCCTAGGACCTGCAACTACTCCCCAGCAGCTGCATGCCTATCACAGGCTACCTACAGGAGACACAAACACAGGATACTGATGCTCAGTGGATGAAAAAGAGAAACAAACAACACTCAGGGGACTGAATTTCTTCCACATGCCATGAATATAGGGCTAAGGAAGATGACATGACTATCTGCCATGGACTCTCAAAGTCCGGGAAGAAACAGGAAACAAAAAGCCTGATGAAATACAGAGTATCGAAAGTCAGAAGGAAGAAAACAAGTGGTGGTAGAAACACACTGACCACAGTGAATCACCACACTTCCAGCTGTGATAGAGACTATTTGCAGTCTACACACACAGTTCCTCACAAACAGCAACCTCTACCCATTTAAAATATCAAAACAGACTGTCTCACCCACCTGACTCATGCTTCATTGCTTCAGCACCAGCTCCCCACTACTGCTTCCCCACTGGGCCTCACACAATCCTCTGTGGGAGTGACTGGCTGAGCTAAACCACTCGAACTCACAGTTGCAAGCTCTGGGTCCCCACCACATTCCTATGAGCATCTGCAAAGCCCTCACCAACAGTGCCTATCACTTCCCTGTACAGGTATCAGTAAGAACTGAGAACCAAGTTGACTGAAGGGATTCGAAACCATATTCTCATCCCACTTATAAGGCTGCTGCAAACCTTGCTCAGTACAGTATTCCTGGATTTTCTGTTTCAGATGTGGTCTGGAAGTAGAAGATAGTATGCTGCCTTCCTTCCATTGGGCTATTTTGGGGGTAGATACTGCTGCCAGTTAGGGTTTCCTGGTGGGAAGTTCACTATGTAGCCAGGATCTAAAGTGTCTCATTATTTCAGAGACTGGCATTTTGGTGACTGTAAGAGAAGGGATTCAAGATGCTAAGCCTGTCTTTGCATATTTTCAATTTCTTACTAAATTGCCAGCTTGACAGAGGAGAAAAGTAATTTATATAATATTATGCTAACATAATGCATTTCTTAAGTGTTGCTGGCAAGCCCTGCATACTAAGTGAGCCCTTTTAACACCGGTGTCATGAAGGACATGCACATTTTCTTTCACAATAAAACAGCATTGTTCAACTTTTCACTAGTTTACTGAGTAATAGTATACTGAGAAAGTTTATTTCCTCTTGAATAGCTCTCTGAGGTTCTGGAAATGACAAGGCAGAAGTTATTCAGAGCAAATATCCTCTTTGCTTAAGCAGATATCCTTAACTGATGCCGACTACACCATGATTGAAAACTACATGAGAGATCATGGTCATCACCAGGAGAAAATGGTTGGAACTTCAGTAACCAGTAAACTTTAGTACAGGTTAACTTTAGTAATCTATAGCCCATGTTTTACTAACAGGCTAGTGGGCATGGGCCACTGCAGCACAGATTGCACAGGGGAAAATTTAGCAGCTTCTAGTAATCCCACTGATCCTTTTGAACTTCCCACATGCATGTACTGTATGTACATGAAAGATCTGCATAAGAAGTGAGACATAGGTGTAATCCCACCAATTCCTGTGTAACACTACTGGAATTTTCTAGAGACTAGATGTTACAGAGTGGGTTATGACAAGCTGAGCTATTTTTTCCAATCAGTCTTGTTCCAGTGTGCCCACTGTACTGGCTCATACTAAACATTTTGCCCTGGAAAAAAAAATTACAGGAACACAAATCAGAATATAATCCATGCTTGCTTTCTTTTTTTTTTTTCCTTTCTAAAATTAAAATGTTACTCGTTAAAAATTTGTCCTACTTCAGCATCTTCACATGGCCATTGTTAAAGCAGTAACGTGCTTCCCTGGCTATAGGGGCAGTTTCTTCTCAGTAAGGTACTCAGGGCAAAGGAAGAAAGCCTATGACCAAAGCACTTCTGGATAACAATTATTGGGTTTTATTTAAAACAGTGAAATTTTGAGACTTATGAGATGTTTTATGGCTTATATGAAGATATTTCAGATAAAACCTGTCATTGATAATGGGAAAATTAACTAATGCATTTTTGGAACTAGAGTGGAGCATGGAAAAAGGTAATTGCAGTAATCAGTCTGCACTGAGATGCTCCTAAGCTGTTTTGTTTTTTTTCTAGTTCATATAAAAATAAGCAAAAAAAACTCCAAACCACAAAGCGTTAAACACTCCAATCATCTGGGCTTTCACAAGGGGGACACACAAGCTTTTTCTTCTGTTTTAAATCAGGCTAATCAAAGACATAAAGAAAACTATATACACTATACCATCTCCAAATGAAGATTTGCTATTCAGTTTTATTTTTTCATGTCAGTATTTTCCTATCTGCCCAAATCACTTAGCTGAACAAGTTAGCTCAGGTTAGAGTATGGTGCTAATACCACCAAGGTCATGGGCTTGATCCCCATATGGGCCATTCTCTTAAGAGTTGGACTCAATGGTGCCTGTGGGTCCCTTCCAACTCAGCATATTCTATGATAGTGATTGAGAAACTCCTGATCAGCATCAGTTTTGGCCATGTGAGCGATCTTTCTGACAAGCAGCAGAATAGATTTTTTTACTTCTGAAGTCTCCAACTTCATTTTTAAAACTGGCAGCAAAGTATGAAAATGTCTAGAACACACTTTAACCCAAAAACATATTTTTTATCTTTTTTTTTTCCTCTGGTAAAGCTAGTATTGACATGTAGCTCCATGCCTGGAAGGAAATGGTATCACTTCCTATGAGGGTTTCTTTTATTTTTCCTGAAGATTGAAGTATAACATGTTCACTAGTAGTCGGCTCCAAAATAACTGTAATACAGCTGTTTGTCTGACACTGCTGGCATCATTAAGAGTGTGTTCAATTATTTTAAGAATATCTGAAGTTTATGTGGTAGTAATTGGCTTGTTAGAGAAATTGGTGTGGGGAAGAGGAGATTCAATTAGGTATACAGTTTTCAATGTCATTTCTTAAACTTCTGGGTCTTAAAACTCAACTGGAAAAACCAAAAGCAAGAATTTCTGCTTAACTTCTGTAACAAAATTGATCCATAGACATAGCAAAATAAATTAGGTATTAGAGGAGAACAAACAGGCAGCTTGTCTTAGAGTTGGACTTCTCTGTTTTGGTTGAAATTATGCAAGAAATGGGAAGCGCCATCTGCTTTAGATTCATGTAATGCTCTTTGGCTCTGTGGTCTATGTTATTAATTTTGTACTGTTCTTCATAATAAGTTTGTAAGGTTGGCCAAGGTTAAGTTCTAATTGCATCAGCAATTGCTTGATTCACAGCTCAGTGACACATGACTGTATATTTGTTAGTAAAACTCAGCTTGCTGAGTCCATCTTTCTGAGGATGGAAACATTAATGGACACCAGCAAAAGTAATTGTTTGCTTTCACTGACATGTGAAATAGTTGGCCATTTTGAAAATAATGTTTTAAGCTTAACAATTATGATTTTGAAACCAAATTCACATTAAAAGTGCAATTAGACTTTTTATTGATAGGGGGAGAAAAAAATCCTAAAGCTTACAGAGCTCAGTGCTGGTATCCCTAGAAATCTTAAAAATGTGGTGCTGCAGGCTGTTATAGTATAAGTCCCATTGAGAGTGCCTTGTCAATAAACTACAATCCTATGGTGAACTGTTTGATCCTAGAAGTGAGAGTAGTTTTCTGTGATAGTAAACTTTAAAAAACAAAAAAAAGGAACATTGCTATGGCTTTTAGAGCCAAAATGTTACTTATAACTCACTTTTTAAACACTTTAAAAATCTCATGTAAAGCAGACAAAGTGCATTGAGAGGATGGAGGATAACTTCTGCAGACTGCTATGCTTCTGGAATGGCACTGCTGGAGGAGGCTTCTCCACAGAAGCAGGTTCCCTAGCACCTGGACTCTGATTCTGTCAGTCCCTGAGTGGAGGAGAAGGTGGTGTATTTCCTACAGGAGTTTTTAAGTTTTTGTGCAACAGTGTAAAGCAACTTTAATGGAACATAAGAGAAAGCTCAATGAATCTGACCCTCACATGTGGCTTGCCTCACACACCTTCCAGATTTCTCTCCTTCAGTGAAATAAGTCGATTCAGAAATGTCCATGTATTGCCCTGCCATAGAAGCAGCTTTCAACAAGGACTTACCACACATAAGAGAGTTACCATGCATGGCAGAGAGTTTTCCAAACAGTGCATAAAGATTAGTGCATGGGTACTCACGCGAAAATAAAAATAGGCTGTGCTTGATGTTTGACTTAAGTGCAACAAGCACCTGAACACTTTAAGGAGCTAAACTGGCTTCCTTGAACTGAGGAAAGGTTGGAGTTTTGATTTAAAGTTCTTCCTCAACCTCCTTCAAAAGGAAACAAGGCTGGGAGTGCCCCAGGAAGATAGCTAAACAACTTGGGATTTACTGGGTGAACTTGGAGACTGAGGGTGTAACAATCATAGTTCAGACGGAAGACATATAGGTAGGGACCAGCACAGGGAAAAGGGGAGTTTTTAACATTTTTGGCATCTTTTGGGCAGTCCTGATTGTCTGGAATGAGGCTTGTGCCGGTTTCCAGTCTGTCGTATGACCTCCTTTTATTCTACTATCTTGTTTGCATTGTCTTGTTTGGACTCAAATAGTCCTTTCAGTTCTGTTGATCATTTAACTGCTGTATCCCTAAGCCATTGCAAAACAATGATGTCTAAAACTTCTCCTTAATTGCTTCCAAATACTGTTAATGAGTTATGAGAGACAATTTTAGGCTAAGGAGATTGAATTGGATGACTAGTGCTAGCATTTGTCATTTCATGTGTATGCATGAAAACAGTAACTTTCCTGAATGTTACCTATATGAACTGAATGAAACCCTATATGAAGATCTGTACAAAGATAAGAGAATTGTTATAGATGAAAAATCAAGTAGTGTTCGCATTTGAAATAGTTACTTAGAAAAGACACAAGTGGGAGAGAACTGAGGTAAAGGTCCCCCAGGCACAAGTAATTCTGACATTACTTGTCTTGGGAGGTTGACTTTACAGCCAAGTCATTCTTATAACAGCTATTACAAGTGTACAGGAAAATTAGGTAATGGTATGGAGGTCTAGAACATAGTCTATAAAAGGTTAAAAACCATTTGGATTATTTGACTGTCCATATTATATATGTATAGTTCAGAGACGCCAGTCACAGCTAGCTCTCCATTATTCCTTGAATAATAAGACTTGAAGGTTATTAAAACAACTGGATAATGTAGGTGCTAAGGGAACTGTAAACAGTTCTTTAGAGAGCTGTGTGGCAAGTCCCTGCATCTGTGCTATCTTCAGTCCAACAGCTTGGAAAGAAAGACCTTGAAAGAGATGTGTTGCCCAACACTGGAAGTTTCTGACTTGGGTTGAAATAGGACAGCGAAATAACATACTGGCAATCAGAAGTGGGAACCCCCTGATTTCCAGAGATGCCCTTTTCTGACTCCTGGCTCCTGAAGTGTTGGCTGTAGATAAGGAAAGAAACTAAGGCTGGTCAAGGCTGCCCAGGGACTGGACAGCAAAGCACACAGTGCCCTGACAGGTCCCAGCAGAGGTGGTCATTAGACAGAGTAAGGGAGAGGCATAATGAGTGTGATTTGTTGCATGCCTTCTCAAGTTGTAGTATCTATTTACAGCTTTGGGCAGGTTTATAGGTAATGTCAAGAGAATGCAGTGATAATAGATGGTTTCAGGATTTATAAGGCACTATATCGTATGAAATACACAATGCCTGGTAAAAACTGCTTTTCTAACAAAGAGCCTTGATTTAATGAAGGAGCAGTAGATTTTCTGGAGTACCAGTGTGTTCATTTAGCAAACAGATGTGACACTTACTACACCCATCTTCCAAACCAGCCCTTTTTATCGCTCCTCTGCCAAAGGTTACTTTAAAAAGAACCATGAGGGCACTTCTTAGTCATAAACAGCAGCTGGTAAGGCTGTAATACCCTGAAGCCCTTGCAGCTTTTTCCTAAGTGGATGGGTGTCTGAGCTCCAGGGCATCACAGTCGTTCTGGTACTTCTGTGTATCTCACCCAGAGCTCATATGTAACCTTTATTTTTCATTCGTATTCTTGTGTCTCTACAGCATATAGTGATTTGGGGTATTACATTATTAATAAGCTGCACCATGTGGATGAATCAGTGGGAAGTAAGACTCGGAGGGCCTTCCTTTATCTTGCTGCCTTCCCTTTTATGGATGCCATGGTGAGTGCCTGATTCAGAACTTAATTTTAATACCACTGTAACCTTTTTTATGGCCTGAGTTTACGAAGTCTGTTACCTAATGGGAAACTGAAGGTATGCAGAGGGAAGGTGAGTCCTTTGCAAGCAGTACCTGGACTCATCATCTCCTGCTACACAGAAAAACCATTTGGGTGGACTTAAAACATCCAAAGGTCATGACAGATGTCAGAAACATCAGTTGTATGTCAGAGCTACTGTATGTGCATGTTGGAAAGCATTGGTTATCTTGTGATTAGCTGCACTGGTTTTCTGTGTGACTTCTCGTTCCCATTCGTAGTGGAAGATTTAGATTTGCAATGCATTCCCAGATCACTCACAGAGCTCATAACGAATAAGCTCAATATTTTCTCAAAGCAAATTTGTTGGAAAGATATTTCTTACCATCCTTTTTTGCAAGCACAGCTAAGTTCAGTATATCTCAAATGACTGGGCAAGAGAGCCACGTGGGGAGCACTGCTGCTTCCCAGATCACCAGGCTTACTCATGGACTGCCAACATAAAAACGTGGCACTGCTCTTTAATGCTTTTACTTCTGTATAAAACTGGTAAAGGATAACCTCATGGAAATGCCTCTACCACTTTCTCTACCACTTTGTCTGCTTGAAACGGTAGCTGACAATAAATATAAGTTGGATCATTACATTTTCTCTTCCAAACAGGACACAGTATATCTCAGTGGACCAATGAATATTACACTTAAGAGGTGCATCCAGCTGGTGAATGAGAATACATTGGATTATTTATTATGATAATCCATCCTATGCAGCATCTCATTTATGAAGGAGTGGTTTCTTATTAGATCTGCTCAGAAATCTGTACAGTCTGTAAAATTTTTCCCATTCTCTCTGTCAGCCCTGGCAATGAGGAACTGAATGCAACAGTGCTTTTCTCTGCATTAATGGCTTAACGTTTGCAGAGGTTCAGACCAGGTTCTACTGGTGGAAAAGAGCTTTGCAGGTTGTTTGTGCACAATGTAACAACCAGAAAATACTATTCTGGGACTTGAAATAATTCACAACATCATAATCAGTTCCCAAACATTTCTTTGGCTTTTTTCAGGCATGGACCCATGCTGGGATTCTGCTGAAACACAAGTACAGTTTCCTGGTGGGATGTGCCTCCATCTCAGATGTCATAGCTCAGGTAAAGGCTCCTCCTAGAAGTCACTGTTCCCACTGTATCATGGACCAGATGCTTTCCTAACCAGGAACTCTCTTGTACAGATAGTCTCTCTGTGACTTCTCTCTCTTCTGTGAGCAAGACACCAGAAGAAGTAATCTTTTGTACTGTTCTGTGGCTGTTTCTCCATCATGTAAAGGCTGTTTGCTGACAGTTGGGATTTAGGATGGTGTCATTCGACTCAATCAAGTCAGTCCCAAACCAGCATCAGGAGGAGGGAAGCAGGATTGTTTAGGCGAGGGTTATGTGCTCCAGCACTTCCACAACCCTGTTTCATAATGGCTGAGAAACAAGTTGTAGATATATACATGTGTACCTCTGGGAAAAAGAAAGGTCAGGCAAAGAGACCACTAGCTGCTACCAATCCTGAGGCTGATGGAGTGCTTTAAAAGAGACATTTCTCCTCTGTATGTTCTCCCTTCCCCTTCTCACAGTTGCAATGAAATCCTGAGTTGGGAGGTGAAGACTTGATTCTCCAGTTCACCCATTAGTTTTGCACGTGCTCTCTAATCTGGTGAAATGCAGTAGTGTAAGTCATCTTTTGAGTGTCAGTACAGCACTGTTCTTGTTACTGTTCCAAAAAGTGAAGGCTCAGAACTGCAGCAGAAAGAGTCTGTAGTGATAACCCCTGAGGGATGTGGAAAGACCAAATGTATTTTGAGCTTTCATTTGTGAGGGAGGTGTTAACTATCCTGTTGCTTTGTACTAGGCACACTGGAAAAAACAACTTTCATGCACACTGCTGATGGCCAGTGTTGTAGTACTTGAGAAGCAATATACAGTGCTCTTTCAAAAGCATATATGAAAATATTACAAAATGGAGAGTCCCAGCACCTGTAAAAGAGTTGCTGTACTACCCCATTACCAGATGAATTGTGTAATGACTGGATTAGAAAGATAAAGCATCAAAGTACAACATCAAAGGAAATATAAAGTCAACAGCACTTAGTTCAATTTTTTGTAGCATTTTCCTCCCACTAAACATGAGAAAACTGAAAATGAGATTGAACTATTCAGTCAGTGGCTACTGCATGTTTGGCAGGTCTGTTGCACTACAGTACTGAACTAAGTCCCTGAAGATAATACCAATTACCTGCTCTTGTTCTGATGTGATCTACAAAGTTTTCTGGCCCTAGGTGCATGTCAGGTCATACACAGCTAAATACAGAAACAAATTCTTTTTTGGCCATGCCCTTTCCACGGCGGTTGGTGAATGGGGTGCCAGGGTTGGGAAGAGTAAGACACCTGTCATCTTCTCTCAGCAAAATATTACACAGAGCAAGAGCAAGTCCAGAAGACAAAAGTTGTGACTCTCCGTACACTCTCCACAGCTACATCAGTTCTCTACACAGGCAATAGTTGCGCAGGCAGTAGCCAGTTGTCCTTGGTTAGCTTCATATTCACACTCTTCCTGCCTGACTTTCTTTCTGTTTTCTGAAAAACAATGTTTTTGTAGGTTCAAAAGAGCAGTTTTGTAAACCTTCATAAGCCCTGTGGCCTGCCTCAGAAACGCTTGCAGAGTGTGTTTTTATTTAACTACTTCTTGAGCTCTAGCAATGAAGGAGAGAACCTGCACCTGAACAATGTGTATTGTATTTCTTTTGATTCACTTGAATGCCAGCATGTCCTAGCAGGGATTCTGCTCTTCACAGCACCAAACACAGTTGACTTTCCAGTTGTGCTCCCCATCCAGAGTCATTTGGAATTTAGCAGGCATGTAAGCACTCTGTACTTAACAAAGAGAATAATATCACATTGATCAATTCCTTTGCATTTTATGGATTGAGCACTTAGTCTTAAGAGGCTGTCTTATGAGCTGTTCATTAGCCCAAAAGTTCCATTTCATTTACATCCCTGTGCCACTCAGCTGAAGAGCAAATAATGAAATACTGAAATTTCATTCAAAAAAGTAGAAAACTAGGTTGACATAAGACTTCCTGCTCCTAAATGTTGAAGTGAATACGTTAAAACATCCAGCTTTTTAATTGCCACTACCCTCCCCTCAGATAAAAAAAATAAAATGGTAGGGCTTAGAAACTGACCGTAGAAGCACGTCTTCAGCCTCAGTGTATATCAGAATAGCACATTCTCCTGGAAGGACTGACACTCAGCCACATGCTTGCTGCCAGACCTTGCCAGACTTTCATGCTACCCTTCTCCTATTTATGGCTCATAGTTTAACACCTGCCCAACCTTCAAGTATGAAGTTAACTCTTGTTCTTCTCATGTGTATGACCAAATGCTGGGGAATCCTCATTAAATATTATATAATTTAATACCATAAACTCGAAGTCAGATAGATACTGTAGTCATGCATGGTTGTTGGTTCAGGTGGACTAGCTAGGAATCAGAGAGGAGATATGTTGGCCCTAAAGAAGCACACAGACAAATTATTAATCATTTATTTGTTTGCTCTGCAGGTTGTTTTTGTAGCCATTTTGCTTCACAGTCACTTGGAGTGCAGGGAGCCTCTCTTGATCCCAATCTTGTCATTATACATGGGAGCACTTGTGCGATGTACCACGTTATGCCTCGGATACTACAGGAACATACATGATGCTATTCCTGACAGGAGTGGGCCTGAAATGGGGGTATGTCTTAATAGCTGTGCTTTTCCAAATTCAGTAATTTTGATCCTGGGGGGTTGTGTTACTCTATTAAACTACTGTGTGTGAAGGGCCTTCTTTCTGTCCTGGAGGAAAAAAAATTCTCACTTAAAGAGGCATGGTAGAAACTGTTCTGGCAACAGTGTACATGAGACAGTGCCTTCCACGGTTTGGATGTACTGTCTACTGACCACCTCTGTACTGAGATGTAAGACAGCATAGAATGATAAGTGAACACCTTAGTTCACATGGAAGAAGATCTCAAAATTTCTCTTTTTCATCAAATGTCATATTGGTTTTCATGTAGCTTTGTCTGGTAGTCAGAACAAATTATGCAGATAGATACCTTAGGCATTATTTATTGGCATCCATGACGCATCTTCTTTGGAATCAATATTAATAACATGAGTGATAATATTTTAGGCTCTTCATGTTGAAAATTATTGAAATGAATGTACTAAACTGACAATGGGTGGGAAAAGCAAAAAAACCTTTCTCTGTGCTTTTGGTCCTATGCTACGTGGTTTTTTCCCAAACACACTTTATGTTTTTTTACCCTGTGTTGCAGGGAGAAGCTACGATAAGGAAGATGCTGAGTTTCTGGTGGCCTTTGGCATTAATTTTGGCAACTCAGCGAATAAGTAGGCCCATTGTCAACCTTTTTGTCTCCCGCGACCTAGGTGGCAGTTCTGCAGCCACAGAGGTAAGAAGTCAAATGAACATTAACATGGTGTTAGATCTGTGTTTCTCTTCTCAGCCATGCTGACAAGAGAAAATTGTCTTAAGTACATTTCTGTTTAGTATTCTTTTTATGCTTGAAAAGAAGACTGCTTGGACTCTTACCATGAGCTTTTCTGCCAGGTCTAGTGGGACTTCACTCTCAACAAGACCTGTAGAATTTTTTCACTGAACAGTGCCTGTGTCCTAAGTTTTCATGCTCTACATATACATACATATGCCCTGGAGCATCAGTATCTCGAAGGTTTTAGGACAGTCATCAGTAGTCCCATGCTCTGCTCTTTCCTGTCATGTATATTTTATGGCTATGAAACTACTGTTAGCAGTCAGTGCATCACACAGGAGCAGTGTGTGAAGAAAGCATTTTAAAAAAATCTGTTTCCTGGTTGGGATATGAAATTCACCCTGTTGTTTTTTTCTTGAGGAATTTCAGATTACTCTCATACACCTGTTGGGAGCCAGACTTCTGATTGTAACGTAGAGCCTTCACCAATGCACACCATGAGCTGACCTATTCTCTTAAGGAGTCTAGGGAAACTTTGCCACCAGTTTCAGTGGGAGGATGTCTAGATGCACATAGTCATTAGCAAATCTCTCATGGTTTTTTTCTACAGGAAAAGCAAAGCTGTAAGATACTAAATGGAAAGGAAAATTCAGAGAGCTGTTGCTAATTTGTCATATGTGATACTGTGTATTTCACTCTGAGGAGTTGGCAGAGACTGCAAATGAACAGCTGTGGAGAGAAAACTTAAGAAACTTCACGCTTTTGCATGTGTAAATCAGGGATCAGTCTATGTGTTAATAGTGGCCGTGGTACAAGGGGAGCCAGAGTGGGTTAGCATTTCTTGGTGACTTTTGATTTCAGGTGCATCACATTTCATGGCTAGCCAGTTGCATTTTGTTGCTATTAGGATGACTCCAAATATGTGTCATAGCTGGTGGTTTGCTGGCAGTTTACACTAACAGTAATGGTCACATTTCAACTTTCTCTGAGTAATTGCCTCTGAAAAGGTAGGTTCTGGCAATACAGGTAACACCAGTGTCTGGAGCATCGGTATCCACAGTTTTGTAGGCTAAAAACGTCAATATTTTTATCCAGGTGGAATCTAGCGTACAGAATGTGGTAGTGAAATACTGTTTTCTTTAACAGGTACTGTGTCTTTGCAATCTTTTTGGACTTCATGATGAAAATAAGCAAAATATCTTTTATATTCCTTGTTTGATTTAACCTAGTTAGGTTTCATTTCAGACGGAAATTCTGCTAAAAATACAGTAATGGGAAGGTGTGCAATTAAAAAGGGTACTGTCTTAAAATTCCAATTTTTTTTATTTGAACCAATTACTTTTTCAAGGCACGTTAAACATTATTAAAGCTATTATTAGCAGGGAAGAATCTGTCCCACTTTCTTCCTCTCTGTGGATATCACTATGTTTCCCCCTCCTTTTAAACGGCACAGGGAACAAATTAGCTCGCTACATGGTCATTTGTTGGTATAGGTCTTTTAACCAAGCAAAGACAGCTGTTACATTTACAATAGGAAAATGGGCTCGGATAACCAAGAAAACATACATCAAAAGTTTAGGACTGAAACAGAGACAGCAATAGTTGAAAAAGGTCTTTCCTAAAGCTACCATTACCAGATGTAAAATGAATGAGAATTTAGGTGGATGGTAGCACATCTGAACCTGCAGTCAAAAGGCAGTCAAGCACTTTGATTTCTAAGAATTAAGAGAGTCAGGCAGTTCTCAGTACAGATGCATCCTTTAGCTCTGAGGACTAGAAAACGTGGAGTGACAGCAGATTTACAAGCAGCCTCGGGAAGAGCTCTGAACACCCTTTCTACATGAAAGACATGAATTACATATATTTAGACTTTTTCTTCAGCAATCAGAAACATCACCAAAATCTTTCATACATTCCTGTGTAGGGGAGCTTGTCTTTTATATACATCTTGGACTGTACTTGTGAAAGTGTGAAAGGGCCTAGTTTTATGCAGACAGTTGTTTCTCAAGATAAAAATATTCATCTGGAATTATTTTTATTTGTTGTTCACTGGGAGAGGTGGAGTTTTTTGTCTCGTAAGTGCCTCCTGCCCCAGTGCAGCCAGATTGATGTCAGTCAGCCCACTGAAGCCCACTAATTTGTCATCTCTCTGTTTTGCTTAAAGCTGTTTTACTTACGAATACCAAATAAAATGTATAGAAATTAAAATTACACAATATGATCCGAAGCTACCAGGAGCTGTAAGGCATTCTGCTACTCAGGAATCTCTAAGTAAAATCACTCAGGAGCAATGTGTGAGGGAGCTGTTTGTCTGGCTGAGGGGTGCACCACAGGTCAGGTTAACTACTATCCCAACGTACCAGAGTGATGGTGAAATGACAAAAATGAGATAGATAGCTTCGTGGCACAAAAGATTTCGTAAGCTTAAAAGGCCAGGCCAAATGGTGGCCATTACGATTGCCTTCCTGAAACAAAGAGCTTTCAGTCGCTTGTCTGGTTTCTCACTGTGCCAAGGTCAATGTGGTGATATTGGTGGAAAATGTCACTGTATGTTAGTTTAACTGTTGTGTTTGAAGATTTGAAGTTCGTGCTTCTCTGTCTCCATTTGTAGGCAGTGGCAATTCTGACAGCTACATATCCTGTGGGACACATGCCGTATGGCTGGCTGACAGAGATCAGGGCAGTGTATCCTGCTTTTGACAAGGTGAGTGTCCCTATTAGGGGTGTGATAAATACCTTTTGTGTGGTTTTGCATGTGTGGTCCTCCTTGTTCTCTCTGTTTGTTGTTCCACTGATAGGTTTTTTTTAAATCCTAGTTAAAATTAATTGGCTTTGGGTGGCTTCAAGCTGTTGTCTGATTTATGATTTTAACCTTAGCTCTGTGTTACAAGGTATTAAGCTGCCTTTTGAACAGATAAGTGCTGTATTTTTAAGGATTAAAAAAAGTCCTCACTATGATATAGCCACTTAGCTAATTAAGTTATTTCTCCCAAAGTGACATCACTGAGTGAGCAGGCTCTCGTGTCTGCTCCAGATTTTATGGTATCTCTCAAGTGGTTTTGGGGTTCATCTGCTTATGTTAATATTTAGCAAAGGCTGTTTCATAGACTGACAGTAACAGTAACATTCTTTTAGTTGTACTGACTTAGCTGACCAAGGCTATGAAGATTTTTGTTGGTATATTGTGTAATTACATAAGAATGCAAGGACTGCTCCTGGAACTGAGCGCAGAGTGAATATATAACAACAATTGATTTTATTTAGTCTCTTTTTTTTTTCCTCTGATTTAGGACTGGTACTCACTCATCCATATATTGCATGAAAAACAGTCCTGTCCTGTGACTCTAGAATTCCAATGCCAGATCATCTTCTTTCCTTTATTTACCAATTAGTAACTGAACTTTCTGGTTCCAAATACTCATAAAAAATATGTTTGCTTGCTCTGATGTGTTTAACTGGAGCAAGCCCTGTTTGATATCATCCACCATATTTTCAAGGAGAATTTAAAACCAAAACAAAGTCAAATCTGTCATAACCTCCTAACCTGCCTGTGTACAGCTAAATTGACCTGTCAGATAAAATACCGCATGCAGGCTTTCTCAGAGGGCATGCTGCTGAAAAGGATTTGCAGATGCAAACCCAATAAACTTCAAGATAAAAATAGTTTGGGACAGGAAACTCAGGGGCTGTTAACCTCATTTGATCTGAGACACAATCAAATGCATTATTACCAAGCTATAGTAACAGCAATTAAGACTCCTAAATTCAGTTCTCATTTAGCTGGTGGAAGATGTGCTGACAACTGTAGTGGCGACAGGATTAGACCATAATTTGTGGATTCATTTATTTCAGTTTAAAGGTTGCTCATAGGGCTCTTGTGGAACACTGAGAGAAAGAAAATGCTAGGATAGGGTACAGATGCTAGAGTTCATTTAATTGCTGAAAAATTACATAATGGGAATTTTAGTTCCATGTTTTAAAAGCAATTTGGAATAAAATGTGCAACGTGAGGTAGCAACAGTATATGTCCTTGCAACCATGTGTGTAAATGCCTCCACCGTATATTTCAGATAATAAATACGAAACCCAAACCCACAGTGGTTTGGGTTTTTTTAGATTGCTGTGAGAATTGCTTTTCCCTCAGTCACACATATTCTGTGTGTCTCTGTGCCTTTCAAAAAGCTTTTTTTCCTTAAGATCAGGCTTTCTCAGAAGAGTCTTGATAGAAACACTTTTTATTTCTGGACCCTGTAAAACCTCCATTGTGATTTTCAGATGCCAAAACAGTGTGTATGCATTCAAACTCCCATTTTCTTTTGTCGATTACTCAGAAAGCTGGCAATGCTGATGACCATCAGAAGCACACTGACTGATGGGATTTGGGATCCTGATAATCATTATGCCCCTCTTCAGTGGCTCTACTTGCGAAGTCAGATTCTTGTCTTCACAGGGAAATCGTTACCTCTCTTCACATTTGTAAGAGAGATGCAGGGTCCTAGTTCAGTCTTTTATGAGACTCTGTGTCCAGAGCAACCTTATGGCCTAGTATTAGACTCAGACTAAGGATTACTATTGATATTTTTAAAGAAAACAGGCATATCCTAGTTCTGTGCTCTGTATGCCGGTTTCTGTGGTGATAATGCCATTACTCTTCATGGACTATGCAACCTGATTCAGAGCAACTGTGAGAAGACTTGCAAATGCTGTTTATCTGATTACTAGATGGAAATGGATATTCTTTGTGCTCCAGGAGCAAGAAGAAATCATATTGAAAACAAATCATAGCGATTTGTTCTGAGAACTAAGTAGGATGCAAGAGTTAGGAACAAAGAGTATGTGATCAAGAGTTAGAGCCAAGGATGGAGTAGGACAAAGGCAGAGATAGCAACGATGAGATAGGAATGAATGAGAACTTTTGTTACCATTCCTTTTGGATGGCTTGATTTGGGTGTGATTTTCTTCCTCTTTATCATTTTAGCCTTGTTAGAAAATTATGCCATTCAGCAAAAAGTTCCTTTAAACACTAGTGAGTGATGTAAGCAAGGCCTATCTTCATATATACAAAAACTAACAGGAGCAAAGTGTCTCCTCAGAAACATAATTAATAGGAATAGATGTGTGAAAAAGTGTTTACAGAGAGTTTTCCTAACCTGTTCCCCAAAAAAGTCACCTCTGGGAGTGGCTTCCTGCTTTAAGGTCTGGGCTGTCTTTCTGCATCTTCATGCACCCAAACTTCCAAGCAGGTATTTAGGCAGGAGTGTGGGTCTGTCTAGGTGCAGTTGCTGCACTGATCAGAACAAAAGCCTTAAATTACAAAATTCCATCAACTACTTGAATGTGTGTGAAATGGTGTACTCTTCACAGAGCTTATGTTTGGTTTGTCACCTCCCAAGATGTGTTTGCAATAGTTCTATTTCTCCTACGAGTGACTTAAGTAAAGGAGGCTGACCGAGTGACAGATACTGTTGTTCTACCTGAGTTACATCAAGGATGTATAAATGTAGTACTATGTCTCATGGTACAAGTTTTATTAGCGGGTGCACAAACTTGCGTATCTCAAACAGCCCCAGGGTAAATGCAGTAGATGACCCAGCAGCCTCTTGCTACAAGGCTCCTAATAGTGCCCTGCTTTGATATTCCATCTTCTCCTTTCACAGACCATTTACTTTGTTTTTTTGTGTTCCCCAAGGGCAATTTTAAATCTTCAGCTTCATTTGCTATATTAGATATTTGGAAGAAGGCTTTTGTTGTTTTAAATGAAACTTTGCTGCCATGTGAGTACAGAGCACATGTTCAAGGTGGAACATCTAATAGTCCTAATTATGTTCTGTTCATTAAACTGCATTAACGGAGCTGACTGTTCCAGGCAGCTTTGTTTATATTACCTACTTGTCTAATTGGATCAGTAAGGATGCTTGCATTGGTGATTTAGTACCAGTTTGTGGTGAAAGGGAATGAAATCCTGTTTTTCCTGTGAAAACATGCTACAGACTTTACACTAAGGTTAAAAAAATCATGTGGAGTTTCCTTAGAAAGAGCTATCATCCTTTTTCAAAGCTGAATTTATTAAATAGGACTTATTCTTTAGAAAAGTAGGGAGATTACAGCCCTTCAGTGACCACAACAGCAGTTGGTGTCAGTTTAAGTGGAAAATGTTCTGTAGTGATACAAAGCACTCAGAAAGCTCTAGGTTATAAAGCAAACAAGCCAAGTCAGACATGGACAGGCACAGACAGTCAGGCCCAGCACATGACCCTGGTGCCGTCAGCCTCCCGGTAGTCTGGAGCCAAGCTAATGCTCGCTATCTCTTTCTCTTACCCTAGAATAACCCCAGCAATAAATTGGTGAACACGAACAGCACCGTCACAGCGACACATATCAAGAAGTTCACTTTTGTTTGCATGGCTCTGTCCTTAACGGTAAGAAACCTTTGTTCAACTCTCTGATTTTCATCTCAACCAGAAAACTGTCTCCTCTACCTAATGCTAAAAGCACTAGCAGTTCAAGAAAGCTGAGTTGTCTTTTCTTGTTAGGAACTGTTGCTTTTATCTGGAGAAGTGAGTGTGGTCAAAGTACTGGAGTACTGAGAAAATCAGCTGTCATTAAGTCATGCCAGATATCTAAAAGGCTGGACTTATTTTATTTTCACTACTTTTCATTTCAAATCAACCTCCACGTGCAAGAAGATATCAGAGATCTGCTTTTCTTTTCATCTCTTTTGGTTTTATTTCTTTAAATGCACAAAAGTTCTGGTAACTAGCATATCAGGAAAACAAAAGAATGCATTTGTGTCACATGCAGTGGGATGGCAGCCTGTCCCTGGGTGTCCTTCATTTACTGTGAATGGTAGGAAAGGCAGCACAGGTTGAACCTGCAGGAGCTGTTCCCTACTGCCTCTCATGGCACTGTTTTTTTCATGTGGGAGTACTTCCATGTGTGTTGATTCTGTTTGCTCTCAAAATTAACTAAAAAAGGCAGTCTCAGAGACGGTGCTGACACTGACGAAAGGATCTAAAGCCTTGTCCATGCTGGGAAGCACTGCATGGGAACGACAGGAAGAAATTTTGCTGAGCCTACAGTGTTTCAAAACAACCAGCTTACACACAGATATATAGTGCATCTTCTCCAAGAACAGCATTTCTGCACAAACCTTCTGAGCAACAAACAGGCAGTTTTGGAAGAAAACTCTTAGAGCTGGTGGGGATCATAGCAAATAATGGAGCAGATGACCAGGGTAAATCCAATGTCTGTTTCTAGATAGGATGGATTTATAGTAGTGCTTAGGGCCATGACATCATCTTTCCTCAGTACCTGCAGTAACAGGACAAAAGCAAAGGAGAACCTAGAAAACAGGTTTTTCACAGAAAAAGTACTTTGTAACACTAGAAAAGTAATTGGGAAATGCAGCAATTGTTTTAGGATCCAACGCTCAGAGTCCTACAACTGAATTTGTTCATATCCCAGAATGGGGTTTTTCTTTATCCCCAGAGTTCCATACTTTCCATGGGGTAGCTGGCTGCTTTGTAACTCCCTTCTAACCTACATTCACATATTTACTGTTGAGTAATGGAGTGATGACAGAATTTCTCCTTTTCATTTTAGTGTAGAACCTTCTTGACTGAGTTACAAGTGGCTTATGTGTGAAGAGAAACTAATTTATGTCAAAGGCAACCTTACAGTACACAAACCTGAAGTATTTGCAACCCACCCCCTTGCCACAACCTGGGAATGTTGAATATAGTACTCTGTGTCTTATTTCACAGTTGAAAATTAAGTGACTTAATCCATCCATAGCTAAATTATATTTCTTCTGCTCTTTGTTTCCTGTACTTTTTCCCTAAACTGCTACAACTGGCCACCATCAAAGACAGAACTGGATAAGCCAATATGGCATCTCTTGTGTCTTTTAGTTTCCTTAAACTTGAACTCTTTTCATGTGGCTTAGAGACTACAGCTCTTGCTCTAACTTGTATTTCCCACACCATGAAAGATAGATATTTTTTGCCATTGAATTGGCCATTCTCTGAAGACTTTCCATGGCTCTCATGTTACCTAGGATCACACACTTCAGGGTTTTCTCTTGTGTCCTGTGCCAGGCCAAGTTTATGTTTTCCACAGTTGGAGCCTCCCTTGAAGTCTGTCAGTGCTGTTACAGACCCACAAAGGGCAAAGCTTTCCTTGTTATAAATTGTTTTGAGAATACTATTTAAATCTCAGAGATTCCTCTGATCTGAAAATATTCTTAATCTCCTGTGGTATTTATCAGTTTGCTTGAGTTCTGATAGATCATGAGCTTTTCACATTACCATCACCATCCTCTGCAGAGTAATTTTTAATTACTGCAGTAAGCTTTTGGTTTGTGTCTTTATGGGATTTTTTTTCCCCAAAGTTCTCCATAGTACTTTCAAGGGCAGTTCTTTCATACACTCATCATGAGAGATTTATCCACACTGAAATTCCAGAAACACTTTTGAGGTCCATAGCTTTTCCTGTCCTGTTTCTATTTTTGCCTGCTAGTGACAGATTCTTAGGATTGCTTGTCAACACACAGAAGGGAAAAATAGACACATGAGCTCCAAAGATTCAGTTTGATTCAAAGGCCTGACCGTGCAAATGCTTCAGAACACAAACTCAGTAGGTGTTGGTATGACTGAAATTAGTATGTACCACGGGTTCTAAGGAACTAGACTTCAAATTTGCCTCTGTTGCTGCCAGGTGAGCTCCCATGGCCATCGGCAATAGCTGCATTTTTATTCACGGGCTGTACTTCAACAAATGGCGGTCAGAGAAGTGGCATGACATCTTGTTCTTTCAGGTCAGAGAGAAAGTGGAGAACAAGCTCCCAGGCTGATAAGACAAAACAAACCAAGTACTTAGACATGTCATGTGAATGCATTTTCCAGTGGATGATCTATAGAAGGATTCCAGAAGATGTAAAGATAAAGGAAGTCCATTAACCACTGGAAAAAATAACAGTGAAGCTTTAAGTACAAGCAGCAACCACGCAGGGAAGTACCTTCCCAATATAAAACCCTCAGAAACCTTCCAATCATTAAAGACATACTTTTTTCAGAGAATTGGCAGAAATATGTTCTACCTCCTTCCACAGACCAGTCATGCCTGCAAACCTACTGCTGCAACAGAAAGCACTTCTTCACTGTTGTTGATGGTGACACTGTTGGGTCAGAGTAGAAAAAAATAATATTTTTGTTAAGACACATAACTTTGTGGTTTGTTTCAATCTTCATGGGATCTGAAAGGCTACACTTGTGCCTTCCCAGAGTAACTGGGCAGCATGCACATGTGTTCTGTGAAGTATGATCATAAGAGTATTGTCTCATGGATTTGAAGCATCAGGTGGGTATTAAAGCTGCTTCTTCAGAAAATGGGAATTAGTTGTATTGCTGAGTGAAAATTATGTAGACAAGCTGTTTTATTTAAAGGCTATATGTAGAAGCCATTTGACTCCTGACATGTAAGAGAGCTGATGTGATTTGTCATATCGATGTGGTTCTGGTTGTAGGTAAGCAATGATTCCTTCCAACAGCCCTGTTTTGTGACTGTGTAACTGAATGTAAAATTTGTATAGCAGAGGGAAGGGAGTTAGCTGTAGAATTTTGCCCTATACAGTTAAGGGACTTGTTTGGATTTTAGAAAAAAAAGCATACTTGGTAATTTACTTGCAGCTTAAAGAGTGTGCATAGTGCTGTTTGCCATTATTTGTTACTTCACTGACATTAGGTACTATGGGAAAAATGTATAAGTAGAGATACTGCCAGTGTTGCTGCCATTGTGGATCAATCTTGTTGAAGAATGTTTAGCTGAAGAACTAAAGATTTTGGTTCAATGCTAGACCTGTTTAGATGACCCTACAGAGCAGCCCTGATAATGTTGCACAGTTGTAAACTATGTGAAGACAGATTCGTGAGAGAAAAGTGGTGCATTTGTAGCACACAGCCCTTTGCTTGTGGGATGTGTCAGCCTCAGTCCAGTGCAGAAATCCCAAAATAATTTGTCCAGGTGCTAAATTACTGCATTTCTCCATTGCAGCAAGGGTTTGCTCTGCCAGGGGGAGCACTCCCTTACTCACAAACTGTGTCTAGAGGGACAGGCTGTGCGAGGAGCAAGCTACTTGAAGAAACCCTGTCATGCCCAGCAGGAGTAATGGCAAATAGGCTGTGCCTTAGCAAGGGTTTTTCTTAGAATAGTGGTAGTGTCTCTGAGCTTGGACACCATGGTGCAGAATTCAGGGGTTTTCCAAGGCAGCCTGTGATGTAGCACAGATACTGCAAAAATACCTTTCTCTCTGTATTTCTCAGCTGAGCTCTTGTTTAAGTCTTATGTGATGACACAGAAGTTGCAGTCAGTTCAGATCCTCTTCCTTCGCTAGTGTTAGCTGCTGGCAGCCACGGGATTAGTGTTTGGTCATCTGCCTCTAAACTGCAAGGCTTTGCAGGCTGATTTCATGTTGCTTGTTAGTGCCTGTTATATGAAAGTAATAGAGGTCTCCTTTTTGAAGGCTCAAGCTTCTTCTCTGCACCCGCTGCAGCCTACTCCCTGTGGTCACAGCCATGTCCTCATGCACAGGTCTGCGTGCAAACCCTGTGCAGGTCGGTGAAGTTGTGTGTCCTGAGCTGAAAGCCAGACATCAATTGTGCAGGCAGCACTAGGGGAAGTGGGGAAAGTGGGACTCTCTGAGGCGACTGGCAGTATACACATCTGTTTATGTCTCAGAGTCATGGTAGAAGGCAAGAGATGTCTTACTTAACACGAGGCGCAAACACTGGGGTAAAAGCATGGCTGGCTCAGTGTGGCTGATGCAAGATCACTGCATGAGGAACATACAGGATGCTGATCAGAGAACACAAATTTCTGAGAGAGCACTGTGAAACCTCCCTAGCTGACCTTCACTAAAAATGAACCAGAATAGTCTGTACTTACTTGTTTGTTTATACCAGGAAAGGAGCAATCAGTTCTTACAGTAGTAGTTACAGAAGCTATGCAAATTGGTTCAGCTTTCTCTTCAAGCAGCCTCTGCTGGGACAGACCACAACGCTTTTGGAATGCGTTTCCAAACACCAGGTCCTGTTAGCTGCATTTTTCCTCTTAGCTAAAAGGCCAGCAAGACACATGGCCAGTTATAGCTTCATAATCTTGAGTGTTCTGTGTATTACAACAGGTTTTCCCTTACCACTAAGACAGGCTCAAGGTGCCAGGGTGACATGCTGTACACACCACATCATATTCATCTGTGTGTCACCAAGTTAATGTACAGCAGGAGATCTCCACAGTACTTCTCACTTTTAACATGTATTCTATTAGAAACAGCTCAAAGCTCTTTCCATCTTTAAGTACAACAACACAGGTGCTATTTAAAAGGAATTTCGATGCTGCTTTGCTTTTTTAAAAAATGAATACGTGTTTAGGGACAAATGGGGAAGGTAGTAGTTTTCACTAAAAACCAGACCAATTAAGGGGAGAAGCCAATTGTGTAGAATGCTGTCTTTTATTTAATTAGTGGACACTGCCTTAGAAACAAAATCCAGATGTTCAGATTTGCCCTGTCATTTTTCATTCCTTTCTGTTCCAAAAGACTGAAAGATAGAATGGAAAGTAAGCTTTCACATTTACACTCATATACATGTACGTAATTTATGCAAGACTTACAAATTTCAGATTTACTTGTTACAAACTAGTAAAAGCTTTAAAGCCCTCTTTAAAAAAGAAACATTGCCATGAAGTTTCAAGGTTCAGGCCCTTAAGGTACACAGATTGATATGCACTTTGTTGTGGTAACCAAATTCAAATGCCAGGTCACCTGCATTAGATTTAAATCTTAGTGAAAGTTTAAATTTAGTTTACTTAGGAGCAGACAGCTGGTCAGTTTACTGGCTTACGTGCTTAACCCTGAGAGCTGAATAAATGTATGTCAATACATGTCAAAATGTCACCTACTTACAGTCAGGTTTTGTTTATTGACTCCTCAATTATATTGCTTAGAATTGAGGAGCCTAATTATAACTTTAAAATGTTTATAATACTTGTATATTATTTTCTATAGTATTTGTTAGGTAATCTCTTATATGCTATAAATAAAATACAACATATTTTTGTCAATAGAATGTAATATTTATATTCGTAACTTACTCTTTTGATGGAGTAAAAAAAGTGCTGATTTCTAAGGGCTCCTGCTGATGAGCATCTGTAGTTTAAGGAATTACTATTGGCAAGGGTTGTTTCTTTCATTTGCTTGAAGTTATCAGTCCTTTAGGAAGAGCAGCTGGAACATTTTGTCAGCTGACATTTTGTCAGCCCTCCATTGCTTTTACCTTGTAGCACAGCAGCATAAACTATCATCACTTGGCAGTTATATTCATCTCATATATTAATGTATAATATATGTATCTGATAAGCATATAATCATATTCAGAGGGCCATTCCAAGTGAGGGGTTTTATACTATATTACAACAATCAGAAGCATTAAGCTGCAGCATTTATCATGTTCATTTGTCCATCTTTTATTTCCCCTCAGCCATGGGCATAAAAAGGGACAGGTGCTGGGAACCATAGAGTTGCAAAATTCAACAGAGGGACCCCATCTCAGTTGAAAAGAGCAGGGAGAGCTCCAGAGTCATAGGGTTTCTCTTGCTGGGTCTCTGTGATGGGATCCGGTTCAGCCTGAAGAGAGGAAGAGGAAAGTCTTTGTTCCATTTCACCACAGTTTACTGCAAGCCACCCCATCATTTTTCTAATTCTCAGTCATCAACTGCTTGGTTATGTTCTATAATTAATCATCAAGCACCTAGGAGATAAGAAGAAAACCCTGATCATGAACAAGGAAGCCAATGTAACAGGGAAAAGTGCTTTTATGAAAAAATTAGAAGTACAGAAGATGGCACTCAGTAGTTGCTGCTTTCTGCTTCATTCTGGAAGAGAAGCAGCTGTGTTTCATTCAGGCTGAGAAGCCCTGTCTGTTTAAAAGGCAGGTCCAGATGCACGAGCTTTTGTTCTCTGTTTTGGATTTGGTTATGCCAAACTAGGAACTGCCAAGCGGATACCAGCTGCTGACCCTCCTGTCCAGGTGATCAGCAAGGCTCCACCAGTCAGTGAAATGAATGAGTGAAGACAGAATATTCATATCAACTCAGTGTATTATTGCAATAGCATTGCCTTATTGACTTACTTCCTCATGCTGTGCAAACATTTTATACTCAATAGTTGTTTAATTTCCAGTTGAACTCAGCAAATCATATTTCCCAGCCCTCAGTCTGGCAGCTGATTTTTCCCATGAGGGACACCAAAGACAGTACAATTTTCACAGGCCCATTTCCTCTCAAATATTCAGTCTCTAGTCTAATAAATATACCATTTCATATCCCTCTCTGCACTTACAAATAAGTTCATTTTCCACATGATAAGCTATCCAGTGTAAAGCTCTTACGTACAGAAGACACTGATGTATTTGATGTTTTCAACTATGCTGTCTGCTAAACAGTGAGACAAAAAGCAACTGTTGAGAGAAGTTACAGGAGAGAAGTTAAAGAATTCTTTGCATCTCTGCAGCAAGACTGACTGCTTGCTTAGTAGGTATCCTTAGCTTGTATTCAGGGTAATATTGAATTAGGCTTCTGTATTGAGAACAAGGAACATGTTCAGTTTTCACTAAAACCTCTGGAAGGCAGAGAAGGAGTGTCCATAGCATGAAGTAACTGCATGGCAGATCCCTGGGTGTCAGCTGATTGGTGTCAGGAGTCCCATGCAGACTGGCATTTAGTCACCATGAATGCACTTACTGAGTTGCAATAGCTGGAGAAGTATCATGCACTTCAGTTTGTTTCCAGCTTTGGAGATGAAATACCTGAAGGGTCTTATTTCAAGACCAAGAGACAGTAAATTGCATTCAGGGCCTGAGATTAATTTTTAGATGCCTTAGGCAGCTTTGCTGTAGCCCGAGGATGTACAAAGGAATATTTTAAAACAGGGTTTGCCACAAGCAGTAAAAACAAAGTTTCACAAAAATGAGGTTAGTGTTTTTATCGTTTCCTAAAGAAAATAAGGTCATTTACCACTTCTACTGTGAAATCAGTACTGGACTGTCAGATTGCAAGAAAACATAGAAATACTAGAATTTATCCCCTTACCTTCATGCATTTGAGCAAACAGAAGAGAAGAAGTCTGTGTGCTCATTTGATTAAGTTTGGTAAAGATCAGCCTAGAGTGGAGCAAAGCAATTTGCAATTCTGATCACTGCAAGACACTGTCAGGGCTTTTACTTCATTATTTCTCTTCCACTCTCACTTACAAGGCCTTTAGCCAAGTACCTGCTCCCTTATCTCCATGCTTTTAAGTGATTCAGATGCTGGAAAGGGGAACAAGAAAAAAAAAAAAAAAACACTAAACCTGTTTCTGTTTCTTTGTGACTAATACCACATTTTTTTTCAGTGTATTGAGAGGGTTGCAATCAAAGAAAATCATCCAGTTATTGCAATTTGTATAGCTTTGATAGCTATAAACATTCCGGGCTGCTAAAGTTGGTTCTTATTACACAAGCTGAAATCAGAACAAAGTGGTGGTTTCTAAAATCCTTTTCAGCATTCTTCTCTGTGCTTTGCATCTAACCTGCATGCAATGCTGAAACCTTCCCACTTGCCCATCTCAACTCTTACAGAGATGACAGATAGCAGATATTCTGAAATGGCCCACTAGGGCCAAATTTTGAATTAGGAAAAGGATCAGTAATGGATGGAGTTGTGGTGAAATATGAGAGTATTTAATGCTAAAGAGAGAGCTAGAGATGTAGTCTTTGTGCAGTGATGGTGCAGAATTGCACAGCAGCTGAATAAGTAGGTACGAATGGACTGAAGTTAACAAAGCCTCATTTTTTCACAAATTTTTGACTCATGGTTGAGGGAATAGCATCAGGGTCTGAAAAGAACAAGCAATACTTTAACTTCCATGGCATTTCAGATACTTGACATCTTTCCTGCTAAAGGGCACTGCAGTATGACATCCAGTTCTAAACCTCATTAACCTCTTCTGTCCTGAGGATTTGGCTGCTGCAGCATTTGTGCCTTAGTAGAAGAAACAGCTGTGCCATACCATGGAAAACAGGATTCATCATGATGATTTCTTTCATGTAAATGAGGAAATCTGTGAGTTTATCAGTATTCATGTGCTCAAACTGTAACACTGAGCAGACTAAGTTACTCCATAGAAATCACAAATTCGTATTCTGGATCAGAAAGGTAGCATGACTTCTGATGACAATAATACTTTTCAGTTTTTGACACACTTGTGTTTTAACAAACATGGCCTGGGACATAAGCTAGAGTTTCACACCATTGCAGATCCAGTAGATCAGCTACCAGCCGCTGCACTAGAATTTATAAATGGAAGATTACTTAAGAGCCAACTTTCTTAAAGTGGCTTGTGTTACTGCATTAACTATATTGAGCCTTTGTTGTTTTCTAAAGTTGGCTAAGGTTATATGATTTTTTTTGGGGGGGAGTTGTTAGTTTTTTAAGGAAGTTAGTCTGACTGTGGAACTTCAGAGTTTGCATAATAATTGAATTTTTTTTCAAGGCATCACACAATATCAAATTGCAGATTAACACTGCCTATCCTCATTCCCCTTCCACATAATTTAAAACAATCATACTTTATAGTATATTGCCCAGTTCTTGGAGGTATCCAGGTTTAAGCAACAGTAGATCCTTCCCTGTCCAAGGTCATGCTTACAGCTCTCCTCAACAAGAAATTTTCCTGAATATCTCGTTTTCTGCTTGTGAGAATAATTAATTCCCTCTGAAGATCTTCTGGCTGAGAGTAGCTACTGCAGTGTATCTTCATTCCTGGTATTTGTTGCTTGCTTTCAGGAAGGAACACCTTTTTATAACAAAGAAGAGCTTAGCAATTGGCTAGCATAAGAAACAGTACAAACTGTATTTTCTTCAGAACGGAAGTACTGTATAGCATTATTTAGCCTTCTATGTAGTTTTTCCATTCAAGTTTAAGGATAAATGAAAGGAAATGTGTATAGGAACAATGTTTTGCTGCCACCATATATACCTGTGACATTCACTGTCAGAAGCCACTGAATGCTCAAATCCTTGAAGAGGCCACTAGATTGTGTACAAGGTTCATTCATTTTTTCCTGTCTTTTATTGTCTGTGTTTATTTTGCATCTCTGCGTTGCTTTATTATCAAAGGTTACAACTCGGCTTGACTAAAGACAGTAAAATCCATAGCAGTAAATGCCACAACAGGAGACTAGTCCCTCTCAGAGGACACAACCCCAGCTGCCAACCATGCTGGTATCTCAAATTCCCTTGGTGACAGAGTTCAGTGTCCTTATCTCTCATGAGTATACAAAGAGAGAACATAAAAAAGAGGTGCAGATTTTCCCCACACTCTCAAATCTTATTTCACCAATGGTTTCATTACAGCCTCACTGTATTGAAGAGATTTCACAAGTCCTATCTAGGATATTCGTATTTTAAAAAAGCAGCGTTAACTTTTAAGACTAAATCCACTTTATTTTGATTTTACTGTCATACCCTATGTGGATGCCAAGGACAGCTTTTAGAATAATACCACTCATCTGATGGATGAATTTGTTTTCACTGCTTTGATTTTGCCTATCTCTGAACTCCCAGATTATTTTTTTTTTATCTTCAGGCTGCTGGCACAGAAATAACAATTGGAAAACATCATATTGGTAGACATTAGCTCAAGCAGCTCTTCACCTTTTCAAGGTCAGGTTTAGTTCCCACTTCAGTAAAAATTATTTCAGACATGAGTGGAAGCATTCCTGCCTGCTCAGGAAGATGCTGGACCACCAGAGGCAGACTTTATGAAATCCTCATAAGGAGCCTTGTCCCATCCATGGTACTGCACTGAGCCTTTGTCCCTGGAACAAGGGTTTTCTGTTTGCTCCAGTGAGGTGGAGATTGATGTCTCCTTCATGATTGTTCAGGTTTCACACAAAGGGTCTATTCTGTGTGAGTGGCCGTAGCAAGCAGAAAAGGAAGCGTCAAAAATTGTCACTGCAGCATGTTTCTGCTTATAGTCCATATTCGCAATAAGAAGCAGCAAGGGCTGCAGAAAACTCAGGACAGAAGAAAATTACTATGTTGTTACATCAGCAATTTTCAGAGAGGGCTCAGGAGTCTGCCAACATTGGTTTATTCAAGCTTTTTAGAAGTGAAGCTGTACCCAGTAAAATATCCTGCTTTCTGTAAAACACTTTAACAGCAGAATTCAGTGGGGAGATATAATGACTACCTTAAACAATTTAGTGACACAACCCAGCCTGAAAAATACCACCTAATTATTTTCAGCAGCAGCTGGGGGGAAAGCAAATGTGGCATCGTGTTAATGCTATCAGAGTGTCAGTGATTTGTGCAGATGCTTGATCTAGCTTTATTTCTAAAAACATAGTGCTCCGTCACTCCAAACTATAAGGAAAGTTGTGGGAGGCAGAGGGAGACTTAGGTATGTATAAACCAATTGTTTCAAGATGAGATAGGGAGTGTTTCCACAGGCAGGTTCTGGTTCCTTTTGCTCCCCCTGCTGCTTGATAAATTTTATGATGGCTTATTTCATTTTTACACCCCTTTCACAGAACACAAAGTTCACAGAAATCTATGCTGACTTGCATGTGCCTGAGGGATGATCATTATAAGAGAATGTCCTTGTGATTCAAGTCATCAGTATTATGCTAAATTGCTTTCAAATATGTCTGTGGTCTGACATTTTTACTGCTCTCAGATCCCAGGGCTTTTTGCTTCATGGGATCACAGAATTGTTCAGGTTGGAAAGGCCTCAGGAGTTTATCGGGTCCAGCCTTTGGCTCAAAGAATTGTCAGTTGTGAGGTCAGGACACGTTCCCTGGGGCTTTAAACAGTCTGTTCCTGAAAACCTTTAAACATTTCCCACACAAGAAAAGGACCCTCTTCTGAGTTACAGGGAACATGAGCAGACGTCATAATGTATCTCAGCAGAGCATCAGACTGCAGCAACCTTTAACTCCTCAAAGCCTCAAACAATTTGGGATGATGAATTCAGGTTTTTTGCTGTGTATCAAAAATTCCTCAAAACTGCCCTAACTGGGATGGCTTTGCAAAGACTTGTCTCTGACATGATTTACAGTAAAGATACCATACAATTCTGCAGGTCCATTCTGATGTGGACCAGGCCATGGTATGTGATAAGCTTCCATAGCAAGGCAGTGATGCTGGCCTCTGGTGTTGTATCATACCCCAGAACTCCTCCACAATTGTCAAAGAACTTTATGATTGTTTATAGCAGTGTGCTTAAAAAAAACCCAAAAAACAAGACAAAACAACCAGCCAGCCTAACTTGAAAATAAACCCATGAAGTCTTTAAAAGCAAGAAGTTTTTTGCTTGGTTATTTTCATGGTAAACTGACATATGATTTCCTGTCAACAGGAAATAATGCCTCTATGATAAAACCTAGACTTTTTGATTTCTTGGTCCACAATAACACACTAATCCTTTATTTGTGTAAATTGATGAGTAGCTGTATCGACCTTTCTTCATAAAAACCCTGCTGAACGCTTTTCGTGTTGTTCAACTACCTCTGCATAGTGACATGCTTGCTTCAGGAGTTATTAGGTCTTGGCGTTCTGTTGCACACCTACATTCAACACAAAACCACATCTCAACTGTAGTCTGAAAAGGGGCGTTAATTATTAACTACTTCTGTTGTTTCAGTACTAGTAAGTAGTTAACAGTTAAAAATCGTTGTTAGTTTTATTCTTTATAAACATACAAAGTGCAGTTTCCTCTAACAGTAAGATGCTGGAGAAAGTTTTGGAGTGACAAGCCCCAGTACTACATCGTCATTTAAAGAACTAAATTTTCAAGGTCTCTGAAAGTAAGGATTTAAAATAGCTATAAAACAGCACTAAAAACAAACAATTTTTCCAGCATTCTGCAAAATAAGATGTTGAACAGAGGAGGCAAATTCATCATTTTACACTGATGCAAGTTAGAACAAGCTGTTCTCTCGACTTAAAAAATGTATCTTTGAAATCAGCTTATATTGTGTGATACAAGCTCTGAAAGGAGACAGAATTATGGAAGTTCTCCTTATGCGAGAAAGAGGGGGGCTGTGGAGATATTTGGCAAATCAGGAGATCTGACCATGACTACTTTTTGGTTTGTTTTTGTTTGCACAGTTCAAAAGGCAAAATCATATGACTTATATCCTTCCATATTAATAGGAGTGATAAACCTAACTGACACTATCCCAAAGACCTGAGTTGCAATTCAAACCTGAGATGTGTAATAAGATGTAAAGTAGATTTTCTCTGCCCTCACTGGGCACAGTGTAGTATAAATGAGAATAGAGAGGTCATGAATAAGGCATGCATTAAATTAGTTAAAATACAATCCTCAGTATATACATAGAACAATGTTGTGACGAAAAAACACTTCTCTTAGACAGCTGTACTTCTGCAAATATAATAAGTTCAACAAATTATATGAAATATCTGCTGAGAGTTTTTTTGCAGGAGAAAAATATGAACTGCATTTTATCACAGAATAACCTTTAACAGGTTAACCATTTTCCATGGTAAAATCTATTATTCAAGACTCATTCCATGAGTCCATGTCTAATCTATTTTTAAAAACATCCATTTTGAATTCCATAGCTTCTTTCTGAAGAACATAGAGCCATACCATGTCTCTGTCATCTGTCAATTTTTCTTCTAACTGAAGACTGCACTGAAGTCTAGAAAATCTGTACTGTAGTTCACAGCTCACTGGAATACTCTTTTGTGCCTTATATTTATCAATGAATGTCCCAAGAGACAAGCAGCTTTCTGAAACTGCCAAAAAGCAAATCAGTCTAGCACCCTGCAGGTTACTATACACATGACAATAGCCTTTATTAGCATAATGTGTTATAATACATTATGTAGTGAGTCTCTGAGGTTTAGTAATCCCTGTCAGTAACCAGAATAAATGGAAATAGCTTCCAGGAGATGCAGGGCCTATGAAAAGACTTAGTTTTCAAAAACTAGAAGCATTCAAACTCATACATGCAGCCTCTGAAACAAAATCTCATGAACAATCTTTCATCATAATCATTTGTGAAAGTCAAATGCCTCAAGTGTACTTAAGAGATTAAAGAGAAGTTGAACTGAGCACTAGCAGTTCCATACTTTCCATACATTCCATGAAACAAAGGTTTGGTTCATTCTCTCAGGCTTGGCGACAGCAGATATTTTTGACTTTTTAATGCGCTTAGACAGTAAACTCGTTAGCTGAGAATAGCCAGGTTCCACATAAAAGTGAGCACAGCTCCCTGAGGACAGTATCTAAGCCACAAGTGAGAGGGTTTTTTACTTACTTTAATGCACAGCTGGATTGGAAAAACCACTGATATTAGATATGTTGCATGCACAACATAATGCTGCATGGGATGGAGGTGCACCACAATTACTGAACTCCTGAAGGCATAACTGCCAGCAGCTCAGACCATGCAGACAGGGAAAAGGCATCTCTTATGCTACACTTTCTGTGCCCTTCCCTTTAGCAATTCCCAATGTCATTTAGCAGGGAGACAGTACTAATCTAGGTGGAGCTTTGATCTGCTCTAGTACAGCTGTACTGGTTTTCTTATGGTGCCGTGAGTTAATGACATATTTAGTAAAGTTTTTCAAATTTTAGTAGTGTAGAACTATTACCAATACCGTAACACTTAAGATCAGTTCAAATTATTAAAACGCCTTCAGAAATTCTTAGGTTATTGTTGTTGATACAGAGATAACATTGCTATAATAAATACTACTGTCTTTATACAGGCCTGCTTATTCTCGGTAGCATTCCACTCTCCAGTTTATACCTTCATTTTTTCCTGTATTTATAAAGCACTCATCGCTGTTCAGTTGAAGTTCTGGTTAAATGATCAAAGGCTTTAACAAAACTATCCTTTAATATCCTGCTTCACTCATACCATAAAACAGAAAATCAAATCAACTCTGTTGCTGGAACTCCACATTCCAAATTTCTTACTCTCAAAGCATCAACAATGCTTCAGCCTCAGCAGCGTTGCCAGGTACAATACTCAACAGCCAACTGCAGTTGCAGCCTGGAGCTGCAGTGCCACTATGCATGCAGGTTGCTGGCTTTTGCAGAAGCTTTCACTGCTTAGGCTCCATCTCTTGATTAGATTAAATGAAGGTACAGCTGTAATCCTACCCGAGCCATTTATTCTATTTTTAACCTTGCAGACATGCAGAGAAACACAAGGGGAGGAGAAAACAGTGTTAAATGATAAGAAAGATAGGAAACATGCTATAGGTAAATCTATTTACAAAGAAATCTTTACAGAGGGGGTAATCAGGCATTGGAATGGGCTGCCCAGGGAAGTGGTGGATTCGCTGTACCTGGAGGTTTTTAAGATGAGACTGGATGTGGCACTTAGTGCCATAGTCTACTGACCACGGTGGTAGTAGATCAAGGGTTGATGATCTCAGAGGTCCTTTCCAACCCAGTTGATTCTATGATTCTATTTCTTTAAATCTTTCCTGATCTGAGTCACAGGAAGTTAGCAGATCCTCTCTCTTAATTGGCTGTGCCACACTCCCAGTTTTCCTGGACTGCTTGCAGTTACCATCCTCTCTGGTCTCGTATCAGGCTTCAGCTTTTACCAAGGTAATGACAAACATCTTAAAGACCACTCAGAATCACAAAAAAGCTGACTTCATTCTATTTTCGATATACCTCATGTGTAATAAAATCAGCAGCTGAAATACCTTCCCTCCTTTGCACGTTTAGTATTACTCTTTTCCTGATGTAGAGCCTGGGTTTTTTCCACTACATTTTAAATTTGTCTTTGCAATAGTATGGAAGCTTCCCAAGTTGCAAGCATCTAAAATTTAAATTGCAGACGGCTTGAATGATGCAAAGCATTAATTTGGAGGCTTTGTTCCCTGTGAATAGCTGTCATAAGATCACATAGAGGAATCTCTGAACAAAATGAAACCAGTTATCAATATCGCAACCAAAAAGATAGGAGCACGCTGAGACAGAAATAGAAGGTCCTTATGCTGCCATGCCTCACCTCCTCAAACTGCTTATTCTTGAGCTTTCCCTACCAGCTGCTATGTAAGAAGGGCTCTTTGAAGTCATTTATCAGCACCAACTCTCTGCTGACTGGGGAGGTGGGTGGGGAATATTGCAGTTGGAGGAATGACAGCATACCACCTGGCTATGTCATTACCTCTCGTTGGCTGACTGACCTTCCTCCCAGGGGAGCTGGGTGGAGATTGACTCTGTTCTTATTAAGGCCAGAAACCTTAAGTTCAAAGAGAGCAGGATTGAGGACAATTCGTTTGGTCACTAATTTGCTTGCCTGTCTAACCATGTTCAATACTCTTTCAAGTAGCTGTTGAAGAAGGAAAGGCTGCTCTATTTGCCTTTTGCTAGCAGTGGGTAGACTGCTGTTAGCATACACGTATGGAATCTTGCAGTACCAGTAACTATATTGCTCAGTAGGACACCAATGGCATTGTGCAGTACAATTAACCACTATAAAGGTCTTTGCTTTAATGAAAACAGCAAATTGTATTTGAAGAGTGGACATCTTTGTGTCTTATTTTGTCTATTAGACTTTGAAGAAAGATTTGACAAAATACTCCCTGTAATACTGCTTTACAGGTCATTTGCAGGAAGAGTACAAATCACTGAAGTCTGCCTAATGGTGCCTCCAACTATGAAAGAATTCACTCTGTTGTTGTAGAGTCACTTTTTAATAAACGAATTCTGAGGCACACAACCTCCTCTGCTCTAGATTGTCCCCTCTGCTTCAGTTGTACCCTGTACAAGTCGGTTGGTAGGCTCAGTTCATCTTCTGCTCTTACCTTCCTCCACTTACTGTTCTCCGTATAGGTAATGGAGAGACAGCATCAGATTAGTCAAGTAAAACATTCAATTTTGAAAAATAAATAATGGTTCGTATCCTAAGAAGTAGAGAATAAAACTGAAGATGAGCCTTTTTTACAGGCAGGTTCACCATGCAAACTGTTGGAATGCAAGACCTCCCACAGGCCACTCAGTGACAGGCTTTGGGAAATTAATGCAGTCTGGGTGCTTGTAGGCTGAACAGAAAGGACAGTTTCTGGCACACAACCAAAGAATGAGAGTGAAATCCCAGCTGTCTTGGAGGTGGTAGGACTTCAAAGACTAGGTTTAAAAGCCATCTGAACACGTGGGAGTGTGACAACTGGATAAAAAGAGAAGAGCTAGATACTAGGATACTAGGTTGTAGGCTAAATTTTAACAATGGTTACAGTTTTGAAGACTGTATTGTACAGCCATTGTGTGTATTTTAGCTGGTACACTGGTTTGTAACTTGACAAGAGGAATACCAGAGCATTTAAGATCCCAAGTTTTACACCATTAAGTCAGCTCGCTTCCTTAGCATCCACTTTACTGCAAGAATAACAGGAAGAAATAATTTTAAAATCAGAAAACCAAATTAAATAACAAACTAGTTATATTTGAAGCGATGCCAGGTATCCCTTCTTAAAGAGGAAGTTCTGTAAGGGCTGTCAGCACTGTTCTTCGGTGAGTGAACTGAAGCCAGACCTGCCATCTGCCAACAGCCCCTTCAGCTCAGCTAAAAACCCTGCCTCAGTACTGACCAAAAAATTAAACAGTATGTACTACCGCTGTACCATTTGTCATGGGTTTTTCATGGAAGTTTTTCTTTCATATGTGGACTAAACAGCACACTCTTCAATGAAAATAATAAGACTTTGTGGATTTGTGGCCTGAGGGCACTGTGTCTGCAGGACTATGCTAACACCTTTGCCTTGCTATCAGGCATATTGCATATGGACAGTACTGGTGTCAGCAGCACATTTAATCCCCTAGTCTTAGATTTAGATCAGATCTCTGGGTCTTTCAGGACTTCAAATCTTTAGTCACTAAAACATTTGATAATATGTTTAGGAATGTAAGTGTCTTAACCAGAGCAAGTGGTGTAAAAATCAAGTTTCTTACTTTTTTTGTAACAGTTAGAGCATTCAAGTACAACTGTTTGCAGGAATCATAAAAATTCTTTCTATATGCATCAGTCTTGGTGTGTGAGGAACATGAAGGGTAGGACTTGGCTTCTGAAGTTAACATGTCTCTATCTTAGGTATATCTGTATTTGAATGCAATCTAAATGTACATATACAGTATGTATATTTATCATTAGCAGAGTCATCTACTCATCAGTAAGATAGTCCAGCAGGTACTATCTTTTGTTGTGCTTCCCTTCTGAAACATAAACATTTCTTAATTTTGTTTTTCCTAGCTCTGTTTTGTGATGTTTTGGACACCGAATGTATCAGAGAAGATTTTAGTTGACATAATTGGAGTAGACTTCGCTTTTGCAGAACTGTGTGTCGTTCCTTTGCGCATCTTCTCCTTCTTTCCAGTTCCAGGTAAAAAAAAAAGAAAAAGAAAAGAAAAACTCTGTAACCTCAAACCCAAACCAACAGTGAGGCATGGTTATAGGATCTGGCATGGTTGTACATACAAGTGTGGCTAAATGCATGCCTAGCATAAGTATTGAAGCTGTTTGTATTGAAGCTGATAGAGACCTAGGGTATTTACATCAGTAGCCAAGGTACAAATCTTGCAGTAAGAGCATCAATCATTAGGCAGATTTCTGACTGTCAAAAGTGAAGCTTGAATTCTTTCTATTGTTGTTGGCCGGGAACAAACATGTGAATGGCAGTAGCGATACATGTGAGCCAAGGCTGAGAGTAACTGTTTGGAATAGCATCTAGGACCACCGCCAGATTAACATCATCTCCATTAGTCTCCACTTCTGCTGACAGACTCGATGGCTTTTTCAGACACAGAGCATAAACAATATATAATAAAAGTTAATACTCTTATTAAAGAGCAAGACAAGCTTGACAGCAATAATCAAAATGTTTCTTCTCCAAAAATTTCTAGTTCTGTAATTAAATACGACATCATGTGGTGTTTTCTGCTTATATGACAAGGCAGTTTTGTAATAAAGGTAAGCTACAAATATAAGAACAGGTACATGTAAATATCTTTTTTTGTGCCTGACTGTTACACCGTGTACCACAACAGATGGAAAATTTTCCTTGGTATGACTTTTCTTTAGGGAAGAGGATAGTTTTTTTTTTTAAATGAAGAAAACAGAATGGACCGTCTAATAAATTGGTTGTAAGAGATTAGCTCTTAGGAAGGATTGGTGTCCATAACTGGCTTTTTTGTTTGTTTGTTTCTTTGTTTTCCCTAAATCACTATATTAAAACAATTTGGATAAAAGGTCTACTTCCTTTCTGATAGGGTTTCCCAGTGTGCAAAGTTACCAGCAACAAGTTTCACAGTGGTTGTTTCTGAATTGAATTTTCATTCTCTCTGCACGAAAGAGGTGCATATGAAATGACTGACTTTTTTTTTTTACTACTCTTGCCTCCTTTTCTCTCCATCTCCTCCCATTTCCCTGTTTATGAACAGTGACTGTCAGAGCGCACTTGACTGGTTGGCTGATGACTCTGAAGAAGACATTTGTGTTGGCACCCAGCTCGGTGCTGCGGATTATCGTCCTCATCACTAGTCTCATCGTTCTGCCTTACTTAGGGTAAATCATTATTCTTCACAAAACTGATGGGTCTATTTTCCTCTTCGTTCCTGTCTCCTGTCACTTTATAGCTGAATTTGCATAGCTCAGACCTATTTTCCCAAATAAGTGTCAATATCTGAAAAAGAAAGATTTAAAAATTTACGAGTGTGACTGCTCTGGGCAGGCACAGTACTGATGTCCCATTTGAAAAAAATACACAAATGTCAGAGGCAAAAACGTATCCTAAGGGGAATTTATTTCCATTTCATTAAATACATTGTTAAGAAAACTAATGGAAGAATATCTTGTTTATAAGTTAAATAATCTATTCTACAGCACACTGTACAAGACTTTAAATTTTTAGTCCATAGTTTGATTCAGTGTGCTTCTGGTACTAAACAGTGTAGCCATTAAGAAACAGGCGAGTCCTTTAAAATGCTGGTTATTCTCTTTGCCAATGTATATTATGTCTTTGAAGAAAATATTTCTAACAAGAGACTGGTTCTATATGCCCGTGAAAATATAATTACAAATCATGTATTCTCACACCACCATGACTGCTTTCTTTTTATGCCATCTACAGAGTTCATGGAGCCACTCTTGGAGTAGGATCCCTTCTAGCTGGTTTTGTAGGAGAATCCACCATGGTTGCAATAGCAGCCTGTTATGTCTATCGGAAACAGGTAAGAATTTGGCTCTATGGGATCTGGTGAAAGCAGTTGATGAATACAATGGATTTTGGTTCAGATTAAGAGTACACTTTTGAAATGGAACTCCCCAGAATCCCCACTTACTGAATTTGGTTTGCTTCCCTGTTCGGTCTTAGGAGTGTGCAACTTGGAAATTCTTTGGGTTGAAATAAAACCAAAAGGTGCCCTCCAAGCTGCTAGTGAACATTCAGGCCATGGAACATGATGTTCTGAAGTGATCCTCTTGTTCCTTAAAACATGTGTATCATGGATAGCATGTCCTTACCACCACCTGTTTTGCACTGTATATCTACTACTACAGTACAACATAACATTTTTATGTAGACATGGAAACTACTCATCCAAACTTATTATTATATTTGTAGGTATATGTATATTGAATCATTGAATCACAGAATAATATAATGCTTTGTGTTGGAAGGGACCTTAAAGTTCCAACTAGTTTTAAGTCCCCTGCCATGGGATGTGTTACGTAGTGTATACATATATATCTCTATGTATACTTCTGTTTCATTATTGACAAACGTTGAAGGTGGATGGGGAGAGGAACCGCAGGCAAAGGGCTTTTCCTTCTACCCCTTGCTCCGGGAGGGAGCATGCCCTCCCCCTCCCCCCCCCACCTCGCGGTGCCTCATGGCCCCCAGAGAGACCAGGATGCCAGCAGCAAGCAGGGAGAGCAGGCAGAGAGAGCTTTATTGTTCTGGTAATTGCTTAAATAGCTCTTGGGGGGATTACAAAGTGACCACTGGGAGTTCAGGAGGTCTTACAAACCAACCAATTGCAAGAAAGGGTTAACAACCGATAGATGAGCTTCCAGTTATCTCTTAGACATTCCAAAGATACAGGTGAGGGATCTTGGGAAGGAGAAAGGTTTACACAAAGAGTTACACCACCATTTTGAAAGCATGTTCACTTTAAACAAATTAGAACTTCATCATACTTTTCTATACCAAAAGCATACTGCAACACATTATAAAACCAGCTCTGCTGAAAATGGACAAAAAGTACAATTTATTGTATGTATTTATGCTTATATATTTTTGCCATCTAGAGAACTGGCTTAAAACAAGATACACTTCCGCAGCAATTGATAATAACAGCTTATAAATAATTAAACGGGAGGTTTTCTTATAGGCATATTTTTATATATTTCACACACTACAACCCTGCATGTGCAGAGTAGTAGTGATACAGGGATTTCAAAGAATATTCCACTAAATTAAGTTCAAACACAGGATAAAAATTGTCTGGGTGACTGGGTACATCACAATGCCTACATGTTGTGTCCTTCCAGTTACGTATTCAAGGCACTGTGTAGGGCACCAGGTCTGATTCTGTGCAGAAACAACATGGTTGTGTACATCATTCCATAGTACACCTCTGTGGGGGGAAGAATAAGATATCATCTATGCAGTGACAGTTTCTTTTCAATTAGACATCTTGTGAACTGTCAAGGAGAGATACCCACCACTTCTACTTTTGGAAAAAAGTACAGAAGATGGAATTTCTAAAAGCCTTATATTGGAACAACCTAAAACCAGTTTTGATATGTATTAACAGTGCAGGCCATGGCAACAGATCAAAGTGTGTAAGGTTCATAAGACAACTGAAGAATCGTGATCTCTATCATGGTTAGTCTGTCATGTTTTTCTTGAGAACCAAAGAGTAAAACCTGTAGACTCTGAAATGTCCTGTTCTTGGCCTGTGGTTTCACAACACTGGACTAATATCCTCAATGCTTGTTTGTTACAGCCGTAGCTCATAGAGTGTTTCTGAACAGATGCTTCATTTTTTGCAGTGGTGAGTGCAGGTAGTAGTAGTAATAACTGTGCCAACCTAATTCATTGTTTATTCAATGTGACAGTGGCAGAGCCAACCAGTAGCTCTATGCACCAAGTCACTTTCACCTTCAGTTTGAGAGCTGCAAATCAAGTGTTTTGTAGACACCTCTAAAATTCTGAAACTCTGATATGCCCAGTTCAGCTGAACCGATAATACCTGTGGGGGATATTTTGTCAGCTGTCCAATTGTTTTCTGTAAAACTAGTCAGCCTGCTGAGAAATGGGTAATAAGGAACAGATGCTTCAACTTGTTTTTTAGGGGGTTGAATGCTTCTTAGCTTTACTTATCCAGGACATCCTGGATGATTCATAGGACTCTTGAATGACCTCCTGCTCCTTCTAGCCAAAAATACTCTTAATATTGCTTGGCCTTGGTTGGGTGGGGGATCACACTGGATCAGCAGTACCAAGAAAAGCCAGAATGTTCACATGTTGTAAAATGCCTGAAGTTCGACATTTGAGAAATTAGGTTGCCACCTCTGTTTCACTCCCTAGAGCAGCTTTTGTTCTCTCATATTTTGTTGGGTTTTTTGGTTGTTGTTTTTTTGGTGTTTTTTTTTTCATAAAAAGCCTGTGATGTAAAAGATTCCAGATGCTCTATTCCCTCCAGTCATGGCTGAAGCCTGTCTTGGATGTTGCTTAGCATAAGAAATGCCTCTATGATTGCATTTATGTTAGAAAGGAGAAAGCTGAGCCCCAGAAAGGTTATGGAAATCTTCTAAGTTAATCCAAGTTATTAGTCAGAAGCCACAAATATGACACAAATATTCTAGCTTTTACTAAAATACTCTAAACAAGCCAGGTTCCCACATCACTACTCTCAGGTGCAGAAAGTTTCTAAAAGGGTGTTCATGCTACAACTTACTGATAGGTCTCTGAATGCTTGTTTCAATCTAGAAAAAGAAGAGGAATGAGAATGAGACAGCTGTAGAAGGTGAAGACTCTGCAATGACCGACATGCCTCACACGGAGGAAATGACAGACATCGTTGAAATGAGAGAAGAGAATGAATAATAAATGGGATGCAATTGTTCTCTGCAGGGACGATTGGAGTGACACTTCAGCATCTTGTCGTCTCTCATACTTTTTTGTTTGTTCGTTTTTATTTTTGTAATAAAGAGGCCTTGATTTAAAAGGTTTCAGATAAATTCTCTAGCATACTGAGTATGCTCTCACTGATGAGGGACCTAAAAAGAGGTCTTTGCTTCTTTATTTTTTTTTTTCCCCGATTGAATTTGTTTTCTCACTCCATGCAAACATAAAAGATACAATTGCATCACTGTAGAGTCTTCCTTACTTATGCATCTACCTTCTCTGGACAATCTGCATTTGTCAACCAAAGCCCTGCTTTTTGTGTGTGCGTGTGTGTGTGTGTGTGTGTGTGGGCATGCACTTGCACGCTCACACGTGCATACTGGCACGTGCCACTGGCTCATGCTACTGCCATAATCCTTCTCCCTCCCCTCTTTCCTTTTCCTTCCTTTTCTTCATGAGAAATGTAAAGGAAAAGAAGTTGGAATACAGAGCTTTATTTTACTTGCTTGAAAATGACTTTGCTACATAAACTAATATACTATGGTGAACTATATCTTTTTGTTTGGCCTCGTCACTAAGAGCTTATACTGCACAGGGTAAAAGACAGGGAGGAACATGTAAGTCTCCACGTACAAAGTGGAGAAAAACAGGTTCCTCTCTCATGTTAAAAGTGTGTGGATGTATATATACACACAGGTACATAGAGACATACATGCATATATATTTATATATGTATGTATGTATATGATAAATAAAATACACACAGGACAAGAACTCTATTTAGCTTTCATTCCAGCAAAAAGATAGTAATCTTTTGAAAAATATAAACATTTAATTCAGAATTTTCTAGAATCATTAAGCCCCACCTTATATATAATTTTCTTTAGGGAAAAAAAGCATGCACTTTCCTCTTCTGAAGAGGGTGATGGCAACTGATAGACTACAACTGTATTTAAATAAAACAAAAATAAATATTGATAAGTTTTACCAAAGTTCTTGTCCACTGATCTAACTTTAATTTTTAAAGGTTGATTTGCTCTATATACTTATTTCTGGTGCCTCTATATTAAAAAAACAGAAAAAAACAAACAGATAACATATGCAGGATACCATGGTATATCACGTTACTACACATAGCTCCATGAAATTTTTTATATAGAGATACACATACTCACTGTGTGTATATGTATATATACTTATATACACATGCACACACACTCATATATCATTTTGCTATATTTTCCTATGCAGTAGGTCAAAATCTGTATGGTGAAGCTCAAGTACTGGTGGTCCTCCAAGTAAGTTGATAATTAGGGACTTTGTTTATGTTTGCTCTCAAGGCAAGCATTACATGGGAGCTGGGAGCTGCTCACACCAGTCCTCCAGTGCTGTGCACGGAGCAGGCAGCGGGCACTGTGTGGCTGTGGCTGAAGTGGGTTAAATAACAAAGCGTAAGGTCGAGTGAGTGACTCAAATTGGGTGAAAATGAAGCCTTTGTAAGAGATGACCAGGGAGGTTTTGGGTGCCACTGATGATGACTGCGGCAGCAGCTTGTATTTCTGTGCTCTTCTGTGTTTGGCTGCAGGGCAGCGTTCATTACCGGTCTGTAGTACCTTGGGTTCTTTCAGATTTAATCACGTCAGAGTCTGGAAACCATTATCCTCAATCCTGTTATATCCATAAATCAGTTAATTTAAACCTTATTTAGTAAAAGTATATTTTTCTAAGTTGTGGAAATTATTATTTAATTGTGGACAAATTCCTAGATTTATTTGCCAGGTAGTCCCAGCACTCAGAGAACTGATCAAAACTAAACATTACTTTAAATGTTTTATCAATATATGTGTATGTAGACATACACACGTGTATAAATATATATATATTGTATATTATGTACATTTATTTTAAACTACAATATGTTTCCTATTTTTCCAAGTTCAACTAAAAATGTCTACAAAACTACAGAGTTGACTAGTAACCAGTTATGGCCATCATGAAAGGCATTGTATCAATGAACTTTACATTTTATTGGAAACATTTGTACCAATTTGTTACATGTGCAAATGCAATAAGAAAAAAGTAGAAATTATTGTGTTAACTGACAGATTTGCAACATCACTTCTCTGTTAATGAGCGGTGGCACTAGGATGGTAAGAGTAAATCCATTTACCACGTTTTTCTGTGCCACCATGGGGTAAATCCTATTTTTGACAGTAGTTTAAAACAAAATTTAAAAAAACACCCTCAGACAAAGTAATGTGTGCAGTATGTAGTCTGTGCACATTCATGAATACAGGTTCTCAAGCAGTCATATGTATATAATGTGTATATAGACTGTTACAGATCACAGTGGCCATTTGAGGTCTCCTCTATTCATGTAGTTTTGGTTTCTCCAGTACATTTGTATTCAAGTCCACAAGATACAGTTTTTCAGAAACTGTAGAGATGAAGCAAGAAAATATTTTTGTGTAATATTTCTTTGGTACATGACTAAAATTCAAACAGCAGTATTTTTGAAAAATGTTGAGCATTACCAATGTGGGTTTCAAGGTAGTAATTGCACCAAAAACTAAAAGTTAAAGGAAAACACGGAGGCTTGTGCTTTAGATAAAAGTTGAACAAATACAAAAGTTGAATTATTGGTCATAGAGAGATAAACTAATGGTGTTGTAAAAGATAAATTTTCAGTTGTGTGGGTAATACTTCCTAGTCCTTTATTTTGCAAGATACTGAATGAGCACAGGAGTGGCGGGATTTGGGTGAGGATTCAAGCAGTGACATAAAGACACGTGCATTGCATCTCTTTCTGCTTCCTGCAGGTCATGTATTTCTTTTCGTTGTTGTGCTGGATTAACAAAACGTGATGACGTTTCTGCAGCAAGTGATTCCAAGCCAGCCCCTCATGCTAGTTCAGGTGCTCGTTGCAGGGCAGGCAGGGTGCTCAGCAGGAAGGAGTATGTCCAGGTTGCTATTCCTCTGTCCCTTGCAGGCACTGGTTATGCTTCTGGGTACTATTGGCAGGAGCTTCAGCGACCACCTGAAAAGTTGCTGTTCCAGCTCTCAGTCAGTGGCAAATCAGCTGGGCTGGTGAAACAGCCAGTCTGATGAGTTACAGGTTGGGAGTGGGCAGCCATCCTTTATGGCCAAAGCCCCAGCCAGAGCGTTACTGATTCTAGTATCTCAGGCAGATGCTCGTACATACACTGTTCTACACCTTTTCCTTTCCAAAAGGACTTCCCTGAGTTCTAGTAAAATGGCTTAGCTGTCTCTCTCTTGTGCTATTGCTTATGAAATGGCTATCTATCTCTGTGGCAATTATTTTACAATAGAAACCTGTTACGTTTCTGTGTCAGAGAGCTGGACCGCAGTCATCTCAACGAATTCATGTGGAGACTTGGCCTTTCCACACTGAATTATACAATGAAAATTACAATAAAAAGAGGACAAAAGTTGATCTTCACCCTACATCTTATGTTGCAGAACAATTCACACAGTGGGAAATAAGAACAGAACACCGATAAGCTGTGGATTAATGTTCCTCAGCTTTTAATATGTACACAAAATTGTGTTAACTTGTCTTGAACTTTCCCTTTTCAGAATTAACAGGAAACACTCCGGCTTTTTCTCTCACTGCCCTAAGCAGGCTCTCACGCTTACCAAGCCGTGGACTTGATGGACAAAGCTCTGCATTTTGCAGCCAGTGCCTGAGGCCATTTGGGTGCACCAGCAGGTTCCCGAGGCATGGGGCAGTCCCACTCCCCATCCCCCTGGCACTGCCGTTCCAGGCAGGAGGGCTCAGTTCCCTGCTTGTTAGATAGAGCCACCCTGAGTGAGAGGATTGGGTAAGTAACAGAGAAGTCTTTTGTTTTCTACTCATTTTGCTGCTAAATATTTCTTTTGAGCAGGAGATTTATATCTGGCTCCTGCTCAGTGTTTCGCCAAATCTGCAGCCAGAGAGGAGCAGCCCGAGACAGAGGGTTAGCTGATGAATGCAGCTGATTCAGGGCAGGCCACGGCACATGAACAGAAACCTTTTGAAGGCAGGAGTGCCTGCTTTTGTGGGGTGGCGCCTCATGCTTAAAAAGAAAGGAGAAAGGATGCTTTCAGGCCCAGGCACCAGTGTTTTCAGGCATGCTTTTGTGTTGGGCTGCAAGGTGGCAACGGGAACCGAGCATCCTGCAGCTCGAGCATCCCAGCCCCACTGCCAGCATCCTCGGTGAAGTGTGGGACAGTGTAGGGAATGGCGTGGCAGCAGTATTGGCTCTGTCTCTCACTGAGATTTTGTCATTGTGGCATGGTTGGCACAGGCTTGAGGCAGCTGGTTGTTACCTGAGGATAGTTGCAGGATTAGTGTACTGGAAGGCCATGCATATGTATATGAGTGCGTATACAAGAGTGTTGCACAGGCATGTTTATTACAACCTCTGTACAGTTCATTGGAACAAGGAAGTCTAAACAAAAGTCTAAACACAATTTTATTGTAGAGCTAGTACTAAACCATTTTTTAAAATTGCAATTTAAAGCTACATAAAAGAGTAAATAAAACATCAGACCTATACCAGTAAGTTAAAGCATGATTTAGATCAGTAAGCTGGAATGGGAGAGAGAGACGTTGAAAATCTTACGTGTAATGTATATCAATCCTAAAGACAACAGCATGGTGTGGTGATGAGGGAATCAGAGGGCAGAAAACACCAGAGCTGTGGCTGCTGCCATTTCTTTTTCATCTGCCCTATAGAGGGATTGAAAGATGAGGAACTGTGTATCCATGCAACACCACTTCTAAGGATTTTGGTTTCCAAGTGAAGGACTCTTCAGAGGGAGGAGTATGAAACATCTTAGAAGATGATTCAAGCAAAAATAAACCAGCATGCAGGTTTTATAATGTGTAGCCAGGAGACACTACATAGTTTCTTGTTTCTGAGTAACTGGCAGGGCTGAATTAGGGAAACATAACATAAATATTAATTAAACACAAGACAAAACTATCACAATTTTGGTATCAGATTGGCATTTCTGAAATACCAACTAAACCATAAAATGTTAGGATTCCCTTCCCCCGATCGTGTTTGGTTTTTTACTAGGATTCAAATGCAGAAAACCATCTTTTTGGAGGGAGCAAGCTCCTGTGGAGGGGGTATGGTGCAGAGCAGGCTGTGGGGGCTTGTGGCAGAGTACCAGATGGAATGAAGAGCTCCAAATTTATTCTGCAATGCACTGTATAGCAGCCTGACAGCATCATGAAACAAGGCAGAATTGTTAGTTTAGCAGCAAACTTGGTCCAAGCGTGGTCGCAAGCTGTGGCAGCCCTGCAGAGCAGCAGAAGGGCATGGGATGCAGGGAAGCCCTGGCTCTGAGCTTGGGCTCGGACAGGCTGTGTGGATTTTCTTTGGAGAGCCAAGTTCAATTGTCAGTGCATAGATGCCGTCCTCAGCAAAACCATTGCCAGACTTCTCAGTAATTGGCACCTTCTGAACAAAAAGGCTAAAGACAAAATATGGGGGCGGAGCTTTAAGCTCAGCTTGGAGCGCGGACTTGCACAGAAGGGCATTTTGGCGGCAGATCGTGGAAATTAATTGTACAGTTAGTGAGCTTCAGTCTCGGCATTTCATAGTCATGATATACACTCTATCTTAGTAAAAACAAAGAATGGCAGTATATTTCTAGGTCCTCTTTTGCCTGTAATCCTGAGGAGGTAGTTTTCCTTAGTATTACCAAGCCTTGTTGCTGCTCAAATCAATTTATTGGTTTTACCACATTATTTTCTGTTATTCCTAGTTCAGTGTCTTCAGACATTTCCTTATTTTCTTCTGAAGGCTCCTGCTAGGCTCATTTTGTCTGTTGGCATTTTGAGAAGGAAAATGTAATCATCATGCTGACTGAATGTCAAGTGATTAAAAAGTAGCTTACAACAAAACTCTTCTTTGATGGACTGTTCTTTGCTTCTCATTTGCTAAGCTGAAAAGGAGAGTCAAAGTAAAAGGAATTGTGGGGTGTCTTTATTTAAAGTCAAGAATTAATTAATTCAAGTTCATTTCTTAACTCCAGTCACTTTGTGACTTTCTAATGACCGGTAAGACCATGACCCAAACTTCTACAGCAAAGTTAGCACTGTATCCCCAGAGCAGTACAGAATAGTTTGAGGCATGTAGGCTTCATATATTCCACAACTGAATGTATAACAACGGGTTCGAGAGCCTGATAAACAGGGACAATCCATTAGGTTTAAAATTCATCTGGACATGAGCAGCCTGGTCCAATGTCTAAGGTGGCCCTGTTTTGAGTGGAGGGTGACTTTACAAGATAACTGGCTGCAATCCCCTTCCTGCCTAAATTGTTCTGTGATTCAACCAATAACCTAGAGGGGTCCCTTCATTTTAAAGGACTTAAGATTGCTTGCCTGTTTTTTAGGCTTTCTACAAAAAAAAAAAATTTCTACAATTCAGGGTTGAGAGATAGTGCCTACTAGGGGTCTACAATGCAGACATGTGAGCAAAAATCTGAGCTGCACAGATTCCTTTGCTGATGACAAAATGTTGATATTGCAGAACCAGCTGTACAGTACCCTCCCACCCTCCGGGAGCCCACAACAAGGGCAAAGCAAAAATAAGTTATTGTATCTGCAGATTAAGTATTTGAGTACTGTTCTGAACTTTTCCCATTAACTATCTAAGCAAAACCACCTGAAAACAGCAAGTAATTGCATCTATTACCTGCTTCCTCCCATCTCTCTTCCTGTGCATCATTCAGTGTTTGAAAAAAAGCTACCCTTTCTCATAACTCCTCTCTGTAATCAAGGTAATGCAAAGTAAATACTTATGTAATAAAATGGCTTGGCCTATCTGCTAATGAGAGCATATAAATCCCTTCTTAGGAAAGGATGTATTTCAAAATTGGAACAACAACTTTATCCATAATTCAGCAAACAAAACCCACAACAGAAATGCAAAGAAAAAATTGCAGAACTGAAAAAAAGAAAATTAATTGCATTAACTTTTAATGAGAATATTGCCTGGGTGAAAAGTAAGGTATATGTACACATGCAGAAGACAGCAGAGACTGGAACTAATGTTCATCACTCAACTTTGCTCTCCAAAGCAGCACTAATGTAACTCTGCTTTTGTGTGGTATTAGGACAAACAAAAAAATCCCTTCTGAGCTATAACAAAACAACTGGAAGGCTACAGCCAGCAAATTTACTGGTTATTTAGATCAACTGATTTTATCTTCAGACTTTGCAAGCACCACAAAATTGCAAAAGCAAAAACTCCGAAAAAGTTAAAGGGACCTATTTTTGTAGATGACATACCCTTACTTATTAGCATCAACAAGTTTTTCACTTCACTTACTTAGGGTTTAATAAAAATACCTGCAATATCTGTAATATTTTTAAAAAGCAAGCGCACAAGATGCGAAACTCAACCTGTGTTTTCAAACTGGGCAGAAACGACCCCCACCGTCACAAAGGCAGTCAAGGTCAAATCATGTCAGGTTTTCATCTTTCAGAATGCTGCTCTCTCTGCTCTCTTATTTTAGATCTTCTTTTGGTTTTACTGCCTCTGCCTTAGTTTTGTGAAGCCAGGAGCCTATGGAGGGTTTGTAGTAAGAGATACTGGCATTGCTGGAGGGCTCCAGAGCTTGTCTGCTGACTGTGAGGATGGCTCAAGGCAGGGAGCTCCTTTGGAAAGATGCGGTTTGATGGCTTGTCACTCCACTGCTGGGTGTGAGCTGGCAGCAGCGATCCTTCCCAGAGCTGGCTGGAAAACAGATACTGCCCATTGCTGATGGATTTAAGGATGAGACTGCAGGTATTGTCAGAGCTTGTGCTATTTGTTCTGTAACACTGGCAGGGCATGTTACTGCCACAGGCCACAGAAATTAAAACTGCAGACCGAGACCTTTGTCTGGTGGAATGGCTGAAATGCATTTCATGGTGCTTTGTCAGCACAGCCCAGCAGCATTCCCAAGCTTGAGAAAACCTTGCTTGACCTACATGGGACAGAAAGTTTCTGGGAGTGCCTGAGGAGGAGCACATGTGAGTGTAGAGGAGTGAGTGTGTGTATGGGGAGAGAGAGAGAGAGAGACAGATGGCTGCAAATGAATGAGTTGAAGCATCTTTTGCAAGCACCCTGCACTGTGTTACCCTGCAAGGACCATAATGGTGGGCAGAGACAACTGTAAGCCCTTCATTTATCATCTTTAGTGAAAGGTTCACTGGCTTTTAAAGGTTATCGGGCAGTCTTACTAGATACTAGTTACTAGATAACGACAAACTTTATTGTGCAAACTGTCTCAGCTTTTGCAATGGAGAAACCAATATCACACACCCTGCTCTCTCCACCTTTGCATACTTAGCAGGGCCTGCCACAAGGTCACTCCAGAAGGAAACTACAAAGGTTGAGCGAAACCTAAAGTGCAGAGCAGCAGATGAGGACTATTTTGTCTTCACAGCAGGAAATCATCATGGAGGAGAACCAAACTGTGTAGATATAACTCCCAGGAAGTCTCTTTTAAGAGATGGAGTTTCTGAACATAGATTTGACCACATCATGCAAGGTCAGACTCCACCATTTATAACAAGGATAGAAGGTTCTCCAATCTCAGAGGGGTGCTATAAGGATAACATTCACTAATGCTAGTGAAGGATGCTTGGATAATACAGGGAACAGTGTCACAGAAATGCCTAAAAATTAGAATATTTGCATGTTCTAATTGTGCCTTTGGGTTCTCTAAAATTGACTTGTTTTTAGTTTTATGGAAATACTTTTATAATTGGGAGCAAGGAATAATGTCGGAAGGAGTATCCTAAAAAAAGCAGCCCAAAATATGAAGACTCTTGCTTAGTAAAGAGGGGAAAGGAAGTTTGGGAGCCTTATCTTTTCCTCACCTTGCCCTCTGACCAAGGATTATTCTGCAGGACAATATCTTGTTCTGTTCTCAGCAGGCTTACGGTGCTGATAGAGGCAAGAGCAGTAACTGGCCACACTTTGCTGAAGTTGCATTGGGATTAAGGTCAATTCTCTATAGAAAAATTCTTCAGAGAAAAGGCCCCATTTTTCAGTTTGTTTCTGTAATTTGAAGGTAATCTGAGAACTAGAGAAATGCATATTTCACTTGAGAGGTATCACTTGGTTTTCATATCTTTCAGAATATCTTTCAGCATCAGATTCAAATTCTTTCCTTAGGATAAAGCTGTCTTTATTCAAAGCAGTGTGCCTAACAGCCATCCTCAACTACTGAAACAAGTCAATTTTTGCAAGGACTGTAGGTCTCAAGCCAGAGCACCATTTGGAACTACAGTACAGGGATCCTAGATTTTAAATGAAATGTTACCTCATGCATCATTTTCTATCATACTTGTAGAATTCCTGTTGATTTCTGTCAAAATAAATGTTGCTTTCTGTAATTTGTACACATGCTATAGCTACTGGTTTGGGTTTTATTACTGACCATTTTGCTTTGCTTTAAACATGTGGGCTTTCTTTAAACTCTAAAGAAACCAATGAACATTACAACTTTGTACATTTTTTAAATCACTGCTAGGGTCAGAAGTATAAAAGTATGTGTCGCATTGAGTGCTCTGTATGTATTTAGCAGAGATGTATGTTTTTGCATTGTTAAAAAGAATGATCTATGCTTTCTTTGAGGGGGATCTGTGCTCCAATATTGTCCAATAGCTTTCATATTCTAATTACTTTAATTAAAGTTCTAACAGTTTGCATATGATTAATGATGCTGATTTCTTCTGTTCTATTAATTCTGATAATCTGACATGGTCTAAAATGCTCTTCTCATTTGGAACAAGCAAAATATACCTCCTGGTGAGAAATTAATCCAACACGCAAATGGTTTTTGAATTATGAGCATGATGCTGCCAACTGCAAGGTCTTAACTCGAAGTTAATGAAATCCAAAGGTATCCATAAAATGATGCAAGACAAGCTCTTTATTTCTACAAAACCTCCAAGTGTTGTTAATATGGAAATACCATGGTCAGAATACTTTTTTCCATACCAAATCAAATACTTTTTATAATTCCTGTTAAATAAATACTTAGTATTTAAAAGAAGAGCATTATTCTCATCAGGCCAAAGTAATAATGGCCACTCTTCACGAGTGAAGATCCGGGGAAGGTCTTTCCACCTTCCAGCCTGCGCATTGGATTTTTTAGGTGAGACACAGTGTGCGCGGAACTGAGCCCACCCTTTAATCCTAAGGTTCATCTGCCGGGGCCAAGCGAGCTTGGACGGTGGCAGCGAGGTCCTTAGGACGTAGGTGGGTTGCCTTTAAGGGCTAACGAGCCCCACCTGCCCGGGAGTGGCCCTGACCGGGAATCGAACCCGGGTCTCGGCGGTGACAGCGCCACGCCTTTACCACTAGACCACCAGGGGCTCCAGGCCAAAGTAATGTCATGAGAAGATGCTTTATCCATCCATCTGGCAAGTCACTGAAGCTGTTCTTACGAAGCTGCAAAAACATTCTTAATCAAAAATGTTTTATTTTGAACATGTTCCTTGAGTATTCCCAAATGACCAAATCTGAGCCCCCCAGGGCCAGCAAGAAGATTGACTATGGGATCACAGATTTTGATATCTCTCCTTGAGCAGCCACTGATTTTAAAATGGTCTTGGAGAAGTACGATGGTTGGGCTTTGCTCATACTTTCCTCGTGACCACCCCAGGACCCTGTGGCCTCAGCTCTCCTCATGCTGGCCCACAGCAGAGACTCAGACTATGCTCTCAGAGAGAAGCCCAACTTCTCCAGCCCACAAAACGACCTCCTCACATACTGCTTTCAATTTCAGGCAGCCTTAGGATTCCCTACATTTTGCTAGCCTTTCAATTCCTTCCTGTTTCCTCTTGTCTCCTTTCCTCGGGGCTCCATGATAACCCTCCCATCCCAGTGGCATCTGTGGCCACATCCCCAGTGCAGTGCAGGGGTTGGCAGATTCCTGGCCTCCATGGGGTGTGTCCCATCTTCCCTGTGACAGCGCTGGGAACAGCAGCTCTGTTTCTCCTGGACTTTGGTGCAGGGCTGACCAGGGGACCTTTTGGAGAACCTGAACTGGCTTTGGCTCTTGCTATGTCCAGCTCCTCCTTCTTGGTCTCCAGCCATGACTAGAGAAAAGATCAGCTTATGTCTGATCACATTCCTGCCCAAGACTGGGAATGCTGAGTGGGGCAGGGATTATAATTAGGTCATCTACATCAGCAGACGATAACTCCCTTCACCGCCCACAGGCACACACTCGTTAGCTGCTGGCACCATCACTGCTGTCCCATGGCCGCTTGCACAGAGCGTGCCCTGACCTTGTCCAAGCTCTCCCTGCCCAGAGCACTGGCCTGGCAGGAGGCCCTGCTAAAAAAAAAATGGAAAAAAAAAAAGAGTCTCTGTTAGGGTTCAGAAAAAGATACTGTCGTCGTATCTTTTCAGCTCTCCATGCCTGCTTACGAGGGCAGGGCCAAGGAAGTTAACATCCCCATGGTTTGGAAAGCCAGAACCTGTTTGGAAACAGGTTTGAGAATTATTGCTACACTGCTTCGTTTTGAGCAGACTGAGCAAAGTCAAACGATGCAAACAGTCACGTGGCAGTGATTTTGACTTTTCTTAAAACTACCTTGTAGTCTTTATTTTGCTCTTCCTAAGCAAGAAAGGGTCCAATCCGAAGCAGGTAAGAAGTAAGACATGCAGTATGATGTCAAATAGCATTATTACTTCACCTTCTTAGCCTGTAGTCTTGAAAGTCTCTCTCCCTCCCTCCCTCCCATCAGCAGCCCCTCCTCTGACTTCTCCTCCATCAGTAATGATGACAATTAGCTCTTCCATCAAAGATACCTACTGAAATATAATCCAGTTTATTTTCCCAAAGGGCGTGCAAACACCTCAGATGAGAGAGTGCCTAATCCCAGACAGAAACCCTCCCTCTTGTGGGTGGTGCTGCATAGCATTTGATTTTGTGTCCAATAATCATTGACAAAGTGGGGGAACATGGCTGTGCAGCAGTTTCATAGCGTCCATGCTGCTGGGGGAAGATGTGTTCTGTGCCAAGGAACAGAAAAGGGCTCTTTACCACAGACAGGTAAAAAAATACTGACACTAACAGAGGTATGGCACTAAGAGAGCTGAAGCCCTGCTGTTGCCTTTTGGCTGGGCTTGTCTGTAAATGACACTTCTGAGAAAGGTGTTGGATGATCACAGTGAATACTCTCCCAGTCCCTGTGACATGCAGGGAGGAAAACCAAAGGTTGCTGAGGAAGATACAACCCAAGAGAAAGTCAAGTAGTAATTATTAACTCTCTACACAGGCTGTTCTGTAGCTGTGAAAAATGGGCTTCCTCTAGGTGACATAAAAGGTGCAGAATCTTCCTGTGTCATGAGCAGAGAAACATTTTCCTGGCAGCTGGAGCCATGCTCCTAAAACTACAGCCAAAATAGATTGCTCTGTGCTAAGCCCATCAACCATGAATGGATAGTTAATTCATACATCATCCCGTGCAGGATCTCTTTGAAGAATCAGGTGTTTTGGTAGCAAGCCCCACCGAGGTTAACACAGTCCCTGCAGTGCAACAGAACTGCCTTCGCAACTGCAGATCTTACACCTTCTCTCCTGGCTCCTCAAAGGAAATTTCACATTGTTATTTCCTTCAGATTTTCCATGTTGTTGTTTTACATGAGCATCCATGGGATGGGGTGATGGGGGGACCTGGACTTTTCATCTGGGAGTCTTACAAACTGGTTGATTGTGGGAGCTATCACAGATTTGCTCTAAACAGCCCTAAGCATTGCTTCAACCTATTTTTCTTTCTCACCTACTGCCTCTAAAAAGGCTATTTTTTTGTAATTAAAAGAGGTTTTACATTTGTAACATGGTTTGATGAAACAAAACACAGAACATCTGAGTGAAGAGAGCTCTAAAGAGGGTTCATCAGTAAATGAACACCATGGAACCACTTGATTGTCTAAAAGTAGCATTAGTATTAGATACTAAAAGCTAATATATAAGTGCCATGTGCCAGTCCCCTGTGGTAATACCTGCAGGAGGTGCAGGAGGCCAGTGATGCACCAGCTGGGTGTTTGCTGGGGATGATCTTAGGGGGCCTGAGTGGAAGATGAGGGTCTGAGGCTCACAGAAGGAGGCAGCCTGGCCTGCCACTGTGCAAGTGCTATTTAACACATGGGAAATAAACTGTTAACTCCCTGAAGTCTGGTGGGTTTCCTGCTGGTTTAGTTGTAAAATCCCCCCTCCCTCTTTGTTTTCAACCCTGTTAGCCAAGCAGCGTGACAAGAGCCCAGAGAAATGTTATTGATTCTTCTGCCCACACCCACCCCCCAACACCATAAATTCAAAAGACATCCTCAGGTGATAGAACAGAAACTTCTCTTAACTGTTGCTTGCTGGCTGCCTGAAAGGAATACAATCCTCCAAAATGCAACTGCACTCACGACGCAGTTCATTACACCCTGACACAGCAGTTGAACCTTGGCAGCAAGAGAGAAACCTGCCTAGAAGGGGCAAGAAGCAGACTCTCACTCAAGCTCTTACTTTCAGCTCTGCAGAACCACTCTTTGTTTTAAAGCAGAAAATCTGTGTGTTTTGCTCAAAGGCCAAAATGTTTGCACTACTGAAAAAAAAATCCATTCAAAGAAGAGGGCTCTGGAAATGGCGACACTTTGCAAGTTTATGGCCCATTCTGTACATCCTCCTTGCTCAACATAATTTATTATTTCTCTTACATTTCATGCAAAACCAAAAAAACCTTATGATGCAGAAAACATTCAGAAACATGAGGACAGTAACAGTCCAGCAAGTGGTCCACCTCTAAATATTTAGTCTATTATAGTTTCATTCTGTAATCTACTGATGCACTGTGAAGACTAAATGTGTCTTTCAACTAAAAATGATTTTTGTCATCTCAGCAATTCAGTAACAATAGTATAGGCAGTAATAGAAGGTTATTATCATGTTTATTCTGTTTTTCTAGGCACATTAAATCTTTATTTTGTTTTTTTCCACTCTATAATAAGGACAGTAAAAATATAATATGTTTTGTGCACCTGCAAATGTCTGGAAACCAACAGGTTTGTACATTTTACAAGTTACTTACTCTTGGACAATCTGAGAATCCAACCTCACCACTTCTCATCATACATCATTTTTGACACTATATAGCCTTGTGTTTGTGAAGAGAGAGTAAATTATCCTAGAAACACTGCTCAGAATCCATGAGCATGTCTCAGCTTCTAACTCTTACAGAATTATTCTGGCTGTGAAGACTCAAATGCTTCAATACATTACCTGAAGGATTGAATGAATACAAACCAAGACCAGATACTTCAGCAACCAAGGAGAGGACTTGCTACAAATCTCAACCCCTACCAGCAGATTCTTATTCAAAGTATAAAAGAGATGAACTTCTTGATATTCAAAAAGATGAAAATGTAAAGGAATGAAAATTCTCAGATTTCTTACCCCTTCATTTCACAGCGTTCCGCACATTTTTAAAACGTCTTTCATCTACCTATGCACAATTAATTTTAATTAATACATTGTGTCATGCAGGTCTATAAAGGTAAAGCTGATGCTGCTAAACCGTGGTCTTTTGAGATCACTAGATCAAAAAGCATTTTAGTCACGCTGTATTTCCTGAGCTCGACCGGGTATTTATGTACCATCCCTGCGCCTTGCGTTTGCCGGAGCACCAGGCAGGTCAGCAGATGCCCTCGCAGTGCCCTGGGAGGGGAGGGAGGGGAAATAAGGGCTCCGGGTGCCGCCAGCTGGGCAGCAGGGTGCCTGAGGTGTCCCTGCGTGCTGTCCCCTGGCCTGCAGTGACACCTGGTGGCACACGGGGAGGACAGGGGACAGGGGCGGAGGGCGAGCTCCCCCTGGGGGGGTCAGGGGAGCCTTTCTGGGCTCCTCTGCAAGGACACTCAGAGACCAGGGCCAGTTGTAGGCTACAAGGGAACATTTCCAGCGAATGGTCTGTGAAATGCCACAAGACTGTTTCAGAAGGACAGTACTAGTTTCATCATTAATGTAGCCAATGTAGCCCTTTTTTTTTTTTTTTTTTTTTGTAATTCATGTGGGTGCACAACAGATCTAACAACGGCAGTGTCTGAATTCTGTCCCATCCTGGCAAGCCACAAACACTTGAAGAATTATCTGATTCTAGAAAGGTAAGAGAGGTGGGGGGGAGGAAGTACCTACTCTGTTCGGCCTACACAATAATTTCAATAAAATGAGGATTTTTTTCAATTAAAAAAAAAAAATGTATTTGTCAGACTGAAAGCTTGACATGAACAGCATGTGCACAGGCCAGCTACTACAGCCCCTGCAGCAGCCACTGCTGCAATATCCCAAAGACAATATATCACGTCAAACAGCTGGTTGGCAGGTGTCTAAAAACACCACCCCAAACCCCACAATTCCAAAAAGGGGCAAATTGGGCAAAGAATCCTCTGCAGGAGTCAGCTGGTGATCACATTCAGTGTGCCCTTCCTTTCCAGAATGCCACAGCATTCTCCCAGCATCTCTGACAAAAAAATTTTTAGTCAGTACTGACTAGTTCTTTGATGGCTCAGTACATTTTGCGGTGGATTTTTGCCATCCCATTGACCTAAACAGAAGCTATTAATAGAAGTAAAGGAACCCATCAGCACCTCTCCAGAAATGAGTGCTCTGGGGAAAAGGGACTAGAGACCCACCTTCCTTGAGGCCTGTACCATGCTGAACCTTCCCTGCTTCACTTTCAGCTCTGTGCAATTAACACTTCTTTTCCGTTTCTGAGAGTTTAAAGTTCTCCTAAAAAAATTTATAAATGGAGGTATTCTTTGAATCTATCTGGCTTGAAGCACATCAGTCAATGTCACAGCACAAATATTCATCGCACGAACCTTCCAGAACACGCCACCCTTCATCTTCCACCATTACCAAAAAGGGAGCATTCATGAAGTACATTTGGCCCTCTTCAGACATTCTTGGGCCTGTCCTGCCAGCTAGCCTACTGGGAAAACAAATGTCCAATTATATCCAGAAGAAAACAAGATGCAGGGGCTTCACAACTGACACTATTATATACGAGGGGCATGAGATGACAAAGAGCCCTGCACCTGATGTCCAAAGCAAGAGTTCCCTATCACCACTTAACACCTACAAAGGGATGTATGACCATGTCCGCCATTTGGGGGAGATAAAAGTTCCCACTTCGCTCTCCACCCTCCTTCACTAGTTTTTGATGAGAGGGCTGTTGCTGTCACACAAAAATAAACTTGCCCAAGATTTGGTCAAGCTTTGACTCAACTATCTGAATAAAGTCACTGTCCTGAAACGAACACACCAGGTCCTGGGGTAAGATCCCATAAAACACCCTATCAGGCTTCTCAGAGCCATACCCAGTCTGAGCTTCGCTAAATTGCTGCTGCAACACCACTTCAGCACATCTCTCTACCCAGAGCCAAATATTCCCACAGGGTATAGCAATGCAACTTCTCTTGTCCATCACAGAAAGAACTTCTGCTGTACTCTTCCATGAAAAGAAAGGAAGCTGAAGGCTAAGTATCCATTAACTTCATGTTTCTTACTAAGAAACAGAGTAAAGACAAAATAAAAGCTTTGTGTAGACAACAATAGTTCTTAGTGAAAAATACAAACAATATGTGACTAAAGTACCTTGTACCCTGTCCTGCCTTCCGAGTTCAAGGTACAAGCCAGTGATGTGAATTGTTTTCAAACCTAATGGTTGCACACTTGGCCTCTAAAAAGCCTCTGATTTGGAGCTTTTGTCATCATACTCTCAGAGCCACTGCCCTAAATGTGTGAAAACACGGTCTTTTCTAAAGAGGTGTTAAGTTTTAATCTCAAGAATATATCACAATTAGATAATTTCAGTTATTTAAATGGTAACTACAACTTTTTTATCAGGGTTAAGTGAGTTGCAAAAGCTAATTTGTCCTTCCTCTTCAGATTTTTTTGTATAACAGCAATTGAGGGAATTATTTGTTTTTGCTGCCCATGTACAAGTAGCAAAGCCAATAATTACTTCTTTTACATAGGTAACACTTTGCAGCGTTCAAGAACGAACTAACTTGAACGTGGATTTCAAAATCAAAACATCAAAAATATAAAGCAAGACAGAGAACAGGCCATAAAACAAGAAACAAAATACTGCCAGATTAAGTTTATTTTTATTCCCTTGTACCTCCCAGAAATGTTCAGTAACAAACTAGTTGTTTTAAAAGGCAAAGACAACATGACAAATATAACACCGAGTACATGATAAATCTCATTAGCTTGTGTATAAAACACATTTTAGGACATAGTGAATACACATTCTAAATTGTGTAATTACCTTTCACAATAGTTAAATTAATTTCACGTAGAACAAAGCAGAAAGCTTTTGCATGCCATCTCCTCCAGATTATTCAAATGAATAGTTTTTATCACCTTATCCTGTTTATATAAGAAGGCCTTCTATGAGAAGCCAAGTGAACTGTCATTGACCAGCATTTCAGTTAAATCAGCTTTCACTCTCTTGTTTCAAGAGTCATCTGTAGGGCATATTTCCACTTTAAACTAAGAGCTGAATGTTTCATTATTTAATGATTTTTTAAAGGGTTTTTTCAGTACTCCCAGCATCTGATACATGCTGTATTCTTTCAATTTAAAGCATAATGAGTAATTGTAAGCAGAAACAGAACCTCCCACATCTCCACTCCTGGGAGAAGTAAGCTGCACTAGAAGTTTATTTCCATCTACTGCACTCCCTGGACAAATCAAAATCCTCATGTTCTCCACAGCAGTTGCCAGTGAGGTTTAACATTACTGGAACAATTATGTGAACAGACATGGAAGTTGACAGGCATCTGGCTATCTCCTATCAGTTATCACAACTTAAGCAAGAATTCTGTGTAGTTTTTCCATTTGTGACCCACTATCAAACAGCTTTTATACTCCTTTATTACATTTGTCATGATCCTCTCCAGGGGTTGTCTGTTACACTCATGTTCAGTGTAACAGACAACTGGCTTCTAAATATGAGATGCTCATGTAGAAAAAATAAACCCAAAGCATTAGAAAACTAAGTAACATCTCTCTTATAGCATGAATCGTGTCAGGCATTAAACTCCACTGCAAAAGATTTATATTATTTCCCAAGATCCAAGATTTGTATAATTGCTTCTAAGCACCATTAAAAATATCAACCAGGACAATGCCATCTTACTTTCTTACCCCAGAGCCTCACTATCCTTCTTAAAAGAAATACATGTATAATTTTTGCAATCCTATTCAGAGTAAGCCCTTCAAAAAAAAAAAAAAAAGACTACAGAAGTTTCTTTTTCTTCTTCTAAATGGACAACAAAAGCCATGCTTGTGAAACTTTTACTATTTAAGATAATACCTGTTTGATATTCCATTTCAGATGTCAACTTCCAAAGTACAGATTTCAAGTTGTTGTAGATTTAATAGTGTGGATTTTGTCATTGTCCCATTTCAATACAGCCCTGGAAACCTCAATAAGCAGCACAGATTTGTCTGCCAAAAATCACTTGTTTACAGCATCGTCTCTTGGCACATTCTGACTGGAATATTATAATGTCTGTCATCTTCAGTTATGAGAGTCACCACAGGCCAATCCTCCTCCGGGTCATTGGGATAAAGTGTGATGAATTCATCAGTGCTATATTTATAGAGCCGATACACTTGGATGGTATACTGCAGAGCATAAGCAAGAAGAAACATTTCCACCTACATTGCAAAAAAGCAAATATATGTGTAAAATTAAACATATTTTTTACAAGATTTTTCTCATAAAACTACAAAAGTAATACCTATCAGATGTAATTTTTCAAAGAAAAAATTATGAAGTGAGAATGCATCTCTAGTACCTCGATAGTATATCTCTATGATAATATGCACTTTACATGAAGTTCTTCAGACCCACAGAGGCATAGCAGGATATTAATCCTAAAGAAAGCTACTTTACACAGAGAATCCAACCTCCCTTCCACCACAAACAAGTAGGAAAGACATTCTCCTGTATTCATCCAGTCAATCCACTAAACCAGGTAAGAGCAGGTTTCAGGCAACCATCCTTTCACTCTTAGAGGATACTCTGAACTCTCCAGCCAGATAAAAAGTAAATGGGAAGCCCTTACAACCTGTTGACAGGAGAAGGAATTCAAAGAAAGAAGCTGAAAAAAATCTTCTGTCTTGTCTACTACAGTGGCAAGCATACCCTGTTCTAAATAACAATTTACAAAGAATATTTCTGAAATAAACAAATCTAGTCAGCACAAAAATAGGTGACATAACTTCTTGAATAAACTGAGCAGCAAAAAGTCACCAATGAATCAACCAATTTAAGAGTAGCGGCAAACTGTCCCATCTATACTACAGTTGTCGGTTAAGACAATAAACAGAAACAAAACATAATACTTACACGCTTCTACTGTCTATAATTAAGTAGTGAATTTAAGTGCAGTATCCCACTTGCACAGTATTTAATGGGACTTTTTTAAAATGGATGTTTCTAAAATCTTTCAGACTATTCAGCTCATTAACTACTGCACTTTGGTTTGGTTTTTTTTTTTTTTTGTGATACCATTTATGCTGTGTATAACACAGTAATTGTCATTAGTTTATCAGAATTCACCATGTATATGTGCTACATGTGATCTTCTATTCATAATTCAAGTATTAGCGTTTATTATAATATTTTTTAAAAAGCTAACAATTAAGAGATTAATACAAGTGTTCTATCAACAGAAAACCCTATTTCCAAAGAATGTTACCTGTCACCCGCCAGACAAAATCTAGCATTTAAAAGGAGGATCTTTACCAACCCTCACTATAAACAAGCAGTTCTAATATACTGTTCCCAACAAAAGACCAGACACTACACTATTCCACTTAGCTAGCCCAAGAAAAGGTGGGTGATTTCTAAAACCACTTGAAACTAAAATGTTCAAAATCGGAAAATAACACTATGAGAACAATCTCTCCTTACTTGTTCAAGGCCTCCAGTGTGACCAATATGATTCAAGTGATTATGCATTAACTGACAAGGGTTGCTAGATGTATCCCGTGCGAACAGTAACCAGGAGAAGACAGGCACTCTTCTCCCATTTTTATCATCGTTGTATAATTCAATTGCAGTATTAAGCATCAGAAACTTCAGCGCTTCATAGAGACTGTATTCCTCCTCTTCATTTTTAAACAATTTATCACAAGCTTCTTGTTTTTCAACGGGATCCTTAATTTCACTTATATTCTTCCACTACAAAAAAACCAAACAAACCATCACACAACAAATCAATAGCCATCACCGTGGAAGAGCTGCAAAAAGTGGTTTGTGATTTGTCAGACACTCAGTATAGACACTCAGAATTTAATTTACAAAGGGCTTTGTGCCTTTTTAAAAACAAACAAGAATATTTCCACAATTGTAGCCTTGTCAAGGTCAGGCTCAGTTAGTCTGATTTTGTTTTAGTTGGTCCTTAAGCAAAGCAAAAGGAGGGTATGCTGGAAATTGTTGCAAGGTGGTAGAAAAAATATTGTCATGGGACAGTAAGCAGTAAGATAACGGCCTTTTTGTTTCTCTACCATAAACCCTACATAATTAATATTATTTATATTTCTGTTACTCAGAATATGTATTTCAGTCCAGCCCTCAAACTGCTTGAATGCAGCCTTTAAAATACTCATAAAACCTTCATAAAAAGAGAATATGCATTCAGAGTTAAGACAGGAACAGCTGAAGTCTTTTCAATAGGTTCCAGAGTTCCTAGAGGGAGAAGGCATGGGGCTAAGTAACACAGAATCAACACTGAAAGGGCACAACCATGTTCCTGTGATGTTAACCTAGAATAAAAGCGCATAAAAATGGAACAAAACCTACTCCTTTGATATTACTTCAGCATTGTTCTGTATTTTTCTTTCCTTGACCTGATTTATTTTCCTTTCTTGATCCTCTAGATAACAACAGGATTTATCCATAGTATATATCATTCCTTCAAATAAATATAAGAAATAATAGAGGAAAAAAGTTGCTCTGTTACATTAATTTCTTTACTGAAACCTGTCTAACAGTTTTCTGCAGAGCTGCTTGCACATTATTTGCAGCATCCGGCTATTGCAAGCAGTGAAAGATCACACACCTCACATATCTGAACAGACATTCTTTACTTGAGTTTGTTGTAGTATACATACAGAAAAGTGACTTTCACTACAGAAAGCATCCTTATGCTAAGTTCACCACATTCAAAAATCTTTGACATATTTTATATTTGTAAATGACCAAGAACAAAGAAATACTTTTCCAACCTTTTTCCTCAGAAGTATTAAATACTCTTTAATTTCATCACTTATTTCTCCCATCTTCTTGCCCAGTTTCTGTTTTAGCTGCCACTGCTTGATCCAGTCATACTTGTTCAGCAAGTTTTCAGGAAGCTGGAAGTTGAGAGAAGAAAACGGAGCTTAAGTCAAAAGTCTGGAAAGGGAAAGCCACTAACTTGAATATTTTACTTTTTTTCTAACATTTTTGCACCTCAAAACAATCCCTCATATGTTCTTTTGAACAGATGTCACAGTAAGATGATCATAACCAAACACAACTGTCTCTTTGCATTTTTTGGGTAACAGTCAGAATATTGGTCTATTACTATTTACAGATCAACAAAACACCTAAGCACTGGAAAAATTAACCACCAAGTTACTTGTGCCTTTTTTTTTTTTAATTAAAAAAGCCACCCACCAGGAGATAGATGACAGTGACTGTGTTTGAGTGTGTCCCTAAACCACAGAAGATGACGTCCACCAGATAATCCAGAAATCTTGGTGGACTGCAAACTACTTTGTCCAGGACACACAGATTACATTTCCTTTTCAGAGAGCATAATTCAAGCACTCTATGACAGGTTGTTTTATTAAAGAAGAAAACAACCTGGGAATTAGTTGGTGCATCAGATCATGTTTTAGCCTCAGAACTGCCTGTTTTACTGCTCATGAGCTACACCTGTTAAAAGCTTTTACTCTTCCCTTTAGGACATCCTAGCAGTTGCACATCCAGTTTTTTATCCTCATCTATTAAACCCTTTTACCACTGGAACTGGAAGAGCACCTTGCGTTTCGCAATGAATCAAACACTTGGCTGGAGCAGTACACATGCCATCAGTCATTACCAGCCAGTTTTCATTTTATCAGGATTCAAAATTAGTAATATGTTCTCTTTAATGGCAACCAAATACGTGCCAGATAGACACAGATCTTCCCCCTCCAGCCTGGCATCCTATGCTAACTGAACACATAAAATTAAGTTATCAAAAATAATATGCCAGTAACTTCTACAACTAAAAATGTGCATGTAAACACCGTTTTAAGTTAAAAACAACAAAACACCAAAAAACTGTCAAATTTGTACTGCCAGTTACACACTGGAAATACTGTACTTGTCACTACACACATTTCTCCTACATGCCTTCTGCTTTGATGCATAATAATATGCATTTCAGTCAGTTCGGTTTGTAGTTGTACCTTTTTAAAAAAAAATGTTAATTATCATATGACACATTTTACGCTATAAACCAGCAGGAAGAAAAAAGATGAACACCATTAAAAACTGCAAAGTACACCATTTTAAAAAAAAGTTTGCATACTCTTTAATGAAGTACTAGGAACTATGTTCTTTAATCTGATAAAGTGGAAATGGTTGTCAACTGAGAGAATGTGTTTTTTTATAAAAAGAAAACCATTTTGCAAAGAACTTACTGCTGCAGTAAAACATTCATAGAACTATTTTTATCAGTAATTATAAAAACATATCAGGAGATGTATAATTAACAATCATAGAGATCACAATGAGAAATTTTAAGATGGCCTCTAAAGTTATACAGAAAAATAATGAGAGCAGTCTGATTCTACCTGAACTGCTACACACAGAATCTGTGTCAGGCATTCACCATTTACATTCTCAGCAGCATCCTGACAAGTGGAACCTTACTGTTCTGAGGAGGGTCACTCTTGTGTAGGCAGCTTCTCACATGTTTCTTCCATGTTCACCAATACCACCAAATGGACTTTGTTGACACAAGACATATTCTGCAATATTCTTCTTCTGCTCTTAGGAAGACACCTTGCTTTGCTTGCACATCAGTGCTCCATAAGAACTGTTCTTCATGTCAAGTTGGAGTTGCTCTTACGCTTATTTTAAGTAACATTTAAGACACAGGTAATTACACACAAGCCTACAGCATCCAATTTGCTATTCCACTTCCTAGAAAAACCATATATGGCACAGAAGAATACACATGATAATTTTGAAAAGCTGGGGATTTATTTCTCAAATGTTAGAATAATTGTCTATACTTTTTTTTATTTTCTTGTGGAAAACCTCTTATTGCCATATTACATGCAGTAAAAAGAAATCAAGAGGGCAAGATGAAGACAGACAAGTTACGTTACAGTCAGCACTACAGTAACATTTATATGCATTATAAATTGGAAACTAGGGGGACCTGGACTCAATTCCAAGTTGAAAGAATCACTGGGCACAAACAACAATATTGAACACTACAACTTCTCAGTTCAAAGGATATTGAAAAGTGAGCATATATAGCATAACGGAGAAATGAGATCATAAAATTACCAAATGGATTAGAACAAATATTCCTCTACTGTCAGAAGATCAGAGTTTGAGACGTACCATAGTCAAATCCTCACTCTGCAGCCAGCTTGGTAACTCGGTGGCTTGGCTTAATGCCTGGAAAAGAGTTGCTCTGAAAGCACAATAATTATCACCTCGTATTCTTCTTATAGATGCAAACTTCTGAGCAACTGCTTCATATCCCTAAAAAACACAAAACCCAAATAATGTGAAAGCATTAATAAAACATCTGAAGGTCACACACTGTAACATAAAAGATGCCTGAATATTAGCATCCAAATAACTACTGCTGTTTTCAAACAAAAGCATTTGACCCACTATCCATTTTGGAAGTTCAAATGCTTTTATGTCACAACTTGTGCTTTGGAGAAAAACCCCAACTTCCCTAGTTCTGCTGAAAAACAAACAAAAAAACTAAAGAAATCTAAGTAGATAACTGGTTGAAGTATTTGTCTGATGACAGAATATGAATATCATTGAAATATGGGTAGCTAACTCATTTATATTTCAAAAAAAATCAAACATACAAACACATACACACAAGGCTACATATTATGCTTAAAAGAAGTATCAGGAATAGTTAATGCTACTTACCCAATACATGTCACATGTAACTTGCTTCTGCCTCAGGGAAAATTTGTGTTTACACTGAAATATCTTGACACTTGCCTCAGCCCATTTGTTCCCTCCCTGCTGTTCCCATACACACAGTTTTTTAGCAGAAGCCGCAACGCTGAAATGGAACTTCCAAAGCTCAACATGTCTCCCCAGCTAACCTAGCAAGAGCCAATACCCTGTGTGTCTGTATTTCTTAGTAATCTCTTAAGGGTGGCATCTTTTTATTTATGTATTTTTATGTTTACTCATATATATCACTAAATTTTCAAACAACAACAAAACAACTTTGCTTTATTTTCTACTACTCTAGCTCAAGAGTAATATAAGAAAACTAGTTCAAAAACTGGGGGAAAAAAATATCAGGAAAAATTTAAGAAAACCCATGCCAATTCACTAAAGCTCCCCACCTTAAAAACCATGCAATTCATCAACTTTGGTTATTTGCTTTCTGTCCCAAAATTTGGTAATCTGCTCTGCATTTCAACAGTCCACAAAAATAGCATTTCATGACAATAAATAAAATATAAAACTTTAACTGAAAACAGTAAAGAACAAATTAAATCCCTACACTACCAGCAAGCAGCCTTACTAAAAACATTTGGAGTGAGTACAAAAAGCATCTTCCAGTTGTCAGCCACTTCTAAGACCTGACAATGTAAAACATTGCTACTGCATTTCCTGCCTTAAAGATAGATCCCATAGGAAATCACCTAGTAAACATACAAATGAAAAAAAAAAGCCTAATGAAATTCAACAAAAATAGAACTGCTACCTTTCTCATCCTTTTTGCTACTGGTGTGTTTCCTCTCCATTCTTTTCTGCAATACTCCATGATGTCCATTTCAGGTGAAACACTTGGTTTATATTCTGTCAAAACGGAATATGTAACATTATACAAAAAACAGAACAAAGCAGAAAGTGTGTCAAATTTCTAAATACACTATCACTTTAAAATAACATTGTTGCCAAACAAAACTGGCAGAACAACCTACAGCTACTAACTATTAGCATAGGAGGGGAAAAAAACCAGCTTGCTCTGAAAATTACACATGAAGAAGAACAATCTTTTTGCCTCCAACAAAACAGAGAACACTCTGGTCCTCCCTTCTGCAAATACTGTAGAAATTAGCAAAGTAATATTCATTTTCTTAGCAAGCAGAAAAATATTTCACAAAACTTTCTCTTCTTCATAAAGCAGCCAGACTATCAGGGAGAAAGATGAGGGATCTTTCTGAATAAGTCAATAAGACAAGTAAGTCAAATAAGACAACAGTAGAAAGAAGAAATACAGTTTTGTCTTGGAATCCCAACAGCTTTCCTTCCAACACAGATAGCACTAAGATTAACAAGGCATCTCCCAGCAACAGATGCTGCTATGACGACCACGAATCAGTAAGTTTCAAGCACAACACTTAGTTGTAATATAGGCTGTGACTGCTTTTCAAAGGGTTAACATTCTCTTGTAAAGTAACTACATAAACACAGGAATAATATACTAAGAGCAACTAATTTTACATAAAATTGATCTTTTTGTGAATTAAACTGTACAATGTACTCAGTTATGATAAGTAACTTCTATTGCACACAGACATCTGTGCACGGAAGTCCCTGGAAATGAGGGTGTCAAAACATCACAAATTAGTGCTACAGTGAATTGCAGCGCTTCACACAACATTCAAATGTACCTGAAGAGTTTGCCTCACGAAGTAGTATTTTCTCTCTCTCTATTTCTTCTGCATCACGATACATGTCCTCCTCACTGCAATAAAAATCAACACATACCTCACGTAACAGCACAAATCTTACAAACTTTTCCCCTGTTTACAACTCAGGCAAGAACTGAAGTATTTCTACAGTTATTTTTTTAACTCAATTTGCTTTCCATCTTACACATTTTCATAGAATCAACATTAGCTCTCCAATGAATTTGCAAAAGACAAAGCCAACATGCCTTTTTGCTGCATATATGACTAACACAACCTATGCATGCAACGAATAACCCATTACTCAACAGAGCTTTTTATCTACACACCACTGGGACTGAGCAACCTGTTCAGTAGTGAGCAGAACATGACAGAATACGATGAAAAGTAACCAACTATCTGCAGCTGCTTTGAATGTTACTACGTCAAAGAAGTAGATCTAACATGATTCAAACTGCAGCATACAGGCTAGGTGAAATCCAGACAAACATTTGTACCTCAAATAATATGGGCTTTTTGGCTAAGGTACGTTGTCTTAAGAGTCAAATATTTCCATTTGAACCTACATACAGACATTCTGAAGTCAAGTTATGACCATGAGGGAGGAAATGGTGGCCTACAAGAATACTGTTTCTATGTATAGCTTAGTACTAACACAAAGAGATCTCAGAGCTTGGATGTGAACATTACTGAGGAAGGAGGTTTATGTAATGTTCAAAAAACTGACTGAAAATTGCACATTCCTTTAAACATGATTTTGAGTGTCATTTGTCATATAATTACATCTAGCAAATAAACTTTCAAAAAATAATCGAAGTCTCACAGTTAAAATACTTCAAGAAATATACACCACCGAACATATTAGTATCATTTAGGTTTACCACTAAAAAACACTTACACTGTAAGTCTGTATTTCGAAGAAAGTACATGTGCAGAAAAAACCTGCCAGGTTTTTATCTATTGCCCACTACTACTAGTAGCTTCTACTCTACTACTCAGAAACCCCAAACACAGTGTGCTTGTAAAAAACCAGGAAGAAATTAAGGCAGTGACCCTGCCCCATCCCCTTACACCACTAAGAGAAGAAGACTGCAAGAAAGGGTTTAATGCAGACAGCTGGTAATTAGATTACTTTCATTAAACTTGAAAGGATACACTACTAAATGATGGCTCTGTATTTCTGTTTCTTTATATGCAAACCAGCTTACTCAAACCACTTGCTTATATTTCCCTTGAGAACAAAAAAAACCTTTTAGTATAAAGACCAATATAGGTTAATACCAGGAAACTCATTTACTGTGCTGTCATATCAAATCACAGTTTAGTTTTTACTCAAGTAAAGTACTCAACTAGCTTCTCGAAATCTCTTCCGTAACAATACTAAGTAATTATTAATTAAAAGAGAAACAATAGATATAGGAGATACTAAGCACAGTACTCCACAGTTATTCCCTTAGATGGGGAAAAAAGCCACTAATAAACTACAAAAATAAACAAAAATTAATCTGAAAGGTGAAGGTGGCCTTCAAATTTTAAGATGTGACATTTAGACCTATCTCACTAAGCCATTAACTAATTTTGCAAGAAATTTACCTTCATGAGCTGAGAGTGCCCTTCCCTTTCTACAGAAAAACTGCAAATATATTTAAAAAAAAATCCTCACCTTTCCTCCTCAGGTGACTCCACTGCTGAATAGTTACTAGACGTAGCTAGATATAGTTCACAGTTTCTACCTTCATCCTGATCTCTCACAAGTGATTTAATCATATCTGTTTTCTCAGGTCTCCCACTACTTCTGTATACATAGTCTTTACTTATTTCCAATGTCATTTGCTCTTTCTGGTCTGTAGCCGCATTTGCTGAACCAAGTTCCTCAGAAGCAACACCAACTTCCCTTTTATGCTTCATCAGCTGTGTGGGAACGCTCTGCTCTGCAGCTGCAGAAAGGCCGGTTGGTTCTGTCATCCACCCTTGAAAATTATCCTGTCTTTGAAGAATGGAGAAATATATGAAGAGTACCTCTCACAGAAGAACAAAAGCACACGTTTTAAGAAAATTACAATATTTTAATAGTAATGCTAATAAGTAATTCTAAGGATTTAGAGGCTACACAATTTTTCGAAACCAACAACTAAATTCAGAACAGTTTGGTAAAATAAGACAGCTCCCAAGCTATTTTCAAACTCATCCCACTGTCAAGTCAATTCTGCTTATTACCATGGCTAAGCCATGCCAGCTTCTCAAATACAGCCTGCACTAGAATTAGTGCACTGACTGAACACCTGCTGCTCTCAAGGTGCATTATCACCTAAAAACCAGAGGATTAAAAGAAATCCCAAAAAACCAAGTTTCAGTCCTGCAAGACAAGGATTTTTACAAATGCACCTGGTGCAAGATGAAATTTCCATTGCACCAGGATTATGCTTAGCGCATAAATTTCCAATCCTTATGCCTTCCAATATGATGCCCAAGGTATCAAGACAGGATTTCTACAACCTATTCTAGCAAGCTTTCAAAAGTTTTTGGATGTGCCCATATGGTAGATTTTCAGGGATATTTATCTTAAATTGACACACAGCCACTGTAAAAAGTTACGGGTTGCTTTGCAGTTGCTAAATTCATGTTCTAGACAGTTCATTGCTACCTCGGCTGGTCACCTCAGAACTCCGAATGGTAGTATCCACTCTGTACACCTTAAAACCGAGAAACATATTTCTATCTCCAGGTTAATGTCTCCCATCTGCAACAAACCTTAGTTTACAGTTGTTACTGCCCTTTGGCACACAAGCCCTGCTGTGCACCAAGCTGTCCCATTGCACGAGCTCAGTACTAGAGTTCATACAACAACAGAATTACCCGGGTTGGAAGGGACTTTAAATATCATCTAGCTGCAATCCCCTTTCTGTGGGCAAGGATACCTTACACTAGACTAAGTTGGTCAGAGCTCCTTCCAGTCTGGCAGTGAACACTTCCAGGGATGGGGCTTCTCTGGGCAACCTGTTCCAGGGCCTCACTGCCCCCACGGTTGAATTTTTTTCCTAATATCTAATCTAAACCTCCTCTCTTTCAGTTTGAAATCATTCCCCCTTGTCCTGACATTACATACCCTAAAAAGTCCCTCTCCATCTTTCTTGTAGGTTCCCTTCAGCTACTGCAAGGTCGCAGTTAGATCACCCCAAACCCTTCTCTTCTCCAAGCTGAACAAACCCAATTCTCTCAGTCTTTCCTTATAGAAGAGGTGCTTCAGCCCTCTAGTCAACTTGTTGGCTCTCCTCTGGACTCGCTCCAACAAGTCCATGACCTTCCTGCGCTGGGGAGGATGCAGTGCTCCAGGCGGGATCTGAGCAGAGCAGAGAGGCAGCATCGCCCTCTTGCTCGATCCGCTGGCCACGCTGCCTTAGACTGCAGAGTCGCACGCCACGATCCGATTTCTCCCATCCCCGCTCCTCAGGGAAGGACGCCCCAGGCTCAGCGCAGCACACAGCGGGGCTACCCGTGCCCGCACAGCCCAGGTCGGGGGAGGCCTCACCTTTCCGCGGCGCTCCGTCCTGCCCGGCACCGCTCGGGCCCGAGGTGTGGGCGCAGCGCTCCGCCCGCCGCCCGGCCCGCCCGGCGCCGCTGGCCGCTCATGCCGGAGGGGCCCCGGGCCGGGCCCGGCAGCGCCAGCCTTGGGCCCCCCTCACCCAGCGAGCGCCCGCCCGGCTCCTGAGCGGCTCCGCAGGCGCTTCCGCGGCGCCGGCCGCCGGCATCCTGCGGCCGCGTCACCCCGCCGGAAAGGGCGGCCGCACCAGCCCGCACCGCCCTCCTCCGGGCCCGCCATCCCGCGGAGTGCACGGCCGGTCCCGGGCGGGAGAGCGGTGCGCGGGGGCGGCGGGGGAGGGCTTTGCTTATTGCTCCTCGACCTGAACCCGCGTGAAATAAAAGGAGTTACACGACGGCCTCCGAGGTCGAAGACAACGAGTCCTCTAAAATGTAGGAGAGGGCAGAAATGAGCTGCTTCCCGGCTGGCAGGTGCTCCGTACGAAATTACTTTCGAGGGGGCCCGGGTGCTGTTGCGGATGCAGGTGCACCTGGCAGCCATCGTATGGAGCTTGTCAGAGGCTGGAAGTCTCGCGTCCGGGACCGAAAAATGCATCACCAAGTTCTGATACACTTCTGTTAAACTCCAGGCAGAAAAGAAACCTACACGGAGAGTATATAAACCTCTCAAAATTACATGCTACTCAAACATGTCTAATATACAAAAACAAACAAAAATCTAAAAAAAAAAACCAAAACAAAAAACAAACCAAAAAAAAACCAAACAAACAAAAACCCAAAACAAAACAAACACCAAAACCACTTAAAAAACACAACTCAGTAAAAAGTCGGAAAGCTGTGCTGTGGTAGAAGAAGTCCTCTAGAGTCTGAGCATTTTGGAGGGTGTTCACCTCGAAATTGGGCCTGAAAATGGAAAAGCACTTGTCTTCTATCTGAAATTTCCCTCATAAGAATATGCTTTCTCTGAGTATTACAAGTGGTGTTGAAACAGGCGACAAGTGAGCTGTCAGTAAAGGAATTCGAACTAACATGTATTTACAGTATCAAAAAGAATTGGGAGAGCATTTTAAAGGTGGAGAGCAGGTAGTAAAAGTTAAAAAAGGTTAAAATGGCAATGATAAATAAGTTGAAACATCATGAAACTTATTTAATATAAAACTGATGGACTTTTCTTAAACAAGTATTTTCTGGGTTTTTTTATTCTTGAGACACAAGTATCATGAATGAAGAAAAGAAAGAACCCATTACTTAGGGGTTTTTTAAATCACTACTCTTTTTTTTGATCAAATTTGTGTTGGATTGCTCTTGACAATGACATCTTTAGAATAACTGTGTGACATGTTTGTCTCAAAATGCATTCTTGTTTCCCGTTGGCCATTTCAGAATTACTCATGCTCAAACAGCTAGTCCACTTGAAATATACCCAACTGTTTCCTCTGTTCCCATCATTTAAATAATTTACATTGAGTAGCATTTAAGAATCATTAGAGTTGCCTCCTTTGTAAGATTAAGTACTTTGTTTGTTTGTTAGTTACCTGCTTTTGCTATTCTCTCAGTGACTTCATGGGAGACGTTTTGTCTGACCATTTCACAACCCTTCAGAGAAGTGCAGAGCAGAATAATTTCATAGGTGAAGTAGCAACCTAGACCTATTTCATCATGATGGGCAAAATAGCTAAAAACTAGATAAACAGCTAAAAAATAGCTGAAAAATAGATAAACTGTACCCAGTGATGAAATGAAACTTGTAAATTCTATGCAGGCTCTATTTGTAACATTTTCTGTTTCCTTGTAGCAGAAAGTTCCTGAACTGCTCAATTGTATTTCCTTTCTCGAGAATTATTAGATGAAAACCATGCTATAGTGCCATATTTCAGGATGCATTACAGTAGTGCTTGCCATGTGAGCTTGACAGAATGGGTGCAGTCTCTGTCATCTGGTATTTAGCTGCTTACAGACAGGGCTTATGTCAATCAGATGATTAAATGTTTTTTCTCTTCACCACAAAAAGACCAAAACTAAATACCCAAAGGAGAGATTTTCATGATAAAACCTTGTGTTTGCATCACCTGAAATAAGGTTTCTCTCTACCTCCTGTAAATAATATATTGCAAGCATATGTGACATATATTTTCTTAGCAAGGGATATTTTTATGTTTAGTGTTGATGTGTATATACCAGATATATAGTATCTGGAAATAATTGATAAGTTCCATGATGCATTTCACAAGATCAAGTGTGGCAAAAGAGTTGTGTATTACTCATTGCCTTCCAGGTTGCAGAAATTCCAAGAAGAGTTTTAGCTTGCAAATAAAACTCAGTGTCTTAAGGACAGAAGGCACTAGCTGTCAAAGAACATGCAAAAACACTAAATAATTTAACACTGCAGAAAAAAGAACCAAGGATAACAAAAGTTCAGTAAGAATTTATACAAATATGTCTAGAATAAAAAAATGTCTTTTTTTTTTTTCCCCAAGTACTACCGAGTTGAAAAGACAAAGGGACCTGAGCATAGCATCTTGAAGTTTGCTTTCTCAAGACTTTGGAAGTGATGAGATCTTCACTTTTTTTAAGATGTTCTATTTTTAAACAAATAGACCCCTCAAAACAAAGAGACCCCTTTGTAATTTGTATACTCAATTCCATATTGAAATAGGTATATGTAATTAAAAAAAAGTCTCATCTGCTTAAATTATGTAACATTTCTGAGCAACAGGTTTACATAAACTATTAAGTGCACTGGATAAAACAGCCATGCAGTGTTTACTTTTTTATTCTCATGCTACTGCTACAGGTATTTTGCACGGATGCTAGAAGAATAAAATGTTAGTCATATGTACTTCATTTAGAGCTTGAGCCATACAATCACTGATATCCATTGACAAATGCTGTATTTTCCAACAGAGGCCATTTCCAACAGTAGCCCATTTCAAAGTCTTCGGGGCAGGGGTAGCGTCTTGCTTTTCAGTACTGGTAAATAAATGTACGTGATCAAATTACAAAAATACTGAAAGAAGAATGTGTATAGGATTCTGTTGAATTACTGAAGTTAGTTTGAAAGAACAATGCTGACATTCATAGAAAAGTCACTGTACATGAAGATCAAGTGAGATAGATGTGTCTATACAGAAAAAAATGGAACAGCTGTTTGCCGTTGTTGAAGAAATTAAAATAGTCATGTTACTCTAAGACTATTTTTTTGAGAATGTTGCTGAAGCAGAATTTAGACATGTAAACCCAAGATATTTGTATTACTTCCAGAACTCTTAAAACTTGTATTTTCCAACTTCCATCTGCAAAGGAAACAGACAACTAAGTATCATTAAAGTCTACAGTAAAAACCGAAAGTCATGCCACTTGTCCTGTATGTGATCTATTAATAGCTTCAGACTATTTCACTTAGAAATCTAGCTCTCCTATTGTCATAATTTCTAGTAGGAAGCCTGGGTAGCTCCTATACCTATGGAAGAAGTGAGATTGAGCCTCCTAGCTGAAAATAAAATTGAGATTTCAGTTCTCAACCCTGAGGTATCAAAGTCAATGCCACAATCAAGTGCATGTGAATGAAGATCAGCAAGCACTACTTCCAGAGTCATGCAGTTCTGTGTTATAACTCATAGTTTTCCAAGAACACATCTCTGGGTTACTGATTCCACCTGTAATGAGTTCAGCAGAGTTTACTTATTACTGTAAATTCTTCATATCCTTTGCTAAGTGTAAGGTACAACTATTGCACTTTGCCAGTGCAAATAAGATTATATATCCCAGTAAAGATTATTTAAAAAAAAAATTAACATAAAAAAACCACAACAAAAATGTATGAGTATATAGCAAAACTGAAGAAAATATTGCAGCTTAATATACTTTTGCCCAAACTGCTTAGAGTTCCTTCACTATTTTTCCCCTAGGCTGACATAGTGAAACAATTACAAAGCACTCAGTGAAGCAGCAGCAGCAGCAGCACGTGGTATTTTGGGTTTCTGACTTCCACAACCTAGGAGAGTTAAGGACCTTTGCAAAGCAAACCCTTTTTACCTGGAAGATGCTGACAGATGTACAGAATCATAAAATGCATCAGTGTTCATTGCTTACAGCTTTGTATAGGAAACTGAACCTTGATTCCTGGCAGATATACACATTATTCTCTTCCAAAAGACTTTGCTCTTTTTTATTGTTACTGTTTATGAGGAGGAGGTGGAGTGTTTAGGGTTTCTTGGAATGTTGTCTTTTTATATATAAGTTTACAACAAAGAACTGTTTCTTATGTAGAGTCAAAGTGGATTAATTTTTTACTCATTTTTAGCTGAAGCAACTTTAGCATCCTCTATAAAGTTAATGAATATACACAACATTCAGTGCAAAACAAGATATCATATTTTGAAGGTCTGAAATATTTCTGTACTTGTTACTTTCTGGTAAAGGACACTAGCAGCTGAGGTTTTGATACAAAAAGAACCCATCAAACACCATGACAAAATATTTTGCTTCTTTTTACCTTATTTAATGCACTTGGTGCTTGCCAACAGTTGTTATCTTTTTTTGCTAAACTAGAGAGCACTGCTTGAAAATGGCTCCAAAGTTTTTAAGAGTATGATTAGAAACCTCTGGGTGATCAGTCCTTCAGGTGACTACTGGAGAATATAGTTCAGAAGAAAAACAGATGGAAAAAACCCACCAGTAAAAGTCAAATGGGCAATACAGTATCTGCTATATACTTCTGTAATTACATATTACCCATGAGTGTTTTTTTCTTTCAGCCATCTCTGAATTCATTTGAGGTTTTGGAGATGTATTCTTAGAAAGATATGTCTCCTCCCTGGTTCATAAAGAATGGCTTTCCACTTTCACAGTTTTTGGGTTTATATTTTCCTAGAGTGAGCTCTAAATTGGCGTGCTGCCTGTCCATCAAGCAAGAAGGCAGCACCTTACGTTCCTTTTTTAAACAACTGAGAAAAATATGCAAGTTGTGGCTTTGTTGCAGTGGGTGGGGGTTTTTTTCAGTCCTCTGAACAGAAAATGGAGAATATGTGAGTCATATCAGTATAACCTATACATCATTGGTAAAAATTATGGCTGTTTGTAAATTTAAGAACTGTCATTATTTTTTCATGGTGCACCAGTCTAAACAGAAATTTAAGAAACATACACATGAGAGTTGGTCCATCTTCTCCACCCATAGTATCAAGCATGTATTTCCTTTACTGATTGGTTGAATATTTATTTTTCTTTCAGCTTAAAGAGAAAGATTAGAATTAGATTTACTGTTCCAGTTTTTACATTAGATCTGCAAAAGGTGTAATGAAGAAATCAACTGGGTCTTGTTTTTATAAGATACCAGAAAAAATTAGCATTTTGCATGTATAAAACTTATGGTTGCTGCTGCTGCTAAAACTGACTGGCCTGCAACATCAGGCTGGTTTTGTCAGGGAAAAAATTCTACTACTAGTAATAGCAGACATGGGTCTCCATTGAGAAACATGCAGTTGGCAACAGGACCACCATCTTCTCCTTTGAAATGCTGTGATCTCCTCTTTAGAGAGCAAGGTCATGAATCTGCCCAGCCTCCTGAGAGTAATAAAGCAGATAAAAGACCAACAGTAAAATCAAAACCACCATATGGCGTGGTCTTGGAGAAGTGATCAAGATGAAATCAAGTGATGAGTCGTAATGTTCTGCCTGGGGAGTCTGACATGTCTGCGTACATCACATTTGCTAGGTGATATGATAAAAGCTCATCTGTGCACTCACCAAGGAGCACGGAGAGACCACGCTTTGTCAGCTATACAGATGGCAAGCCTAGCTTAAAATCTACTGAGAGGTGTCTTTTGTAGTCAAATGTACTTTGTGAGGTTGTGTGTAAGGTCGAGATAGCAAGAGAAGCGATGTTAAGTTGGGTTACTAAAATAATAAAACATCCCAAAGAATATCTCAGAGTATGCAAGAGTATCAAAAATCAAGAAGCTAAGGGGATTTTATTACAGCACTCAAATTCAATTGTCCCTTTCACTGTTTTCCAAAAGGGAAAAAAAAAAAAAAAAAAGGCAGTATTTTCTCTAATGAGTTAACAGATCAGCCTCAAGACCTTTTTCAGTTCATTGATCAAGTCAACTCAATCCATTCATTTGAACAAATCCCTCTCAGCTGATGATTATAAGTCTACCTAATGAACAAGCCTTTGGAGTTGCTTAGATGTGGCTGCCCTTGCACGTACCTGCTTGAAACAAGGAATGTATTTATGCCTGCTGTGCAACTGCTCTCCAGCTGACCAGCTCCTCAGACCCCCACTTGTAGATGCTAGCTCCTGTCATCTGCCTTTGGTCCATCATCCCTGACAAGAGGCAGCTCTCCATTTCTGGCTGGACCTTGCGTTAGTCTCCCTCAACAAGGAACATCAGGGCTGCTAGCCATTACCCTTCTTTCAGCTGTCGTACTAGAACTGTTTTTGTGGATGGTGTAAGCATTCTTCTCAGGGTGCAGCTGGCAACATATACTGGCTTCCACCAAGAAGTAGATCTTAAGTCCCAGCATAAACTCTTTACTGTGGTACTGTTCTTAAATCTTCTCAAGACATACAGAAAATTTTCAGTTAATAAAAAAAATATCTCAATAGGAGGCTTGAACTGATCCATAATAAATATTGAACTAGAATAGAGTAGAGAGACCCCTAAAGTAGAGATCCTTTGGAAGGCTGTAACAGTAGGATTAAGTCTCTGGGCAGCAGCTCAATTCCTTAGCGGGGAAGGGGGGGGGGTGGAATTGAAGAATAGCAAAACAAGAGCTATACCAGAAACATGAAAAAGCCCATTTTACAGTAAGCAACAGTAACATCCACAACTAAATCAAACAAACAAATCTCACTTACGTGGGAGCAGCAGGAAAAAACAAACAACTTCCCCCTAAAAAAAAACCCCCCCGGTCAGAACAGAAACCTTTTATTGCTGGATAGTTTCCAAACCCTTTCCACAAGCAGTGTAGAAAAGAGAAGGTGAGTGAGATAAGATTGGTTTAATGTTTAGCATTGCTGAGACAAGAGACCTAGCAAGAACATTCTTAAAGAAAAGCAATTGCATATTTTACATTCATGTAATTACCAAAACATCCTTTATAGCTAATAAATAGTTAATCCAAAATTCTGACAGGTTAACTTTTTTTATTTATTAACTTAGTTTTTTTGAGTTATGGATTTCTTTACTGGGTATCTCCCATGGAAAACTATATGCATTTAGATTATTTAGATTATTTAGATTTATATAGTCTTATGTATTATTTATAATTTATACATAAGTATTTAGACTTGCCACCACCAGTGTTAAATAGTATTTACCTATATTTAATGTTTCCCAAATACTTTCCTTTATTAGGACATGTAACTGTACGTGCTGTTTCAAATAAAAACCAACCAACCAAACAAAACCCACCAAAAATCAAAACAAAAACAAGCCTCAAAAATCTCTCCAGTGAATTTCTTGATGCTGGAATAGTTGGCTTTGAAAAAACTGCTCAACAAACCTTACAGCTAGGCTGTAGCAGAGAAACAGCTAGTTGATGACTGGTTTATTTTCATCTGTCTCCCGCCTGGAGTAACACCATCTACTTTTGCATTTCCCAATCAAGTCAAGTCTGCTGAATACAATTTGCCATGCCATTCAAAAAAAATAAGGTACATCATCATGGCTAGGCTTCGTGAACAAAGATTTGAGAAGGGCTCTACCCATGCTTGCTACAAGCGCGCTGATGGCTAAAAAGGCCAATGCGAGATAGACAATATAAAAAAGATCATGACAGTTCTGAAAATGCTCTCTTGTTATTTGACATTGATTCACCAGAATGAGCCTGAGCAGTGTAGCTGTCCAGGAGCCTGCAAAGTGTAGGAAGTGCAAAGACATAAAAAATGCTGGTAATTCTGTAGCATTGGAGCAAAGCCTTTCCATCCCTCTCCACTGCACATTTTTTATGCCTAGGCTGATTGGCACAGTAATAGTGGGCATCTATTTCTCTTTGAGAAAACGAGTCATCTGTGTTGATTCTCCATTCTGGAAATAAGAAACAAATCTTTTGCTGTTGTTTTTGCATTTTTGTTGTTGTTGATTGTTGAGCTTTTTTTCTCTGGATTCTTGATTTGTCTCTCTGACTTCTAGGGTATTTGTTTTTTTGACCACCAGTGTCAGCTAATTTTTCTATATGAGGCTTATTTGTATCTTTATTTGAATCAGTTAATCATAAAAACCCAAACCAAAACCTACAGTGTGATTCCCTTGCTCAGATTATAGAATAAGCGAAATAACATTTATGGTCCTGATTTTTGCACTATCACACCACAGACATGCAAATCTAGTTCTGTTTAGCTGACCTTAATTTACCCAGTCCAGACTTCTGCAGATATTTACAGGAAAGGTCCTATGGTAACACACATCATCTGGAGACACAAACTACACCAAGTAGATAAGCTGTATGGGTACTGCTGTCAGGCTTAAAGACAGCCATAGTCCCAGCCTCAGGACCCAGTAAATTCTCTTGATCCCCAAAGGTTTGCAGTTGCACATGTGCGTAGAGAATTGGCCATAGGCTTTATGGTATCCTGGACCTAAAATACTGTCAGTTTTCAGTGCTCCCCTACCCATCTTAACAGCCTGACAACACTGGCTGGCAAGTCTGTCTTCTGCATCTCAGACCAACCTTGCACTTAGGGATAGATTCGGCCTCAGAGTGTGGAAAATGTTCATTTACATTTCAGCTAAAAACCAGGACTCTGGGGAATAAACATAAAGATCTTGTTACAGTTGTTGGGTGTAGAGACAGAGGAATCCCAGACACAAATGAAGTTTTTCTATTATTTTCTCTTTACACAGTGCTCTTGCAAGACTGATTCAGATGCAGTTAAACCCTGTGCTAATATTTGGAATACATGAAGGAGGAATTCATAATCACATTAAGGGAGAGATTAGAAGATGAACCTTAGAATGAGTGGCATCTGGTAAGTTTTACCAGATGGAAGTTGTTGATTTGATCACATTCTGTTAGGAAAATCAATACATGCTATTTGGCCTTTTAGTCAAACAGATATATGCATATCAGGATTCACTGACAGGTAGATGTAGCCAGACAGCTGAAAAAAGGCATATGGTTTTAAAAGTACAGATAATTCATTGGTGGATTAGCTCACTGAATAAGATTAAATGTAATACCTTTCCTAAAAAACATGCTCTCCTTTGAAGTAGAATAAAATTATACAATGTCCATTCTTAAATTTTAAACCTCATGACTCAAAGACCAGTGAATTTTAACACACTAAGAATGAAATGGGAGGAAAAGGACAGGTTGAATAGGTGGTGAACTCAGAGCTAGGTGCTTTCCTGTCTGACAAAGGAGGCATTTCTAGATGGAAACCCCCTTTATTCACTAATTGACATAATCCTGTAACATCCACAGGATGTTTTCTTAGTTCAGGTCTGTAGAATGAGCTAGAGTGGCATTTGCTCTCTTGATTCAACAAGCCTGAAATGAATGTCATGGATTCCCACTCTGGCCCCAGGTTCTGGGATTCCGTTTTTCATCCAGTCCTAGCTGGAAGAGCTCACCTAGGCAAGCCAAGTGGCATGTTTACCAGGGGTACGTGAAGAGACTGGGCACTGCTAAATCTCAATATGTATCACCTAGGAGATGATGACATATATATGGAATGTGTGCTGCAACTGACATATGGGACCAAACTCTTTTTCCTCATTAATTTTCTAATAAAAAGTCTCAAAATTACTTTGTATCAATGTTCTAAACAGCCAAAAATGGTAAAATATTCATATACTAATTTACCTCTGTGATCTAATTAATCCTTCTCCTATGAAAGCATCAGTTGCTTAGTTTTGCTTGAGAATGTCAAGCAAGCTGGATAGCCAAAATCCCAATTTCCAGCACCTTGTGGCAGCAAGCAACCTTCTGTTCAGACCCAGTGCAATTTCCATGCACAAAGATAGACTGGATGACAGTTAAATTGTGTTTTAAACTGCAGGTTTAAATCCAAAATATCAAGCAGCCCTGGATGAGAAGCAAGACAGACAGTGTTGAATGTTAGCTCTATTTAGCTTGTGTTAGTAAGAAAAACATACAAAAATAGGCCTCAGTTCATATGCCAGGACTGAAATGCAGCATCAGAATTTTTCTGTCTCACACTCAGAAATTAAAGAAATACTTGTGATTCTCCTCCTGTTCATGCCCTTGGTATAGACTGAGACCACAGGGTAGTTACTGTACTCCCTTTTCAACTCAGCTTCCTCAAAAACTGCAGAGGGAAAAAAATAAAAAGGGGTCAACTCTATAGCCTTAACTGAATTTAGAAGTGTAGGAGGAGAAGTGACTTCACTCAAAGGCTGCAGGTTTTAATGCTTGGCAAGAAACTGGGTATTTCTAATTGCTGGCAGCATCTCAGGGGAATCATTTGCTTTGTTAGTAAATTACATGCATCTAGGGCACTAAAATTATCTACAACTATAATTCCTTTTTTTTTTAACCAGCTTCAAAAATATAGCTGTCATGAAACCATTAATATCAATGTGTTTTTCTATTAATATTTCACATTTGGAACTCACAAAGGTACAGTCAACATACTGATGTTCATTTATGTAATAAACCCTTCATCAAAACCAGTATTTTATGCACTTAATTGTGCTGGAATTTTGTTCAGGTTAATGTCTTTTTTTGAAAAAGGCAATAAAATACCCACCAATAAATAGGCTGGTGGCTTTCCACATGAATGGTGTTCTATTTTTATTTGAATAATGTACCTTACTTTATTCACCTCTCCTTCTTGCGTTTTGGAAGTACAGGGCTATCAGCAGCTGGAACTCAAATAGCCCTAATTTGATTCCTAACTGTATAATATTTATTCTGTGCAGTACTCACTGTCTCTAAATCAGTTACACTTGCTGAATGAAATGATACAACTGGCTTTTCTGACTGATGCTGCTGTGAAGTCCATTAATTACACCACTCTTACAGTCTGGAAAAATGTCTTTGATCCCTTTTTCAAATATGTCCGTTTCTACAGTTTGAATTGTCACACCTTTTTTTTCCTGCCTTTGAGTAATTCAAAGTGCATTTTTAAATAGAAAGGCAGAACTTCTGGAGCTGCCCGAAACAGAACCAAAACCTTGTGTAGTTCACATGGGTTCTTTAAAAAAAAAACAATCATTTTTTGTCCAACACCCACGGATGCCTTGTGCTAGTAACCCAGATAGAACATCCCATGGTGGTTACTGCACAGTTTTGCTTCTGTTCCCATGACTTTGGTGGAAGCTCTAAGGAACATCTCAACTCCAGATACCTGTATCTGCAGCTTTCCTGAGTTACGCTCACATCAAATGTTGGGATGTGAAGAAATTCACCTTGTTGGGTATGGTCAGGCTGTAAAGTTTGACTTCCACTTTTCTCCTTTACTTAAGATAATGTATTGAGGTCTATATGTCTGTCACTGAAGACTCTTAAGCTCCCACGCTCAAAGCTAGTCTGAGAAGGCTAATGAGAGAGTTCAGCGTTTCCCTGAATATACCTTTGGTGACCCTGAAGACAGAGATGTGGTCCAATTTGGCTGGCCATACTCCCTGATTAGATGGGCTTTTCACAACCTGTGAAACAAAAGCATGCAGTTTCACTCACGTTCCATTCAGAACTTCAGAACGTGGCTCAGGTGTTTCTTGGCTGTATCATCCCTGCTGCTGCAGCAACAGAAGCACTGCAAATGCCAGCCAAATGTGGGGACACAACCAACAAATAAGAGGAAGAAGTGAAACCATCCACTTTAGAAACACCTCTACAGTTCCAGAGACAACTCAACAGCAGTGAAGTCCTCTGCTTTGAAAGGGTAGCTGAGAAAAGCTTAAATTACAGTAGGCGTCATCTAGTCATGTATCATGTTTTAGGCTGCAGGGCAAGAAAAGCTGCAAGTACACTTTCTATGTAGTATCCATGGACTTGCTAGGTCTTCCGCCATGAATTTGCTTACTTCTCCTCACTGTATCTCTTCCATATCTTCTTCTTAACCATTAGCTGATCGCTTGAACTCCCATGTATCTCCTGTGTGAGGTCCAGAATCACTCCAGGTTTGATTCTAATTCCATACCTTCTGAGCCTCTTCCTCTTAGGCCCTTTTGCTCTGTTCTAATCCATGTCCTGTAGAAATACAGGCTCATATGATAGCACATTAAGGAAGGAAAGAGGGAAGACAACAAAAACACATATTTACTTTTTTTTTTTCCCTTCCAGTAGCATGGATAGAATATTAAGCTGAACAGATTTTTGTAAAATTGGTAATTAACATGTAACAAGTATTTTAGACTTATTCCAAGCCAGCATCAGAGCAGGTATACCTTAGAAGGGAGAGACTGCAGCCTGTACTCATGGTGATGCATTAGAAGAGTCAGAAGTGAGGAAGGGCAAAGAGAAATCACTATGTCCTGACCGCACACCCCCCTCATGCTGCTCATTGCCTCACTGATGGGACTGAGTGTGACCTGTGGTGGTAACAAGGGTGTGGAGAGGAGTCTGGAGTGAAGTTGAGCCTGGGAAAGAAGGAGTGTTTTTTCCCTAAGCGTTCTAACATTTGTCTTTTTTTAAGTTTCCCAGTACCCAAATCTGTAACTAATTATGCTAATTGACAATAAATTAAGTTAAATTCTGTGAGTTGAGTCCATTTCGCCCATGACAGTGATTTCCCTATCTTGATCTTAGCCTAAAAGCTTACTTGCACCTGTCCTTCCTGGTTTTGCCTGTCCTGCTGGTGTAGGAATTGAGCAAGCGAGCATATGTGTGGGTACTTGACTGTTGGCTGGGGTGAACCCACCACTGTCATCTGGACAAGTGTGACAATGAAGGAATTGCAAGGAGAACAGACCTTATTAAACTACATTTTCTGATTCTTGGAAGCCATCTACTGGATAGATAAAAAAGACAAAAAAATCCTTCATAGCTAAATGCTGTATTTGTCATCTGAAACTCAAAGGATGATAATTTTCAACATTTTTAAGACCACAGAATCACCGAATGGTTTGGGTTGAAAAGTATCTCAAAGATCATCTAGTTCCAATCCCTCTGCTGTGGGCAGGGACACCTGTCCCTGGACCAGGTTGCTCAAGACACAGTATATCACAATCCTGTAAATTACTGCCATGGGGAAAATACTCAGCTGAACATGCAAACTTGACTCAAAGGCACAGAGAGTTATTAGTTGCTATATGTGCTACAGACTTCAGCAGTTACCGCACACAAACTTGCACAAGTGCATTCAACTTAGTTGCCTCCTCATTTCAATAGAGTTGAACTACAGCCAAGAGCTTCACTAGAGAGGAAGGCGTTTTTGTTAATTGCCCTCCCAAGGCATTAACCTTTGAATTATGCAAAATTGGGATACGTCAGAAGATGAAAGCATCCAGGACCCATTCTATCTCTTTCATGTTTTTCATTTTTCCCTCCCAGCAGCACTGTTCATCTGGACAACAGTGCCACAGCTCCCAGCAATGCCCCAGCCATCCTCCTCACTAACTAGCCCTGGCTGACAGAGCTGACCCGAAGTTCTGTGGTTCGTGAAGAGAGATGCAAATCAGCCAAGCCTCAGGAAGAGAAGTTTTCTGCATTTATCTCCTGTCCGTGCTTGCTACATCATCACCTCCTGTCTCTGGGGCATGCGAGTTGCCTTGGAAATCTTCCGATAAATCTGTAAAAACGTCTCTGCGAGGCTGCCTGCTCCATTGCTGGCCAAGAGCAGGGTTGGGCTAACACCACGAGGGATGCTGGGAACATGAACAAAGGCCACTTAGTGAGGCAGCACCCTTCCAGTCCAGCAGCCACACCAGGCTCCTCTCCAAAATAATTTCAAGGGACCCTCAAAGACCCAGGTCCTGCTCTCTCACAAAACCAGGCCCAATATGGAAGTTCGTCTCCTGCCAGGGAGGCCTTCAAGCACCCTGAAACCCTCACAAGCCAAGAGGGAAGGACCAAGGCTTCTGTGGCACCAAAAGCCTAGCTTGACCTCTTCCTCAAAATCAGGAGCTTTTCACAAAAATGAAGACTCCAAAAAAAATTAGTGCTGTAATGGCACTAACATAACAGGGTCACTGGTGGGACAGCTGTAAGATTGGTGAAGTATAGAGAGACAGGGAAGTCCAACTACCGGCTAGTAAAAAAAAAAAAAAAAAAATCAGCAGGTCCTTTCTGTGCTTTGAATGGACAAATGTTTATTTTTCTGGAGAAACGAACTGTTTTGAAACCATACATATTCCTTAAATCTGTGGTTTAAGCAAATTAAAAACTGCATTGGAAAACTACTTCCTAGACATTGAACTCAATACCCTGAGCCTAAGCAGGTGAACTTACCAGCAACAAAAAAAACTACACTGGGCAACTTTTAGTTAGCTTCACTTAGCAGCCACAAACTAGACAAGAAGCAATTTCAGTGTTAAGAGCTGAAGAATGAATATTGCCAGTATTTCTTTTGGAGATAAAAGGAAATATGTAACGTGGTTTATACATTTTTTGAGATGCAGTTTTTAACAAAAGATTCCGTTCAAACCCCAAAACGTTTTACTCCATTACGCATAAAAGATATAAATTTCTTCAGCTGCCCTGTTAAATTCTTAACACACATTTTCAAGTCTGGGGAAAAATCCAAATCCAACGTGGAGGATTCAGTATGTTTTCTTCTTCTTACTAAACTAAAACCAATAAATAATAAACACATCCTGCCTTTAGCTGCCTACAACACTGCATTTTAAAAAAAAATTGGTAATGACTCTGTGCTTCTGGATTTGTACAGCAGATTTGTCTCTGCCACCGATTGGAACAGATCATGCAGCACCTGTCACTTCCATAGTACCACTTAGTTCCAGATGCCCTTTATTCAGAATGATTTTCTTATTAATGTATTTTTCTTTTATATATATTTTTTTATATATCTGCACATGCATTTCATATATTACATATGTATTTCATTATATACAAAAAATATGTATTTTTTTGTTTTATACACCTGTAAAATATATTACCAGAGTAATTAATTAAAACTCAGTGCAGCCTCAAACCTGTCTTTATGTTTCTTAAGATCCTGTGTAGAGCTCTGTCTGCATTTATCTCTGACTTGTGATTATCCTCACTTGAAGCTCCTTTCTTCACATCCCATTTCTGTTCCTGTTATGATCTGGCTATTACCTTTGACATCTGATAAGCCAGCAGATCTGTTTCAATATGTACCTTCTGGATTACTGGGACAAAATCTCACCTAACTTCAAATATTTAGGGCAGAGAGATTTGTGCTGATCACTTCCAGCTCTCACTACAGTCAGTCAGGAGAACCAGACCCTGGTAGAGACCCCATCCTCTGGCTGGCTGTGTGCCACTGACAAGGCAGGGAGCCCAAGGTGACCTAGTTCAGATGGAGACATCCAAATTGGTGAGATAAATTCCACTTTCTGTGTTAGATATTTATTAATCAGCTGCTATTAAAATGCTCAAGATCACAAAAACGTACATTTTGACAATTTACCACTTTTAGCTGTAATGCTTTTATTTCTATTCTTAAATAATATGCAAAACATTAAAAAGCCCACTATAAAAATACATACTTTTTTTGGTATGTCTGCTTGTACCAAAACAAGAATAAAATATAGGCAAGTTTATTGATAGCTGTAAATGTTACTGTTGATGCAAAATAGACAGCAATATTCTACACTCAGGCATTATAACATTTCCCCATGCAGAGCAGAACCAAATCTAAACTAAGAAAATTACTTAATTCAGTGAAAAAGAGCTCCTTTTAATAAATAAAGTGTTTTCTATGCAGGTTTTGATGAGATGAAATTATTACAGCTATCAAAACTTCTTAATTAAAAGTTACAAGTTATTGAACAAAACTGAACTCAGAAACACTTCCAAGAAACAAAACTGCTACAATACAGAATTCAAGTGTTTGTGTTTATAAATATATATACATGAACATACAAATAAAAGGAGTGTAAGGGGTAAAATTTCTTTCCTTTACACAAAGGAACTGAGTGCTCTCCATTGACTCCAAGCATTACATTTAAATACCTCATGCAACTGCTTTAGTTCCTGCAGGCCCTGTTCACTTTTTTGTTACTGGTTTGCATTTTCTCCTGAAGGAACTGAAAAACAAACATGCCTGTCCCCTTATCTCCAGGATAAGGAAAGGAGAGGCTTTGTTTCTTAATTAATCCTGCTTTCTTCAATACAACCGTATGCCTATGGCATTGTAAGCTTTTCACAAATATTTTGCGAGATCTAAGATTTCTTCAAGTTAAGGTCCCTTATTTTGAAATAATCAAAACACAACTGATTCTTTTAGAAAACAGAACTGAACAAAATGTTCCATGTAGTAAGGTAAATTTCATTTAGTTGTCCCAGACAGAATTCTTCAAACATGGAGACCTAAGTAAGAGCAATCTTAGACATTGCATACTCAGAGGGTAAAACATGTATGCAACACCGCTGAAATCACATAATGCATAGAAAATGAGTATTTTCTGGAAATACAGTGTTTGTGAATGTATTCCATGCACAGTTTTCTCAGATGAATTGAAAAGGAAATCTTGGCAGGTAATGTTGGAATCACCCCTTAAAGGATTTACAAGTTGACAAAAACCACATGCAGCTACTGGGTCTAACTGTTGCCTGTGACTGATTAATACTGCCCTTTTTAGCTTTGAGAAAGCTATGAACTTTCCTCACTTATAAAGCAGATCAATCTTCCAATCATATGGCACAGTATTCTTGTTGATTTTTTCCCCCTGTGTAAAAGTTCTTCACCTTCAGACATCTCTGCTGGGTGCAGACGGCCTAATTTCTCATGTCTGAAGAAAGTTCAGCCAGCAGCTGCTTGCTCTGCCTGTCCCTGGAGAGAGGCATTCCAGCAAAAAGGGAAGCCAAGTGAGATTTGAAGCACCTACACAGAGGCCCCAGTTTAGGTCCTCCCATGCCAGGCAGCCCCAAGTCAATACAAGTTAAATACTTTGGAGTATAAACTGTGGGACCCCAAGAGTTGCTTCCTCTGTGATTCATCCTCCCTAGCTAGAGACAGACAGGCAGTAGGGAAAGGCAGTTTCATTGCTTTAGGCACTTGAGTTTAACCCATCCATGGATGTCAGAGTAAACCCTTAAGCTAGCAATGGAAAACCCAGCATTGCCTTTGCTTTCTTTGTCAGGCAGTCCAATTTTTTTTTGTCTGACAGTCCTCAAATGTGATGTTTCTTTTCCCCAGACACTACAGCAATATATTTTATGGTTTTTATGGCTGACTGATGGTGAACTGAGCTGCAATGGGAAAGCAAATTGTTTACACAATAAACCCATAAATCATTCTGTGTTCATTAACAAGCATTCTCAAGATTTTACTGCTGATGATTAGAAACCTAATTCACTGGAACTGGTCACTCACTGTATTTTACAAAGGAAAAAGAAGTCACTGGCCCTTCACGTTCTGAACAGGGGGATGTGATAGTAGCGGTCATCCTCAGTCAGGAGAGAAATCTCATTCCATTCCCTTCGGTATTCATCTGGATAGTTTACTTGAAATTCCTCAGTATTAAACCTATGCAGTCTGTAAACTCTTATCTTTACTTGAAGTACATATCCAAGAAGAAACAGTTCAACCTAAAAATGAAAGAAGTCTGTAAGACATTTATTTCTAGATGTAGAAAACTAAACTCAAGATAATCCAAGTTAAGGTAAGTCATTTAGCTTCAAAACAGTAGACAAGAAATAAAAGGAGCCCTTTTACAAGTGGAGTAAGAATTAAAAGTTTGAAGGGATTCTCAACACTGCTCTTTTGCATGCAGAGGATATTCTGGTTAATGCTTGACACTTTGGAAACATCTCTCCTCCACCTGACAGGATACGTAACCTGCTCCCAAAGCCAGCTCACACAATGTAGCAGGGAGCACGAAAGGACTAGCTATTATCAAAAGATTGACAGACCTTGACAAATGGGAAGCCTGCCACCTTGTGATCACTTGCTACATAACGAAAACGTAATAGCAAAAGGAAAAAATTTCTTTGTACTTCACATATATGAAACTTCAGAACTGACATCTTCATTGACATTTCTTGCAAAGGCTTAATCTGGAAAAATGCTTTGGGAAAAGTTCATTTCCTTGGACAAAACCAGATAGAGCAGAACTTGTTCAGTTATAATCAAACTGTTCCGAAAGGTGACTGAATCATGTAACAGTTGATAACTGAAACTGATTATAAAAAATAATTTCCCCATTGGAAAGGAAAATTACTTGCAGAGTGGCAGCATGGAGTTTAGATGACAGCACTTAACTCCTCACTAAATATAAAATAGGAAGCAAAAACCTTAACATATAAAGGTGAGCAGTAGAGTTCTCATTACATACTTTTAACAGACATTAGATCTCATGGGAACCAAAGAATGGGGAAAAAACAGAGGGATGCTACAGGGTTTGGCATAGTGGAACAGATAGGAAAAGTAAAACAACAGGTCAAAACTGCATAATCTAAAATTATTTTATATATCAAAGGTATTGTTGTTCTAAACTATGTCTTACTGACAGCCCGCAGCATTTATTTTTGTCCCAGCAAGAAAACTGTCCACTCTTACTACGTTTTCTTTCCTGGAAGATAAATAGCTATCCTCAGTCCACTTCCCCGCATCCCAAAGAAGTAAATGGGCCAGCTATCATGGATGATATGTTGATATGATCACCTAATCACATCAAGGATGGAATAAGTTCTGCGATTTATATTCCATTTATATCCTTACCTGGTCTAGACAAATAGAGTCACCTATGGAGTTCAGATGATTCATCATAAAACTCAGAGGGTCAGAGGAAGTATCACGAGCAAAAAGAAGGTTAAAAAGGTTGTGTACAGGTTCGTCCCTGTTCTTTATCTGCTCATAGGCTTCAACAACTTCATAGAGCATGATGAACTTTATGGCCTCATATAGTTTGTGTTCCTTGCTTTCATCAGAAAAGAGTGTATTACACATGTTTCCTCTTTCCTCCTGATCTTTAATAGCATTTATTTCAGCCCACTGGAAAGCATACAGAAGAATATTAATAAAATTATTAAGAAATCTTTTTACATGAAAGATTGCACAACAGGAACAGATACCTTTTCTAAGCGTATAGCACCTGTTAACTAACACAGCCCAGGCAGAACAGCATTTGCAGGCAGCAACCCACAAGATGACCAAGGCCAATCGTATGAGGTTCAACAAAGCCAAGTGTTCGTTCCTGCACGTGCGTCACAACCACCCCAGACAGCGCTACAGGCTTGGGAAAGAGTGGCTGTGAAGTTGTTCAGTGGAAAAGGATCCGAGGGTGCTGGTCAACAGCTGACTGAGCATGAGCCAGCAGTGTGACCAGGTGGCCAAGAAGGCCAATGGCATCCTGGCCTGGATCAGGAATAATGTGGCCATCAGGATGAGTGATCGTCCCCCTGTACTCAGCACTAGTGAGGCCTCACTTTGAAAACCTGGAGAAAATGAGGCTCAAGGGGAGACCTTATCACTCTCTACAACTACCTGAAAGGAGACTGTAGCCAGGTGGAGTTCAGTCTCTTCTCCTATGTGATCGAACAAGAGGAAAAGGCCTCAAATTGTGCCGGGGAGGTTTAGATTGGATATTATTAAATAATTCTTCACCAAAAGGGTTTTCTAGCATTGGAAGAGGCTGTCCAGGGAAGCAGTTGAGTCACTGTCCCTGGAGATATTTAAAATGCATGTAAATATGGCACTTGAGGACACGGTTTAGCACTGGGTTAATGGTTGGGACTTGATCATAGAACCACAGAATCATAGAATCAACTGGATTGGAAAAGACCTCTGAGATCATCAAGTCCAACCCTTGATCCAACACTGATGTGGTTACTAGACCATGGCACCAAGTGCCACATCCAGTCTCATCTTAAAAACCTCCAGGGATGGTGAATCCACCACCTCCCTGGTCAGCCCATTTCAATTACTCTCTCTGTAAAAAGTTTTTTCCTAATATTCAACCTAAACCTACCCTGGCACAGCTTAAGACCATGCCCTCTTGTCTTACTGCTGGTTGCCTGGGAGAAGAGAGCGACGCCTACCTGGCTACAACCTCCTTTCAGGTAGCTGTAAAGAGTGAATGATCTTAAAGGTCTTTTCCAACCTAAATGATTCTATGACAATGGAGCTGGGAAAGGCAACAGAGACTCCTCCTAGTGAAAATAGGCAAAAATCCATCTCACTGGCCAAATACCATCTTTATAAAAATAAAATGAAGTTGGGAGCTAGACCTCATTCCCAGTAACAGCATAATGCATCACAGACCTGCTCTGAAACAATTTGTTAACTGTAAGGATTTATTCATTCTGTTGACTTGAAACTTTTTTCTTTAAAAAAAATCCAGTTTAAATGCTTTGTGCACTAACAGCAACTTAAAAGAACTACAAGTTAAAAATAAAAGCCAAACAACCTAACAGTGGCAAATGCAAAGAGCAAACCAGAACAAAATGGTAACTGCACACAAGAACCATCAGGTATATCTCAAGAAGACAGGCTGTCATGTTAGCATGTGAAAGGGTGCAGACAAGGGGCAAGGACCAGATCTCTATCTTAATTCCCTATTTTTCTTATTAGTGCTTTGTTTCTAGAGCTGTGTCTGTTTGGAGTTTGTCGGGGTTTTTTAAGTAACAATTACTATCACTGTTAATAGCATTTAGAACTACAGAGTTGAGGCTCATATACACAGGGCCACATGAAAGGAATCATCTTCAATGTGTACTAGTAAAGTAAGATGTTACAACTGTAGTAAGACAACCCAGAAACATGGTGTATTGTAGAATATAAAATGACAGTTTAAAGTTTGATAATGCTGGATAATGGATGCCTTCCAAGAAGCATTTCAGCCCAACTGGCCAAAAGCCTGGAGTCCAGCCTATACTAGCATCCCCTTCATGGCTGTGACCCAGGAGAGCACATGAAGCAACTGCCAGGCAGGAGGAAGAGGGAGAAGAGGTTGGTGGTGTGCTAGGGACAGTTTGTGACAAAGCAAACAGGAACAGAGTTCACACCACTGCAGACATGCAGGAACCCCAGAGGAGCTCAAAGAAAGTGAAAGGCCTTGACGGGCTAACTGTTTCTGTTTCAGAATGCTTTGGGGCTACTAAATCTCCCCAAGCTTTAACTACGCAAATAAGAGTTATACTCCTGGGTTGGGAATGATGGCTATCAGGCAATGCTGAGCAGAGGCTGACAGGTCTTTGTAATCAAGTGCTTAAGCTTACAGAGAGAAAATACAGTAAAAATGGATAAATAAAACATTCCATGGTGATGGAAGCAAAGGAAATACAATAGTTTGAAAATAAAATGCACCATCTGTTTGCTCCTTCCCATTTGGGGAGGGAATCCAGAAGCATCTCATACAGCATGTTTATTTTTAATCAAAATGATGAAATACTGCACTTGATGGCAAGGACCAGCCACACAGTAACAGCTGTGGGGAGAACGGCCTCCCTAACTTGCAGGGGGCTCCTGAGTACTTAGCCTAGTAGAATCCCAAAAGCTGGATGCTGCTGCAGGAGAGGTGATGGCTTGGCCAGTAGCTCAGCAGTCAAAACCCGGGAGGGAGGCTGACTGCCACAGAAATATGTAACCAGGAGCAGTTCCCTAACACTGTCTCAACCCATTCCTCAGGGCTTTTATTCTTCCCAACCATTTCCTAAATACTCACATTTGTCTTTAATGCCTCCATACATTTGCGCAATTTCCCAAAGGTATTGGGACCTGTGTATCTTTCTGGCCCAAAACTGTATTGCTGAATCCAGTTACAACCTTGAGAATACAAAAGCTTTTCAGGAAGCTGGGAAAAAAAACAAAAGGCAAGCTAATAATAATCATAACAAGAAGTTATATAAACTTGTCTACATACAATTTACGATGTGATTCTATCATCTGGTTGTACAGTTGAAACAACAAAAAAAATCAGCCTCACAACTCAACTGCTATGAAGGAGCATCCATTTGACTGCCAAGTCCTTAAGAAACTTTTAAAACAGGACTAGCCAAAAAAAGATGAAAATATGCTCTCAGCAAAATATACAACCCACACTCTGGAAAAGCTGGGTATTTCCAGATTCAGTGACATATTTAAGATTATAGACACCTTCCAGGCTGCACACGTGTCTTTACAGGCAGCAGCTATAGATCCCACCTCCTTGCTGCTGTCTGGAGCCCAGGACAAGATTTCTGCTGCTCCAGCAACGTAGCAGTTCCCAAGTAAGCCACTGGACTTTGTATGGATGTGGATGACGAGGATTCAAATAACCTGTTGTGTTAAGGGAGTGACATCTAGCAGGGTTGCAGTAAAATTTATCCATCCACTTTTTCTTATCTTTCCTTTTCTTTTTTTTTTTTTAATATAATTGAGACTCATTTTTATATAGGAATGTTTAGATCAGGGACAGTTTTTCAGTTAAGCAGTTCAATGGGTTTTAAAACTCTCTCTTTAAATTCTGATAATGATTCTCTACTTCAACAGCCAGCACATCAGTTTCCACACTGAACAAAGCTTCCTTCTGCTATGCAAGGATAGCTGAATGGTGTTCATTTAGGACATGAATTTTACCTTCAGTATATCTCTCTCCTTCATCCATGAAGGAAAAGGAATGCCTTGGCTGAATATTTGAAAAAGCACTGCTCTTACTGCACTGTAGTTGTCTCTCCTGACTTGTCTCAGGTATTTGATATGACAGCTCCAAAACAATTCTTCATAGGCCTAGAAAAAGAAAAAAAATTATCAATAAAAAATTTTAAATCTTGGACAAAACCCATCTTGTTTGGAGTCCAATTCCAAACTATTCATAAGAGAGGTAGGGGAATGAGAGCGTATATTTTTTAAGTTTTATATACACAAAACTGTTACAACACCATGGTTTTTGCAAACACCCTAAACTGGCACCACCCCTTAAGAGTGATTCTGCACTCTCTCCAAACCCAGGGACTTGTTCAAGTCTCTGCACTGTTTCTAGCGTAAACATTCACATGGTCAACCAAATTACAGCACATCAGCAAAGATTTTTGTGCCGTAATAGCTTTAACCTCAGCCACTCTACAACTTGCACTGACACATGAGATGCAGCAGCAAAAAGGGAGAAACAGATATCTGGAGAAAACTCCTTTTGGCAAAAACATCTCCTTACACTGACCTGAATCCATTGTGCAGTGATGACCTGAGGCTGAGCAGATCTGGCAGCTCTATGCTGAAGTGCACAGCCCTAGTTCCAGCTACACACTCCCTGCACTTCCTCTGCATTATCTCTGGCTCCTATCTGAGCATTTGTTGGGACAATTTGGAGCAATAAACTGGTAGAGAATTAGGAAGAGTCCCACAGGCCACTGCATCACTCTTACAGTTTGCTTCCTGAAGGGGGCAGCAAGACGCTCTCAATCCCTGGTCCTCTTTCATGTCTGTCCCTTCCTCACCCCATCCCACCACCACTTCTCAGCTGCATTGTCTCCCCTTACTCTATCAGCTGTGACAGTAAACCTACTGAAATCTTCCTGCTGGGGGAACCTCCTGCTGCTTCAGAAAGATTGGGGGGCTCAGAGAAGGCTCCTGCTGGATGACCTGCTCTATCAGCTCACCATCTGGGTAGACCACATCCAAGAGAAGACATAAGAGCCAGCACAAAAGAGGGAGAGGGATTGCTTAGCAAGAACGAGATGAGAAAGAGGGACAGACAAGACAAGCCCTATTGGGGACAGCAAGCATGTTATGCTAGTTAAGGATCTCAAAAGACCTCATCCTAAAATGTGCTCCTTACAGTGACGACTCCTCCCTTATATAACTACCCATCCATTGGCTGCTCCATATATAGGAGTTTCCTTTTCAGGTCTCATCACCTAGATGGCTCATGGATTTTCTGAAAGGCTTTTTGCCCAGTATGTGCTTGCAAATATTATTAGAAGTTTTGCTATCTTTTGTCACTTGTTCCTTCAAATAGTTTTTGGCCTTCTGTGTTGTTCTGTGAACTTCTGGTCTTGCTGTGTTCTTGCATTTAACATGGCAAAGTTGGATCTTTTCTCTGTTAGTCAACTGAACACAACTCCAGCTTTCTGAAAACTATCTTCTTTTTTTCTATAACTCCCTTATGCTGCTGCTTAGCCTTATCAGCTTCTTTTTACCCTTTCCTAAGTCCTTCTTGGCAAGCATTTGCTCTGCAATTCCAATACCATGACCTACAGCTACATACATGCCAAAAACACTGGTGCAGTTACGCTGTGTGTGTCTTTGCTTGCAGCACCTTCCGCAGGTGAAGATGCCGGCACAGAGCTGGAGCAGAGGGATGGTGTGCATAGGCATGGGATGGCCACCACCCAGCACACTGGCTCCGTGCCCTCTGGGCACCACCCAAGCTGGCACAGGTCACATGCAAGCTCCTGCCCTGCCTGCCCCCAGCTGCAGCTGATGGCGCCAGACAAGGAGCCTTAGCGGCTGCTGGGAAGGCTGCCAGGCACTGGCTGCTGTCACATGGACCTTCAGAGCTTGGAAGAGAACTGGATATGGTGCTTCATTCCTCCCTGGAATGAGAGTTTTTACCTAAAATCAAAGGCTGGCCAAGTGATAGCACCTAAGACCAAATTATTTGGGTTTTAGCACTGGGGATGATTTTTCTTAATGGGTGCTGCGTGTGTTGCTGGTGCTAGAGGGGATAATTCAGAAAATATGCAAAACTAAAACTTCATCAACATTTTGGCCCATGCTGCTGCAGCCTTTATTTAGACACATATTCATGCTGCCCTTTTTGCTTTTCATCTCTCAAGCCAGTGTAGCAGGCTCTGGCAGCTGCTGCAGCTGGTTGCACTGTGAGTGCTATTCCTTTCCCAGGTTCTAGTTCCCCTCCCCGTCCTCATGCAGACATTAAAATTTAATTCTTACCTCCCTCATGTGTTTAGCCTGCTTTGTTTCTTCTTTCCATTCTCTTGCACTGTAACCAAGTAGATCAACTTCTGTCAGCACACTGAGATTCCCTAAATTGAGATTGATTCATAGATTAGTTACCTTCTGCTGTTCTGCATCTAAAGGGGAGTTGCAGGGGGATTAATGAATGCGGTATGACAACAAAAAGATTACTTATGAGTTTTGTCTGAAGGTAGTTGCTCCACCTGAAATATAAATGATAAAACAGGTGTCAATGAGGAGGTGTCAGAGGTCAGTATTTACTGAAATAAGCAACAGCATGGAAGATTGAAGTCTGCTTAATAAAAACCTACCATTTCAGTAGCTGTGCTAAAAAGCTGTATAGCCTTCTACAATACCAAAAAACAGCAGCAAGGAAAGACATGCTTAGCATTAGCTGCACTTTCACTTTTTGCCACATGAGACACAAGGATTCTTTGGTGGCTGTTGTCCAGGACCACACCTCATGCCTTCCTAAAAGAGACATAAAAAGAGAGGAAAAAAATCTTACCGCTATTTCAAAATATTTGTTTTGATTTATTCTCTTACAAAGAGAAAAATCATCCAAGTATGATACCACTCTAGATGAAACAAAGCATGATATGTAAAAGATGAGTATATTTTAGTTAATACATATAATTTATATACTTAGTTTTCCAAGTTTCTTAGGGGTTTGGATGCACATGGTTCATGCTTCCAAGCTTTCCTCTACACAGTGGATGTAACTATATATATAGTTACTGTATTGTAATTAAATATATAGTTACAGTATTGTAATTATATTTATGGTTACAATGGAGTCACAGAAAGACTGGTATCAAAGCAACTGTTCAATACACAAACAAACAAACAAACAAAACCAATTTATTTATTTATTTATTTATTTACTTCAGGATGACCTGTACTGTCATTAATTTGTCTCTAAGTCGTGGCTTTAAAGACCAGGAGTTCCTAGGACTTACTTGCCATATAAGGCAATATTAGCTGACTGAGCATCATACAACTGCCTGGGGAATTAAAGGAATGTTCCTGCCTCAATTTGGGGAAGTTTAGGGTCATTTTAGAACTCCCCAGGGATTTGGTAGAAAGCTCAGGAGATCATCACAAAGGGGGTGCACTCTCATTCTTCTTACAGACATAAATGAGGACACAGTTCTGTCATGCCCTTGGCATTACAGACAGGGTTAGGAAAGGTTATGGTTATCTGTTGTCGATAAGAAGACCTGCAACTGAGAGAGGGTCTGGGGACTGAATAGTTGACAAAGGCAGTATCTGCTCCCTAAGTGAGAAATTTGTCCTCTGGATGAAATTTGAGTATAGGAAATTCCCAGAATTTATGATCAACAGCTGCTGTGTTATTAACTTATTTATTTAGTACAAAACTTTATGAGAGCTCAACTTTTTATAAAGGCATCCCCAGAGAAGGCTGTAAAGATCCTTCTACGGAGCGTCCACAGAGGGAATTACTCATTCAGCATAGTTTTGTGTCAGCTGAACTTCTGCCCCTCCTGGCTTTAACAGGAAATTTAAGAGGGGCTTAAGTTTTCCGAGAAAGTTAAGCCCATGCACTGTCGACAACTATCCAGTCAAAGAGTTACAGGCGAATCCCAACCTTGGCAATGAGATAAACAGCGATGCATGCATTTTACAAGCAGTGTTGCATATATACTGAGCACTGCTGATACTTGGCGTTTCCAAATATTCTGTTGTTTGAAGAAGTTTTATTACAGGATGCCATATGCAAGTCAGCCGGTGGCAAGACACAGACCTCATCTCTCCCATGAATAAAAGCCATGTTAAGAGCTGTAAATGAAAAGGTTTTAATAAACTTTAAAGAGGTAATTCGAGGTGGGGTTGGGCTGCTAGTTCCCATTTACATTAAAACTGTATGCTGTGAACATACAAGATGACAGACAGGTCTTCTCTTAGCTTCTGCTCCTAGGTTGCACCAAAATGTGAGTAACGTAGCATGACCAGGAGTTTTCCCTGCACACACTGATGAGTAAAAAGCAGGAAATGCATTCATACACAACCAAGAAGATCAAAAACCTGAAGCTCCAGGAAATGTTTATTACTGATGCCAAGTAACAGACAGCAAAACATCAGCTGTAAGGTTTGGAAATGGAAAACCTCGTGGAAACGCTGGGACACTCCCCCTTGGAGCTCACAAACACATATACACACACTCACACATCTTGCTGAGGGACACCAGTAAGTACATTTTCAATAAGCACGCAAATTTCTACCTAGAGAGCAACAGCTGAGAATTAGTAACAGATGACAATATCAGCACAATCAAGCCATCACAACCTTTTCTCTCTCTTTTTTAGGATAAAGACATCAGTATTAAAAAAACCTCAGTGGACTGTGAATAACTAAACCTTCTGCTAACTAGAATGGAACTTGATGGCTTACAAACATTCAGCCCATGGATCAGTGGGTGTTCTGGATTTACACTGTTGCATACAAAACAATGACGTTTAAAACTAAATTTACTAACACCAATTTAAACATACAGTATCAAAAGGAAGATGCAGCAGACATTCACTTCGCTACTTAAAATGAGTGTATGGTTCACTCTCATTTTTGATTCTGAACAAACTGGGTCTATAAAAAGCAAGAGCTGGTTCATTTGTTAAAATGATATCCTTTGCTTTATGGAGTACCAAGAAATACATGGGAATGCAAAATATCTTCCTTTACACCTTTTACAGGCAGAAAGATGAGAGGTCTGTATCAGCTTTTAAACTGAATCAAGCAATCTTTTGAAAAAGCTTTTGATGGTAATAATCCTAAAAAAATCCTACTGGAGTTCAACAAGCCCCCTTTTCAATGCATATGGTTAACAGGTGCATGAGCAACTGCCCTTCAAAGAGTGCTGGGAAGCACTGGCTTACTGATTCCCATCAAAACCACAAATCCACGTCAGAGAACATGAGATAACCAAGTATTGTTCACCCCTTTTTATTTAATATGGGGAATTTATAAATAGATATTTCTCTAATAGAAAGCCTAATGGGAAATGGGAAAACCAGCAAACAAATGATTTTGAGTACTTCTGCTACACTTTATATTACAGTATACCCTGGACTTCATAAACTTTCCCTCCTGTCATGGAAAAGCTGTGGTTCAAACAGCACTTTGTGATTCAGTTACTACTTTTGGTGCTTATGTCACACTTAGAAACGTAATTACATTTTTTATTCAAGTAAATGACATTTAGAAATGGCAGTTGGATTGCAAAGTGTTGCTGGTAAAAATACATCACAAGCATAAATTAAAGAAGGTGGCAGTTTAAAATAGATCTTTCCACCCCCTCCCAGCCCCCTCAGAAACTGAAGAGCAATTAAATTAATAACACACTGGTGGGGGGAGTGAAATACACTCACAGATTTTTAAATCCATTCCCTGTGACGTGGACACAATTCATCCTGTTCCTCAGGAGGCAGTGAAAACCCACTGGTGCTGCCACCAGCTCCCATGCTCACATTTTTTGAAGATTGAGCACGAGCACCACCATGCAGACAGGGAGGCCTGACTCTTCTCCCACACATAAATTTGGATGAACAAAGGCTGAACAGTACTGGAGTAGGAGCTGATGGCAGTGTTTATCTGACAATGCAAGTAGTACATCATGTTTTCTTTTCATGCTACATCAGCTTCCTGCTACCACCACTTCCAGCTTTTACCACCCACAAAGTCAGCAGGAGAGACACGCAGTAGAACAAAAACAACAAAATAGGCCAGAAGAAAAGAAAGGTAAGAGACATCTGCAACATCTGCCTCTTTCTCAGTCACTAAAAGACTTGCTTCACATTTCACTCCCTTTTTTGAAGGCTGCCACCTTAAAAATGCCTAATTCATGAAATGCAAAATGTAAGAGATCATCCTGGGAACTAGCAGACAGCACTGTATGCCTTACTGAAGCACAATCCAATATTCCAGCATGTCTGATGGCATATTCACCAATTTACTTTTTTCCTCCATCCCTGTGGCAAGGCCATCAGAAGGATAACAGTCTTCCTAAATTTAAACCTGACAGTGATTTCTTTTCAGGACATTCCTCTTCACTGTCGTTTTGGTACTGGAAATTATGACATAGTACTTGTCACCATAAAATGACCAAGTTTCATACTCTCATCACACAACACAATGTTCCTAGTTCCCAAAATCAGATATTCCCTCATTTAAAGAGAGAGACAGAATGTAGGACCCCTGTGTTCTAACCCTTCTGCTGCCCACTTGTACCCCTCCTTCTCCCTCTTCTGTTGGATCCAGAGCTAGGAAGAGAGACCTCTCAACTGAGAGATGCGAGGCTTGGCATGGAGGTGCAAGTCTGCCTTTGTTCCCTATGTGCCTGCAGAGTTCTCTTCACAATTGCATATTGCTTTTTCCAGATTGTATACTGTGAGTACTGAGGTATGTTATAGACCAGGCTAAGTCCCTCTTTTAAGGTAAAACAAGCAATTTTACCCTTACAGAGCAAGCACCAGCATGATGCACACGTGTGCACATGCACCTCAACTCAATGAACCAAGAGGGAGACACAGAAAAAAAAGTGATTGCTTATACAAATTCAATACCTACAAAAGATTACATCCCGTAACAGCTTAGAAGAGAGAAATGAGCCTTTCTGAGTGGTGCCAAGACAGTACAAATTCTTTGATTTCCCAGTTTATTATCAGTGCCGCACAGAACAGAATTTAAAAATACTTAAAACAGATCAAACACGTACCAAGATATGTGGGAAGTACTGCTTAATTCAATAACTATTTCATTACAAAACCCTTCCTTTACAGAGCAAAGCAATGTCTGCTTGTTAAGCAAACCTTCACCTGTTCTAACAAACAGCCAGAGATGAGGATCTCTCCTTGGTGTAATAAGGAAAACAGAATAATTTACAGGCAAAGATGGTAATCATCAGTGACTCATCAAAAGTTCAACCATGTCTGCTGATCAGATCTCAATTTCCACTCCAAAGAAAAAACAAAACAGAATCCCAGCCCCAAACCTTAACTAGAATCACGTAATTACCTAGAAAATTGAATAGTTTTGGTAGCACTGAGGCCCATCACTTGCAAGAAAGGTTTTACCTACACAGCTGTCCTGTGCAGGAGTCCCAAGTACTCTCACAGCTCTCTCAGTCTTCTTTCAGAAGAAAAATAGAGCATCAAGGCTGGCAGCCTTCTTCAAATCTGATCATCAACAGGACTCAAACTGCTGGTGTTAACATACCTATCTAGTTGTGACACTTCCTTGTTCCTACTGTGCAGCAACAACCATACTGTGTTTTCACCTTCTGTGTGATTATCTAAAATACACCCTACTAGCAGTACCTTTACAAAACCAATTTCAGCTATACCAAGATAATAATGCATGCCCTAGCCTGCACATACCATTTTCCTCTCTACAAATGCCTACAAGAACAAAAGGAAAGTTCAGTTCTTGCTTTCCTATATAATTCAGCTTCTTTTTTAAGGCACAGGGTGCTTCGTCCAGGACATTCAGATGAATGATGCTCAGCCGCACTTCCATTTAAGTAAAAAAAAAAAACATGACAGAAGCCTTCCAAGAACTTACAGTCCAGAATACTGGACCAGAAATACATGAAAAGCATTTCATGCCACAAAAAACATGTATCTCTCTAAAACTCTTATTCCTGAGTAAAAAAAAAAATTTTTCTTGAAAAATAAAATATCCTCCTTTTAAAGAAGGAGTCTCTGAAATCTCTGCTACTGCCTTTTTCTTAATGTGGAAAAAAAATCTATTCTCATTCAGAATTGCAGTTTAATGCCTGTAGACTTCAAACAGAACTTATGTAAATGCACTAAATCTATTATCCCACTCTAAGGATTCTTATTATGCTTGCTGCAGAGTCACATGTTTAGCCATCCCTAATGTGCTCATGTTTGCTTCTGGTGTCACCTGTTTGCAAACACAATTCTCAAAATGCTTTTCTTTTTTTTTTTTTGTCCTTTGCTGTACTGAATACAAACTGCCAGAGTAAAGGAAAAACTTACCTCCTGAACATCTTCTTACATTTAAGTCTAGCTGACAGGTATAAATACCTTGTGTTTTTTATGTTGATATGTCTAGATAACTGAAGCTCGATTATGGGGAAAAAAAGCTGGAAGTCTTATTTAGCAATAGCAATTATTTTCCTCCTCCTTTTTTAAAATCTTGTTTGCTTAATAGCACAAGACTTGTACGTACCACCCGAGCCTCCAAGGATGCACAGTCATTAGGCGCTCAGGAGGCTGGTGATACCACAGGTAACGCCCTTCCTGGTCTCTCCAGGCAGAGGTCCAGTGGCAACTGCTCCCTCCTTGGGGTTCCCCAGTGTAGGAAGTGGCCCTGGCCCTGCTTGGATGCAAGCCTGATCCCCCAGCAATGCAGGCACCAAGGTCATTGCCACCCCAGAAAGCAGGACTTGTTTGAGCCAGCCACCTGTCACCCCAAAGGAAGGGACTGGTCGGCTCTGCAGCTCCAGCACAACCCATGGCAGTGGCCACCATGTCAGCACCAGAGGAGAGACACAAGTGGTAAAGTAGAGGAGCCCCAGCTGTACACACAGAGGGGTGAAAAGCACCTGGATTGAGGAAGCGGGAATGCCAACAGACAATGGTGTGGGAAAGATCTTGATGCGAGCAACGAAACAAGCTGCTTATTGGCCTGCAATGGGCAGCGCTTCTGGGACACACCACCTGCTTGACAGCCCTGGGTGACTCCCCAGCCCCTCAGTGGTCATTTCCAAACAGCAGTTTGACACCTTGAGGTATCCTTTGCTGAAGTGCTGTAGCCCTGTTGAAAAAGCAAAAGAAATGCCAGTCCACTCTGCAAGCACACACTGCAGGGCAGTACAAGGAGTTTTAACTTTTTACCCAGTGATAAAAAGTTATCCCAAGTGATAGCCAGGCAAAGAGCAGGATCAAATAAACCAAGACAAACAAAAAAACAACTCTTCTGAGCTTGTTTACTGTCTAAGCAAAAGGCCAGCCCCTTCCCACCAAGGGAACCATATACCCAATACAGGGTCTGACTGCTGCACCCAACACAGATTTTATGTCTGTTGTCAGAGCGTGACCCTCCCCAAAAGTGTACCTAATTCTGTGTGCAGGTCATGCAGAGATGTGTATTTTTTACAATGATTAATAATCACACATAATTTATGATTAATAATCACAAATAATTCAGATCTCCCAAAGGTGCATCAGATCACAAAGCTTCTGCTTTCTCAGGAGGTATATGCAGAGGTTATTCCTGCAGTGATACCTGTTTGCTTGAGAGTTTTACTTCTGTCTTGCCCTCCTTCCAAGACAGACTAGAAGCAGAAAGCAAGGCCACAGAAGGCAAAATATCAAAGCCATCACTCTGAATGCAAATGACAGAAATTGGTCTTGCCTCTCTTTTCCCTGCCTCTCAATGTCAAATCTGATGAAAGCCAAAACTTCAGCTTTATTCTGCAGAGCTCATGCAATTTGTATGGAAGCAGCTGGGGTATTTAAACCCTGTTCTCTCTTCATCATTTAGAATCATAGAATCAACTGGGTTGGAAAAGACCTCTGAGATCATGAAGTCCAAGGGCAACACTTTCAAACTGGTATATTTTAATTAGCTCAAGAACACAGGAGTCCTCTGCCTTTTTGTGAGAGTGCATTACAGGCACTTCTTGCCTAAAATCTTAACCAAAAATGCATGTTGAAAGGTAAAACTGAGTGCATTAGAGAACTTTCATTTCACTTACTATCACTCAGTGTAATACCAAAGTCATAGCTCATATAAACATTTCATAAAAATGTGATTCAAGAACCCAAAATATTCTGTGTGGAAGCTCTCTGCTTGTAAAACATTATCATCATCATCATCATTACTATTATTATTGCTAATGCACATTGGTATTGTTACAGACATATGGATGCAAGAGAATTTTCAAGCATTCCAGACATCAGTTGCAGGGACCAAGAGACCACAGCTCCCTCACACCTCTGCATTTGCACAAACTGCCTAAAAACTGGACAATTACATGGCAAGGTCTACATAAAATACAAATCATGCAGCCCTGTAGAATAGGGTTAAGTCTAACACTGCATATCGAGCTCTTCTTGAGCGGCTGGTACTTGGCAGAGGCACAGCTTACTTTAACTTGGAAGAAAATTAAATACAGAGTACTGAGTAGTGTCTACCATGGATTTCATATAAATGTAGAACTTTAAAAACTATGGAACCATAATTTTTAAAGCTCTACATTTATATGAAATCCCCTGTTTTTAAGGCCTCAGCCTTTGGCAAGCACATCACAGGTGAAATTCATGCACAGGAAATGACATAAAATGAAACCAGAATTGAAGGACAGTAAACACATCCCCAGGCTGCTCCCAGACAAACACGACAGGCACACACATGGTGTGGTGCTGTGCTCAGAGCAAAATGGGTAGGGCTTCTCTTTGTCGCACAGGCAGACCCAAACCATGTATTTCAAGTTTGCAGAAAGACTGATTTTGCACAAACACAGCAATTAAAACCTTGCTAACATTTCAAGGGAGGTGACTCTACTCCTCCGCTTTACCTTCCCAAGACCCCACCTGGAGAATTACAATCAGCTCCGGGGCCCTCACTATAAGAAGGATGTGGACCTCATGGTACAAGGTCCACAGAGGAGGCTGTGAAAATTATTAGAGGGCTGAAGCACTTCTCCTATGAAGACAGGCTAAGAGAGCTCAGGTCATTCAGCCTGGGGACGAGAAGGCTCCTAGGAGACCTTATAGCACTTTCCAGTACCTAAAGGGGCCTACAAGAAAGGTGGAGAGGGACTTTTTATAAGGGCATGTAATGATAGGACAAGGGGGAATGGTTTTAGACTGAAAGAGGGCAGATTAGATATTAGATTAGATATTGGGAAGAAATTCTTTACTGTGAAAGTGTTGAGATACTGGAACAGGCTGCCCAGAGAAGCTGTGGATGCCCTAGCCCTGAAAGTGTTCAAGGCCAGGTTGGATGGGACTTTGAGCACCCTTGTCTAGTGGAAGGTGCCCCTGTCAATGGCAGAGGCGTTGGAACTGGATGATCTGTAAGATCCTTTCCAATCCAAACCATTCTATAATTCTATGATTTACCTGGTGGCAGTTCACCTGAGGCAGTGACAAGCACTTTGCCTTGATGCTTCTTCGCTGCACAGGTGCAGCAGACTTGATGACAGTCAAAGCCTCATGCACACTGCATCATATCAAGACATTAGTTTGATGCTATGGTACACATTTCCCAGTTCACAGCATCATTTACTCAATGTGTTGACCCTGTCCTGGAAACATAAATGCTGAATGCTCAAAATATGTAGAAAACCTCAGCAACATATTACGGACAAGGAATCTGAAATGGAGTCTTGCCAAAGACCATATGTAGAACTAATGAAAGGACTAGACACTGAGCATAAACGGCACATCATCTCATATTTTTATCCCTCCATCTTCACACAACATGGCTCAAATAAGACAACACAAGTCTTCTGCTCAGTCTACAGCCTTCTCCTCAAAGAAACTGTTGTTGAAAGGAAAAGTATGGGCAGCACAAGTTGCCTTGCTTGCCACATCCCTCTGCATGGGTACATAGTGTCAGCGGCATCTGTTCCCACTGGTAACATGGGGATAGGAGCTAGAGACATACCTCCTCTCTGTCAGGAGCTTGCAGCACCTCCCCACAGGATACAGAGAAATCCCAAGCACTGGGATATGGATCCTGAGGATGCCAAAAAGGTACAGCATCACTCCTCAGCACGGAAAAAATGGGAAGAAGATAAAAGCACAGAACAAGGCTAAAAAGAAACTAAAAGCTGCTGACTTGAACATTTCTCAGAAAATTACTGAAGTAGGCTGCAGAAGTTCTGAAGTATTTCACATTTGCCTTCACAGGAGCCCTCTCAATTAAGTGTGCTTTTTCCCTTTTTGTCCTCACTTATGCTGGGGCACAACTTTTACATGCTTTTCTGTTATCAGGCAACAGATAGTCCAACCATGAGTCACACTGTTCATGGAAAAAACCCAAACTTTCCATCAAACCAAGTTCAGTTACAAACTAAACTCTCTCTAGCACCTCAGAATTGGTAGAAGATCCCCAGAGACAAACTCTCCTCTTAAAACTGTCAGTAACTGCCTTTACATTGCTGTGGCTGAAGTACATAAGTGAGTCCTGACTGTTTTCTGTCATGAAACGCTGACATTTTCACTAATAAATAGCTATTTCTCTGTCTTTTTGGAAAGTACAACAGTACTGTGTCCGATCCACAGCACTGCAACCAGGCACTGAGGAACTGGTGTTTGCTGTGCTGTGAATCCCAGCAACTGAGCACATGGGCAAAGTTCCCTGTTACTGCTACACGCTGGCACCACGCCAGCTGGATCACCCCAGGAGTGCAGAAAGGATGCTGTGTCTTCACTGTGCCTTCCCAAATTCCCTCAAAGCAGAAAACACATCCTGAAGTGATTCAGGGTCAGATGTCAGACAGCAACTCAGATTAGTGTTGACTTTAAAGAGTACTATAACTGTTTTAGAAGTCAGATTGCCTGAATAAAAATGCCAGTAGATTACAACCTATGTGGTCCATTGGTAATTTTTAAAAAAATAATTTCACAGCCTAGAACATGAGAAGATTAAGAAGATCCTTAAGGTAAACTTTATGCCATTCTAATCACACCCAAATTAGTTATGCAAGTGTAATGAAAGCAGCATAATTATACAACCTTTTGACTCCTTAGCAATGCTTATTCCCCATGTTTTCAAAACAACTAAATTATAACCATACTCATCTCCCCTAGGACAGTATGGCACCGTGACTCTGATGGTTCAGGCTGTGCAGGGTCAGGAGGTGCAGCAGAGGTATTTCTGAACACTCAAACTCATTTGCCTGGGTAATCCTGCAAGGTCAAACCATTTGCAGACATTAAGTTCAAGAAAAATTGCATACACTGTTGAAAAACCCTTTAATGCTTGTTGTCTTAGTCTTGGTAGACAGGATGAAAGGATTCAACCTGAAAGCTGTATCTAAGAAACAAGGTAGAGAGAAAGTCTTAATGCTGAAAGGTAAATGAACACCATCTAGGCAGACAATATGTTCCAAACAGCTAAACAAAATGAAAAAATACTTATGTCCAAAAATGGCAAATAATCCCAGAGACACAAATTTTTTTTTTTCAGAATTCCAAATCCATATACAGATACTTATCCATAAAAGCACTTAGATTTAAATGCTGACTAGCATTTTCATACTGCGTTTGCCCTTCAAAACCAATTCTAACACCCTTCACCTGGTATTGTTGCAAAAAGGCATCTTTTTCTCTTACTGTACGGACTCCCTTTCAGTTTCTAATTGAATTATTTGTCCACTAGTAAAGTAATAAAATTCTTAAAGAAGCAAATTTAAATGACTACAAAGAAGTTTTCTGAGCTTGCCATTTCTTCCTCTTTCACACACTCTGCCTCCTTGTTTCATCACTTGCAGAAACTGGAGTGGCCCAAAGGACGGAAGTGCGAATAACGGTACTTGCACATATTACAAATGGAGCAGTCAGCAGCATTCTAGCTTAAACTCACTTACTAATATACAGAAATCTGGTTCTTTTCCCAGTGCAGAAAATGAAAGTATAAGCTGAATACAATCTGTACAGCTCCTCCAAAAAGAAAACAAGTTGGTTTAGTATGAGAGGTAGGGCAAAATGAGAGCTGTATCAGTAATCATCAAAGCAGAAATGTATCATGTGCCACATAATGTACAGCCAAAAAGCAAGCTGGCAAGGCACAGTATTTTCAATCTAAAAGGCCCCTTTTCAGTGACATAAGAGATCATAGAACTGAAGAATCATTTCAGTTGGAAAAAACCTTTGAATACAACTGTTAACCCAGCATTGCCAAGTCCACCACTAAACTGTGTCCCCAAGTGCCACATCTACACATCTTTTAAATACCTCCAGTGATGGTGACTTCAACAACTCCCTGTGCAGCCTGTTCCAATATCTGAACACCTTTTCAGGGAAGAATTTTTTCCTGATATCCAATCTAAACCTCCCCTGGTGTGACTTGAAGCTTTTGTCCTATTGCTTGTTACTTGGGAGAAAAGACTGACCCCCATCTGGCTACAACCTCCTTTCAAGTAGTTGTAGAGAGCAATAAGGTCTCCTCTGACCCTCATTTTCTCCAGGCTAAACAATCCCAGCTCCCTCAGTCATTCCCCATGGCACTTGTGCTCCAGACCCTTCTCCAGCTCCCTTCTCTGGACACGTTCCAGCACCTCAATGCCTTTCCTGTACTGAGAGGCCCAAAACTGAACACAGGATTCGAGGTGTGGCCTCACCAGTGCTGAGTACAGGGTGACGATCACTGCCCTGGTCCTGCTGGCCACACTGATACAGGCCATGATGTCACTGGCCTTCTTGGCCACTGCTGGCTCATGTTCTGCCATGCCTGATGCCAAGGACTGCCTGCAGCTGGCAGGAAGGTCAGGAGCGGTGTGTGTCCATCTTCCTGCGAGTCCTCCTCAATCACATCTGCACTTATGATCTCCTTTTTTCTAAAAGTTCTCTTTCTGACAGGAATACAAGCCAGTCTGCAACACTGTATTGCACGCAGCAAGGAAAAAAAAATAATAAATTTAACCCCCCAACCACAGAGCCAAACCCCGGACGAACACCGATGTGAAACCGGCAAGCGCTGCTGCTTTACAACCAGGACGATCTCCACGCAGGTCAGGGCTAATTCTGCACTCAGGATACACCAGTTCCCCAAGGAAACCCAGGCCCACCTCGCACACCCAGCACTTCCCCCCAGACCCTCGGCCGGTCTCTGCCCAGGCAGTGCCCGCAGCCCCCGGCCCCGACGCGGCAGGGCCGAGGCAGGGGCAGGCACACCCGAGGCGGTCCCGCCGCGAAGAACCTTTGGAGCAGCCTTCCGGCGTCGCCGCCACTTCGGGAAAAAGAGCCCCAAAAGAGCCAAGTGGAAAAATAAAATTGAGAAAAAAATAAAGAAACAACAGAAAAAGGCAAACGCTCGCCGCGACCCTCCGGGACGCCCCTTCCAGCCCCCCGCAGCGCCTCACCCGCTCCGCCGCGCTCCGCCTGCGCCGAACCCCGGGCACCCAACCCCGGCTACGAACCAGCGCCGGCACCGCCCGGGGCGGGGATGCCGCGGGGCCGCCCCGCTCCCCGCCCGGCCCGGCCCCGGTTCTGGTCCCGCTGCCGCCCGCGGCCCCAGCCGTGCTCGGGGAGCGGGGGCACCCGCGGGCGCGCTGGGCGCAGACCCCATTTCGGGGAGAAGGGGTAACCCTTGTCCTTCATCTCTTGGCCTGTCTTCCAGCTCTAGAAACGAGCGGAGTTCTCAGTTTTGCCCAGCAACCTCTGCCGCTCCTCCATCGGTTAGGTACAGTTTGTGCTCAGGTGTCACACTGAACTACATCACATTTTATAGCAGCATAGAATCACAGAATGATCTGGGTTGGAAGGGACCTTTAAGATCATCTAGTTCCGACCTCCCCCCGCCATGGGCAGGGACACCTTCCACTACACCAGGTTGCTGAAAGCCCCATCCAGCCTGGCCTTGAACACTTTCAGGCACGGGAATGCCTGGAACACTTCCAGGGATTCCAGTTCCCTTAATGGAGACCAACGTCATCAGCATCTGTCTGAATTCTAGCCACGAACTGCAAACACAACACAACTTAATTACTTCAAAATTGTTGATTGGTTTTGGTTTTTTCCCCTCACTAAATGTTGATTTCCTCAGTAATTCACTGATTAACAAGTTGACATGCAGTCATCCAAAAAGAAATTCCCCTTTGCCGGGTATCTTTCGTTATAAGTCTTTCAGTTATTTCTCTTCAGTCATTTCTCCCAGCTGTATGCACAAAATTTGCATATACTGCTGTACTTTCTTTTCTGGTTACACATTAAAGAAGAATGTTCTTCCATATCACTAGGGACATTGCAAGAAAAACAGAGAGGAATTGTAATGGTCCAAACAAGGACTTAAATCTTTTACAGAGTTACAAGCAATTTGCTCCAATACAGAGCTAAGAGGACCTTAAAGGGTCTTTTGTTATTGTGTTTTGTTTGGGTTTGTTTGGGTATTTTTCCCTAAAATATCAGAAGATATTAAAATAGTTGGAGATCAAAAATCAAGACTTTTCATGAAACAGTGAAGAGATTTGTACTGCCTGGCATGAATATCAGGTTGTTTCTCCCTCCATCTCAGCTAATTGGGTAAGGAACAAAATAGGCAAAAGCTGCTAAATATCTGTGTGCCAAGTGCTCACTTAGGAGCGCTTACAGAGAAAGCCATGAACACATTTATCTGGGTAAAACAAAATCTAGGCTTAAAGACCAGCTAAAAATAGCAAAAGTAAATAGTTGACTTAGGAGGCCCAAAGCTGTCAGTTGTGTAGCACTGTGTGCTGCTGCATCAAAAAATCCATTTGGAAAAAAAATTTCCCAAGTGCCACCTCTGTACTTTTCTGTAGCATCAGCAACTTGGTGCTTTCCATGTGGACATGAAATTTGTGTTTTAACATAACTGTGTCTCAGGAGCTGCAGCTAAGAGAGATGCTGTCAGGATATAGCTTACATGGCATCCACCTGCAAAGATTCCAAGGTACCTGGGATTTATTTCTGAGATATATCTTGTCTGCAGCTATCATAGACTTCAGCTTCCCTTTCCAACTTTTTTCTTGCCTTGCCTAGGCCAGTCTTGGTGCCACTGGATGGTTTAGCATTCCTCTTTCTGCCCTCTCTTAACCTGTTAAGATCTTAGGATTCAATGGGTGATTTCCTTGTGCAGACAGGCCTGAAAGTTAGTGTTTATCTGGCTGCTGACTCATCAGAGAATAATTCATAGTACAAACACTACAAATCAATCCCTATATCAGTGAGCCCTTCCCACTTCCCAGCTCTCTGTTCTCTCCTCCGTGCATTTATTCAGCACTTCAGTGCAATCTGGAGAATGGCCTATGCCCCTGTGCCCCCCTCTATGCATGGGAATAAGCCCTGGGACAAAACAATCAATAAGAGATCTCTTATTTGAAATCTCTTGGGATAATTTTCTAAGACTTTCCATTGTGCCCTTTCTTCCTCCTTAAACCTCTTCTCTAAGTCACTATGAAGAACTATCTACTACCTTTTTCCATTTGCAGGCTTCTCAAGGAGAATTCTGTCTCTTCTCCTTGCAAGTCAGCGAGATGGGACAGCCTCTACCTGCCTCCCTCCTTGGCCTCAGGTGCAGACACCATGGTGAGACTGAGCCAGGTAACACACAGACCTCCTGCACTCATATTCAGCTAACAGGCTTTGAAAACTGCCAGGGTTGGGGCATCCACAACTTCCCTGGGCAGCCTGTTCCAGTTTCTCACCCCCCTCACAGTAAAGAATTTCTCCCCAATGTCTAACCTAAATTTTCTATCTTTCAGTTTGTACCCATTACTCCTTCTCCTTTCACTACAGTTCCTTAGGAAGAGTCCCTCTCCGGCTTCCCTTTAGGCCCCCTTCAGACACTGGAAGGTTGCTATGAGATCTCCATGCAACCTTCTCTTCTCCAGGCTAAATAGCCCCAACTTTGTCAGCCTGAGTTTGTAGGGAAGGTCCTCTTACCAACTGTGTGGCCCTGCTCTGGGCTTTCTCCAACAGAACAACGTAGGGAGCTAGAGAAGGCCTTGCACAGAGCATGCATTCAACAGGTTTCTGCAGAAATAATGCATTCTCTGCTTTGCCTCCAAGTAGGCAGCAGTTCCATGGGGACAAAGGGAGAGCTCCAGGGAGCTCAGACTGGATGCAGCCTGAGTTTAATACTCTTCCTCTAGACGTCCTGGTCATGGGATTTGGCACATGTTTGTGACACTCAAATAAGGCTATGTGCTGATGGCAAGCTTCTACTGCTTAGGGATATTTATGATATTTTCTTCCTTTAGGGGAGCATTATGAACGTTCATATAACATGAACCTCCAGGTTTTTCTGCAGGTCATGGCATTTCCAAGCTGCAGCCATGAGTGGGACCACCTCCCTCTGCTTGTACCCACATGAGACTGCATAGCAGTTACAGCAGAAGCTTATACTGAAACCCATGCTAAGGAAATGTGAAGACATTTTAACAGTGTCTGTTTAAACCCACAAATCAGCAGCCAAAGCAACAGCCAAAGCTCTGTTCTTGCACCCATCTGCAGGTGAGAAGCAGGATTATAACCATGGCCCCAAGAATATAAACAGTTCAAAAGGAGTGCTGAGACAAAGGCAACAGCATCCAACCCAGTAAAAGTAGGAAACCTGAGTACAGAACTAGTGAGAGCTTCCTCCTTCAGTTTTTCAAGTCCATTTTTAACAGTCAAGAACCATTTCCTTGTTTGTTGTAATTTATTATAACTACCAAGGTCAGGTAGCCCAACACAGGTAAAAGCAGTACCCATGCAGCTGTGATCAGCAGCACAGGATTTTTCTCTAGCTGACCACCAGGTTGTTGACAAGCTAAAATTTAGAGCACAGCTGTATGAACTTACCGACACTTCTCTTTGAGTGGTTAATTCTGCTTTGCTTTCCTTGCTCAGTGAACTGGTCTCTGTTCTTACTTGCCCTTCTGTTATGTTGCCTCTGCATCTCCTCTCCAGAGTATCCCCCCAGCTGGATTTCTCTCCCCTGACTTCTGCTGGGTTTAGAAAATGGGTCTCTACAGACTCAGCCTGTCTTCACAGATCAACAAGCCGTGAAAGGATCTGGCTTCCTGTTTCATTTCCGTTAAAGTTTTCAAAGTCACACAGGCTGTCTATGCTTCTCCATATCCAAGCCACAACAACAACAACAAAAAAGAGCATAACTCAGCTATTTCTAAAGGTCACATTGCTACCTCTCTCTACATCTTCCAAGTTGCTTGCAGGATGGAGATTGCAGGCCGATTTTCAAACTGTGATGTATCATCCATACATGTTTTCTATCTTAGTGGTAGTCCACAGAGAGTCACAGCCCCTTCTTTTCAACTCCAATGTCATGTTTGATAGCTAAGCTTTTAACATTACTATCGTGCAATCAGTGTGCTTTCTGTAGGAACACTTTGAAGTGCAAACAGGTGGTCCACACAAGCATCCATTCCATATTAAGACATAGACTGTGCTATGTAAAAGCAAAGTTTACACAGATACAGTTAAATCACTTCCATAGATTTTTAATAGGAATAAGCAAAAGGGTCCTTTGAGACATTCTTTCCTTTTCCCTCCTCACTCGTTGCTTTAAATTAAATGAGAAAAGTGGTTTCTCTACAGTATCAGGCTACTAATTGTCTCTTAATTACACTGTTGGAAGATAAATCCCAATACCCTAGCTTACAAATTCACTAGTCTCCCACTCTGAAAATACCCACAAGTTCTTGTTTCAGAGGCAGAAGCAGCCATTTGCCCTGCCAGATTCCTCTTCTGTTGACTGTTGCTCCATGTTACACATGGATTTAAAAAAAAAACAAACAGTACAATTACTGACTCACATTTTCCCTTTCACTAGAATGTTGGTTTCCCTTTCTACATCTTTTATTCCAGTATTTTTTGTCAAATTAGTTTTAAAATGCTATTTTTCCATTATCGCCCTTGAATCGGGAACATTTGTTAAAAACAATAAATTTGGAAAGGTGGAGTTGGGGAGATAGCTGTTACCTATATTACATTATTCCTCCTGTTTGTTGGCACCTCAGGAGCTGAAGGTGTAATCTGCTCTCTCTGCTCCAATCTAAACCTTGGGCCCCTCGACTGCAAGCCTGCAGACACTTCTTATTTCACCACTGACTGTGGAGGAAGGAGGAGAGGAACAATAAAGGATGTTCTGTCTTTGAGTGTTCACTTGCTGCCTTTGAATGCTCTCATGCTCTTCCGGCTCTATGCCAGTGACGTCCCAAGGCAGCAAGTGAACACTGAAAAACAGTGTTTATATGTTTATACATACACATGCACACGTTTATATGTATATAGGCATTTATGTATATATGGGCTTTTTTTGTCTCTTTGTGTTCAGTTTCCATTCACAGAACAAGATACTTCTGAAAGGGGAAAAACCTGTGGGCTGGCTACAGGACCAGTGCATCTCCAAGGGGAGATTTGGAAAGAAAATTAGTAAGACAGAAGAAAGAAACACGGCTCATGCCCTCTTTTGCCTTCCTTGCTCAGCTCTGGTTTTTGTTCTTTTGTTTGTTGTGGTTAAAAAAAAAAAAAAAAAAAAAAAAAAAAAAGAAAAAAAAACCCAAGTTGCTTAGTTTAAATTATACAATGAAAATTAACTTTCTTTTCTGCATTCAATTCCCTTTAATCACCTTAAATTCCTCTGGTTTACTACTTATTAGATCTTTTGTCTGGTAGGTTGGTTTGCCCTCACCAGAAACAGTTCTGGACATTTAACACTGCCTACTCTTCGTCTTTGCTTGCAGTTTCCACATGCTCTAACCCATATACCATATTTCCCAACCAAGCACAGCTGGTTCACCTGGATAACTCTTTAACATCTCTTTAGGTTTTATCCAAGCAGAAAAAGCATGGATTACCTCCCTTTCCTGCTGTGCTGGAGCATGAGTATTTGCCCAAGATCTGCATTTCTTCCATAGTTCAGTGAGCATCTTTAGGGCATAGTGAAAATGCTGGCACATCTGAAGACTCTGCGTGGCAGGGATCTAGGAACTTGGAGGAGTTTTGGAAAGTGATGCTGTCTTTGCTTCAACAGGATTAGGTGACAGGCAAAAAAAGGCTCCAAAAGGGAGAAGGGCCTTCTGTACCCCTTCCTTGCCAGAAAGCCTCAGCTGAGCTTTGGAACTGGACTAAGTTACAAAAAATACAGGATAAATTCCTCACATAAGCCATGAACTTTTTTTTTTTTTTTTTTTTTTTCAATTAGAAACAGCTAAAAGGTCTGTGCAAGGTCATGGGGAGAAGAAAAAGACAAACCTAAAGTGGAGATGATGAGTTTAGCATGCTGGAGGCACTGACCACCTGGGCTGACTGAGTCCACAAACTAAGGGTAGCTGTGTTTTACTAAGTAGTTAGTGTTTGCATGCCTGCCTATTTGCACTGTTATCACATTCACAAGCTGACAAGGAAATTTCCTTTGTCCACCCCCACACTTCTGCAGTGGCGTGGGTGTTATCAGAAAGCCTCTCCTCCCCGTGGCATTCCCTTGTGGTTCTGTGAGATGTAGCAAATGCACTTGACTTCACTACCGCTCAATATGCTTGTTTCCATGCTCACCAGTGACAGGAGAGGTCTTGGTCTTCGGTGGCAGCTGGGAAACCCAAATGTGACGTGGCACACCATCAACCCAGCTATTTGAAAGTTGTAAGCACAACATGGCCACCTGAGTTTGTCCTGGAGCTGCAGGCACTTTCATCTCCATTGCTGAGCTCTAGAGCCAACTTCTTTGTTCATGCTTTCTCCCTTTCTATGGGGAGCAGACTAAGGTTACAAACATCCCCAACCTGCACATGCATGCAGTCACTTTTTGTTCTGCTCTAACAAAATGTCCTGCTGTCTTGTCTGTTACCTGGAAGAAAAATCACTCTTTTAGGAACAATTATCCTTATTGCTGACAGCTTTCTGCTGCAGCTGGACAGGTGGGGCCAGGAGAGGTGCTGTCCTATGCAGGTGCTCCAGGGGTACCTTTTTCTGATTTATCTTCTCTTCTGAAGACTAATAAGGGGAACAGTATCAGTACAATCTACTTTCTGGATTTTGGAAGCATGAAGTGCATTGTTAGTGCAAAATTGTGTTCTAGTGCCTGGGTTTGGGCACAGGAGATCAACTCCCATTACAAAATCTGTGATGAGCCTTACTTTTTGACAAGTCTTTTAAAATCAGATACTTCATACTTGGAATAAGAGTCCATACTATGGCTTCTGTTTCTTTAGAAGTCAATATGCAGAGGCTCAGAGTTCAGCTGTTACTCCTTCGTGCTGAAAGATGTTACTGCCAGAAGAAACAAGACACAGCCTATTTGTAGGCATTTGCCTTTTTTGTGTGTGTGTGTGTGTGTGTGTGTGTGTGTGTGTTAAGTGTCAGTCCCTGGCTTTGCAACAGTGACTAAATATTTATGTTTCATTGCCAAAAGTGCATAGTAGCAAATCAAAGCTAGCATTTGAAGACTCAGGTGCTATGAGTGACTCAATGAGAATAAGATGTGATGATCACAGCACCTCCTTCCCTGGGCTTCTCTTCTGCAGTAGGAGGAGCAAGCTGCTTTCTGCCATCTTCACTAAGAACCGCAGCAGTCATCAGCAATGGCTTGTTTTGTACTGAAACAGCAAAACAGGGTCACTAAGGGGAAGAAAGGAGCTCATTCTTTTCAGAGGAAGGAGTTACTCCAACCCAAAACATGGAATGCCATCAGTGAAAAGAACAAACTTTCTTAAGAGGGAGACTTGGTAACAAGCAGGAAAATGAAACACATATAAAAACCAAAGCCACTAGAGGAAAGCAGCAGCCTGTACACTGAGGAACAAAAGTGCTGATGGAAAAGTCGTGGAGAGACAAGGGCTTGAGCATGCACATACCCCCTTTCATAATGCAGCTTATTGATCTAGATGTCCTTTAGATTAACAGAAACAGCAACAGATGTTCCTTTCTGAAAGACACTTTGTGTGGCTGATGGCTTATGCTGAATTGCAAAGATAAACATCCTGGTTCTATTTGCCATTTTCTTTCTCATATCTCCTAACAGAATCATCATCCATGCTTACAGCTGAAATTATTATATGTGCTTCTTCATTTAGCAGGTATAAACAACCTGCTGCCAAACTAATATACGCTGTACTTAACTATGTATTTCACAACACAGAAGGAAGGATGACATTGATTTCTTTTAATTAGGATACAGGACAGGAATTCAGAGGATGAACATCTATTTTTTGCAGTTGCCAAAACTTTATGTATCTTCAGCAAATCCTTTCACCACCTGTTAAAGAGGGGGAAGGGAACTAAGAAGCTTTCTTCATCTCTAAAGTGAAGCTTGATGATTAAAACTGAGACCTGCTGAAAATACCATGGTGATGGAGACTCTTCAGCTGAATATACAGCCCCCGCTGAGAAGATAAGCAGCACTCATCTCCCTTTACAGTTAGTGCCAATAAAGACAGAATTCTACTTGCAAGGGATGTCAGTACCTTCCTGACAAAGGATTCAATGATTTCTCTTTCTGTAATTTTTTTATGGATCTTAGCCCTTTTGACATTTCGCTATTTAGGCTGCAAGTGCTAGGATTTCTACTTTTCTGGCAAATAAATGACATACATGTTCTTGAAAAAAAAATCCCCTGTGCTGAGAATGTAAAAATGAAATTTCCTGGCTGTTCCCTTATGGCTTCTTCTCAAATATATATGTACATGCAAATTCCCCCAGACCCACCTTCCACCACAGAAATTTTGTCTCAGTGAAATTTGGCTTTAGATGTCTATAGGATTTCTGTATAGGAAAACTCTCTCTGTAGGAGACCCCAAGCCCCTGCAGAAATGGTTCCTTTAGCGTGGCAGGCATGCAGAGATCCCAGGTGCCACCCCTGGGTATGCACAAAGCAGACAGTGCAGCATAGTTCAGAAGGTCTTATCCATCCCTGGCAGGTTGGACTCGAAGCATGATTAGTACAAGTGAGAGGAGTCAGGAGCTGGTTCTTCATTTCAGCTTCTTGCATCCATTTTACACAAGGAAGGTGTGGATTTTCAGTAGTACTAGAAGAACAAAGCAGAAGTCTTTCTTCTAAGGTTAGGAGAACTGTGCCTTGGATTCTGCCTTTCTTTCCCCAGAATTACTTTTAGATTTAATCATATCCTCTGAACAATCTGGATTTACATTACATCAGAAAAAGGCTACTTTCTGTGGCAATTCAGGATGACAGTTTGAAGACTCTTGAAGCTTCCAGTAAAATTTTATAGGGAGTTTTAAATTTAAAAGGATCATTAACTATACAATCACATAATTGGATCCTTATGCTACAGGTTTTGTTTGAAAAGCTCAAATGGTGTCTACATATGTTAATAAACTTATTTTAGCACTGAGAGCACAAATGCATGACAAATTGTCTTGGGGGAGAAATGAAAGGGAGACCATCTAAACTTCCATTTTTGTGAAGGAAGGAATCTGACATGCTGGGGGCACAGCAGGAAACAAATGAGGAACAGAATGCACAACTATCGCTGCTGTTAAATATAGATCCCCAGTTCTGAGGCATTGCAGAGCCTTGCTCTTGGGATCTCTTCTCCTAACAGGTGTCTCGTGTGTTCAAGACACCTCACCTTCAGGACATTTCAAAAACTGAATCATCTACTGGAAGTTGTTCCAGAAGGTGTTGGAGCATTTTTCTACAGGTCATACAAGCATAATGTTGCTGGATTTTTTTTTCTTTAATGTTTTTTATTATTTTAACATAACTGTGAAATGTATAGCTCCATTCTGCTATCAGTTGTGTATTACAAGTGAAAAAACCCCAAGCAGATGACTCTTTGTGCTTTGCTCCATTTGTTTTTTTCCAAGTGAACGTAGGAACAGTCCTTCCTCCACTGACCTTCAAGTATTACTATAAAACAAACTGTACTAAGCATGAGTCAAATAGTGTGACTACAACAGCATCATGGTAAGGTAAATATCATATAGTTATACTTTCTTCCACTGGCAATATCTCCAGGAGACAGGCTTCATAAAGAGCTACACCCAGTAGTAAAATAATTTATGCTGAATAAACAAATACAGAGAGATGTTATAAAGTCCAACATGGAGCTCAGCCAGAGCTGAGGCACTACTTTTAAGTGGCAATATGTCAGCTGCAAATGAGCAATTTGACAGAAGCTGGGACATTTGTATAGTCAAACTAGTAGGAGGCCTCAAATGCTGAAGTTAAAGCTGCACATGGTTGTAGGTTTTGCAAACTGAACACCCTGGGTCTCCATACGTGGACCTACCGCTTTTGAAAGCTTCCTCTCCTCTCCCTGACCCCTGCACCTCACTGTAACATTAGATTTGTCCTGTCTATGGGACAAATCAAAACACTTTAAAAAAGCAGCCCAGGTGTGGCTGAGAGAATGGTAAATACGAGCTGGGCAGCTGTCATACCTCGTATTTTCCTCATCAAATCAACTTCACAGGGACTTCACAGCGCAACTAAGCAGAGATCTCTGCTACCATCCTCCCTCCATTGCCTGACTGCTGTGACAGATTTGCTCTGACAAGCACCACTGTCACAAACAACTAAAGCAGTTTTGACTTTTTATGTAGAAGTTCCACAGTGTGGAGTCAAATGTGCTGGAAACAGGAAGCTGAGGTGTGCCTGTCACAATGACAGATTTAGGATGTAAAGCTTGCTCAGTTGCCTCAAAGGAAGGCCAGAACATACAGTGTGCATTAAAACACTGTGAGGCAACAACATTAGTACATAACAAATTTGTATAGATAACTCATTTAAGTGCTTGATTTCATATATCTGTATCTATATATATATATCTGTATAGATTCTTCCCAACAAAAGTGCTCTACACCTGAGCTCTTTGTTTCTAAGACAGGACACTTTGGACATAAAGCTCTGTCCTTCTGGCATGTGCATCCCTGAGTCCCCGTGATAAATACACCCCTCCTGTCAGTCAGATGTTCACCACCATAACTAAGGATAAGCAATCAGCAGAAGAGCATGAATTCTCACACAGCTCTCATGATTTGCCATTTGTCTCTCTTCCTTTTTTCCCCCAGCACAAGTGTTTCTACACCCCCTCTGCCAGGAGCAGCTCGGAAAGACATTTTTAACTGTTCCATAATTAGCAAAGAGCCCTTTTGCCTTCCCTCTCACTGAGTGCTGTAGCAAAGCTGTAAGTCTGCACAGAAGGGAAGAAGGTGGAGAAATACAATTAGACAGCTTTGGAAAACAGCTCGTGCAGAGCTCCCTAGTGTGGTACAAACAAAGTTCTGGGAATTGTGTTCTCCAGCAGAAAGATTAGAAAAACAATCCCTGCTAAAGGTAACATCTTTTAATAAAACACTTCTCTACAATGAAATAACATCATTTTCACTTCCAGTGGCTGGAGAAACTCAGAAAGGTACAAAAACCCCTCCAAACAAACCCCCCCAAAAAAGCCCCAAAACTTCTTCATTGACAAGAAATAGCTGCAATGTGGCAGCACCACAGCATAAAAGAGAAATACAACAGCTGTTGATGCCTAAGACAACCCACCCTTATACTACGTTGTTACAGAAGACCTCCAGTATTTCCACAGAAATCTATTCTTCATCTAGTGCCCTTTTATCCAATTGGAAAGCTTTTCCCTTGCACCTCTAAAATACAACAGAGGAGGAGGCTCAAGTAACATGGTAGAAGTTAATACTTCTCTGTCTGACTTGTGCAAAAAGTCAATGTTTGACATCAAGCAAGCTTAACCATGGAAAATAAAACGCTACATTACACAGGACAGTAATACCAAGGCTCTGAAAAAACCCCACCTTTACAACTTCGGCTGCAGTTTCACACTAAGATTCCACAGCATAAACATGTAGTTTCAATACTACCTTTTTTTTTTTTTTTTTCCAATCACAATGGTCACTTGCTAATACAGAGACTGATGTGTGATAGAAATTATAGACTAGAAAGGCAAGGTTGTTAGAAAAAATACTCAAGCTATTTGGGAACAGATTTGTAAAGCAGATAAAGAGTTTCTGTGGAGCGCTGGAGTACAGAAACTGTTCACATCTGAACTAATGGAAAAGAGCATAACCATTTCCTCATAATTTTTTTTTTTAAACCAACAGATGGTATTTAGGCCTTGTAAAATGTCACTCCTTCCAACCCTTGCAACTGACTAACAGCGAAAAGTATGTTTCTTGATTATTTGTCAAAACCAAACATTACAAACTCAAGAGGAAGATTCAACTTTAATCAAGTACTTGCACTACTTACCTAACCATGGAAAACTGGAAAACTCACAGCATGCAAACAGAAACAAATGTTTGCTTTCACAAACAAATGCCATCCCTACCCATGCATAAATCCTTTGGAGGATGGAAAGGAATCATAGTCCTGCTGGCCATGTACTGACTAAACCTGAACATTCTTACTCAAACATAGTATCTTTATTAAATACCAAATAAAGATATTTTCTTCTCTCTGAACTTTATCTCTGCAGTCTCTTTGGGACATTATCTTCCAAGACAAGCAGCAGATACTTCTAGGGGAATGCTTTTGACTTACACAGTGAGTTATTTTGGAGGGATGCCATCTATTTTCAGTACACTCTTATCTTTCCTCCACTAGACCCATTAGCTTATCAGAAGTTACTGGAAATACTTTTTAGAGTAAACATATTGATTACTATTTTACATGTTTGAACGTGTTTCCAAGCCAATCCTTTCCAGGGCTTACCATCCTCTTCAGCTCTTCTCCCATCCTGCTCCAAAGACTTGAAAGTTGGCTGCAATATATTGCTCATGGCTGAACTGCTGGATGGCAGGGCACTCTCTAAAGCCAGTTGTGACCTAGGAACAGACAACTTACAGCCAGTACAAAGAGGCAGCAAATAGCGCTGTATCAGCGTGGAGAAAAAGACATCAAGGAAATTAGGTATTTATTGTAAAGTTCCACATCAAAAGGCAGATCATGTGCAGGCAACCATGCCATGGTTTCCAGACTCTGAGGCAGTGGCTGGGATCAGATGCACAGTTAAAGTCCAGTGTTGTGCATGCCTAATCCTAAGGAGGTTAATTTATCAGTGGCATCTTAGTAAGATATGTGCACTCACCTCCCTTCTGTGTTTAGGGAGAAATAAGTGAAAGACAGCAGGCAGTCTCCATCTATCTTGGCCTTCCTGAGTACTTTTTGAATTGCTGAATGTCTTGATCTGGACATAGCACCCTTGGCTTCTCCAAGACATCAGGAAGAAGAAGCTTATGCTGTTACCATGTCATGCTGTTATCATGAGTAACTCGTGTTTTGGAAAAGCTTTAACTTCTTTTCCATGAACTACCACGTAGTTCAACTCTGAGGCAGACCCTAGGAAGTGAAGCTTCATTTCATTGTGCATACAAATAACCACCTATGTCTCTCTTCATCACTGCTGTATTTCTACTTACAGAGAAAGCAAAGGAAGGGCAAATACCATTTTAGTTTGCTACCTGTGAAATTCAGAAAAAAGAACCACCAAGAATTGTATGTGCAGTCAACACACCTTGAAGAAATCTATACACTTTTCCACATTCATACTTTTTGCAGTATTTGCATCATGCATGCACTCCACTGCAGCTGCCCCCCCCTTCTTACAGCACGACGTTATCCATGTGTGCCAATGTATTTTAGCACCGTGGACATTATATCCTTTCTTATCTCACATACAGTGATCTGCCAGAAGGACAATAGTTGGAGAAACAACATCAGACAGAAAACATGTCTTAAAGTGTGCAAGTGAATGACCAGTTTTCTTTTCTCCCATACCTGCCCCACATTGTGTGATAAATCCAGGCAACACCACACACATTCACATAGTAACCAAATGGGCATCGTCGATGTTTACTGAGCAGCAACAGACACATCAGACATGGAAACCAAGAAACAGGGTAGTGCCTTTGTGCAAATGCACCTCCCCAACAATGACTTTGCAAATCTTAAGGACATTTTTCACTGCTGTTGCCTGAGTTGCAGCAGAGAATGCTCTCAGCAAAGGTTGTGGATCTGCCTTTAGAGTCTTGCTGCAAGTCTGCATTGCCAGATAACCAGTGAAAGTACTTCCCTAGGATCACACCATTAGATGATTTAGTTTTGGTAAGCACCATGTGTGAAGATTCTCCAGAACGGTTTGATTTTCTGCATAATGAAGCAAAAGCTAAAGTTTTGAGTGAGTTATGAAGCAAACCCATGGCCACAGAAATGTGCTAGTTGGAAAAGAAAACAATTACATTAATTTCTTGACTCCTGGCAGAAAGAACACAGAGATCTGTCCCAGCATAAGCCCTTAAAAAACCCCAATAAGTTACTTGGAAGAGAACATCAGAAGGAACAGTTAATAGGTTGGAATCTCTCTCATGCTCTTGAAAGAAAAAAGTTAAAAGGTGAAGCTGTTACAAGCTCAGATGATTGCCTCATCCATACCATGATTACCAGTGTAATAGGAACTCAGCTAGGATTTTCGTACTTAAAAATTCCCTAGAGAGCAGAATGAGAGAAAACAGAGGCTCTTACAGCAAGCAGATAAATTCTGCAGTAGAGATGTTGATCTCTATATTGCAACCTTGTACTGTAACACATACCAAATTACTCATACTATAACCAGACTTCATCAAATAGAGACCATCATATTTACATTTTAAAAAAATAACAGAGTATTAAACAGCTGGAGGTCTTGAAAAGGAAATGGATGGCTAAATATTAAGTGAAAAATCAGGTCCCCTTAGAAAAATTAGTACTTATTCCAAAAAGAAAGGCTAGACTCACTTTAGACTGGAGAACCATTACACACCTGAGCTGTGGGATGAAGTACAACAGCATGCTTTACATTCTCTGCAAGCAGGTCTGAAAAGCAAAGTAAGATCCCCAGTTGTCATTCACAACCAGTAACCAGGATAAAAGCAGCAATCATCACCAGGTTTACACCCTGCCTTTTTTTTGTGAAGGATCCTTGGAAAAAATGAGTCTAAGCCTCCACAAACACTGTAATTTTGACATTCAGGCACATTCTGGTGGTGATCAAGTTACCTTCATGATGCCCTATCTTAAAAGGCTCCCCTTAATGCTTCATGATATATCATGACATTCTTTTTTCCATTTTGAAACAGCCAGTAGCATCTAAAGCTCCCAAGAACAGCAACAATATCAGAACAAACCAACGGATGCATTAACTCCAGTAACTGGGACTAGCAGAGATTCCCAGTTTTGAGTTTTCCTGGCAAGCAGAGAGTCCAGAACCCTCCAAGTCCCAGGAGAGCACTCCATCACCAAAGAAGGAAGTATTCTTTCACCCTCAGTCTTGAGAGATGGTAAATTAAATGACATCATTCTGCAAATACTCAGTGGATCTTGGCATCACTGAAAGGAAAGTCTGAGAACCTGAAGAACCATCAATCTCAAGGGATCCCATGGTCTTCACAAACACACAGGAAGATGTGTAAAAACAGGAAAGATACGTGATGTAAATTGCTACTTGACCAGAAGTGATTGGACAGATTCCCAAAGGTACAAAAGGGCAAGATTTTAGCTGCTGCCAGCTCTTCCTTAGTATTAGGAATAATGCTTGGGATTGCAAACTCTCACAGAGACTGAGTTCAGGGTGTGCTAAGTGAATTCGTGTTGCTGACTACTGCCTGTTGAATCTTCAGGAAGCTTAATGTGAAATTTCTGCAAGTAATGTTTGGAGATACTCCTGGTGCATGATTTCAGTGGAGAAAAAAGCCTCCTGCTTGAGACCCAAATAAATCCTTTCATTAAAGTGAGGGTGCCAGCCTCACTAAAATCAGTGTTTGACATTTAATTTGAAAGTGCAGAGTTTCAGCTTAATGAAGTCCAAGGCAGGTTACAGTTTCCTCCCTCAGGAGAAGAGGAAATGAGTTTGATGGTTGAAGCAGCTGGAAAGAAAACTCCTGCAAAAAGAGTTCTTGAAAAAGTCAGAGGAGCTAGGCTGGGGGAATAGTAGAAGGAAGACAGCAGTAATCAGCTTCTATTTAATATAAGAGATCTTCACACTCAGTTCCACCAGAAGAATTGCTCCCTAAGGCAATTGTCTAGGCAATTGTCTCCCTCAGCTTTGTCTAGGAGGCAAAGTGGATGAGAAAATTCAACAAAAGAAAATTATTGTTCACGAGGGATGTGTTGAAAGGGGGATTGAAGTTTTACACGTGTGGTCATGGGCTCTAAATGAACCATTGCAGCTTAGCTTGGGAACATGATCTCAGGATTTATTATTCTACAAAGTATCAGCTCAAAAGTCAAACACTTGGAATTTTTAGAAAAGGAATAGAGAACAAAAAGTCCCATTTTCCAGCTGTGTAATTTATGATGCACCTGTATCATAAATATTGTATGAGGGTTGTTTTTTTTTGGTGGGGGGACAGGGGGTTGGGGGAGATGCACCACCAGAGCTTTGTCCCCTCCCATCACAGAAAATATACAACTTGGAACTAGGGAAGGTTCAGAGAAAGGCAATTAAGATGATAAATAGCTTCCCTATGAGGAATAAATAGACCAGTACTCTTTAGCTTGGTAAACAGATGACCCAATGAAAAGTGAAGTAGAAGACTGTAAAATCAAAGGTAGGGCACGAAAGTTGGGGAGATGAACTGCTCATAGTCTTTTCTAAAACAAAGCTTGAGAGATATCAAAGAAAGAGTTCAGTGGGTTCTTGACACAACATAGAGTTCAGCTGCATAACCCGTTGCTTCACAAAGTTATGGCTACCAATGGTTTACTACTATTCAAAACCAATAATTATGTATTAAGTAAACCTCAATGGACTTTTCTTCCATGAGATGTAAAGCCATAATTTTGTAGGAAGACTTGAGTATGATAGAAGAGAATACTTTTGTCTTTTGGGAGCTGAAAATTCAGCTGCAGAGATTGAAGTATTGCTTTGGTGCCAAGATTTCATCCTTTCTATAGTTCAATATATTTATCATCTTTGGATAGAAGATACTTTCCTTCGGAAACCCAGAAATTTTGAGCAATCAGAACCAATACATTACCACAGATATAGTGATGGGATCTGCAGCTCTATCCACTGCAACTGATGCAGTCTCAAGTACCTCACCTACAGATTTCTTTGAACAACAAAGAAGTGCCTCCAGCAGTCGAGAACACGTGTATGTATTAAGATGAAAACTTATGAAGAAAGCAGCTTTCAGATTACTGCTCATGACAATTAGACAATGAAAGTATCATCTTTCCTGTATATAGCTCAAAGAGTTCATGTACGAAACCTTAGATGTATTTCTAGCCCATTGCATCATTTTAACCTGCAATCAGGGAAGAAAACTAGAATCTTGATGCCCTTTTCTCATGCTAGGGCTCATAATGGCTTCTTTTATTGGAAGGCATAGATAGGCTGATGGGAGTTTATTATTAGCAGGTTTGGTGTTGACTGTCATGACATTAACTAGGGGGAGATCATACTGCTCTTCTCAATATCCCCAACTGTCCCTCCACCCCCATTCCCCTAAAGCTTTTTGGGTAGGGCTAAGGGGAGTAACTTAGAGGAGATGAGAAGCATTCCTGTTTGAGCACATATTCTGCTCCTATGCATCAGGTTCCTTGTCCCTGTGACAGGTCAGTTAAATGGGAGATCTCATTCTTGTGTTGATGCTCAATGTTAGGGCATCACATTGAGAACCACTCAGTGCAGTTACCTGGGAAATGCTGAGGTGACTACCAGGCATGCGAAGCCTGAGGCGCTGGGTATGTCTTTGCTTGCCAGGAAGGAGAGAGAACAGTGGGCAACACCTGCTCTGCAGTAGTGAGAAATCATCATGCTTTGGCATTATAGGACACAAAGGAAGAGCCTTTTGTCGTGACCGCTTGAGCAGATATGAACGAGCAGAAAGTACTGGCAGCACAACCTCTACAGATGCAAAATCTGTCTGTTACTCTCCAGTATAACCTCCACCAAGATTTTTTAGGAAAAAAGAAATTCAGAAGTTGTTTGCCTGAGGGATAAAGCAGTGGTTCTGACAAAAACACCACAATACCTGGAGACTGTTTAAACAAACACAGAAAGTTGGCTTTACCTGATTTTACCTACCTCCACATGCACTTGAATTCCTATAGCAGAGAAATTAGAAACACCTCCACACTGAGTCTATACATATGTGGAAAAGGTATATAAATCTTAGCTCATTTTCTGGACTGGAGCAGACATGTTTACACTCCGTACACTAATCCCTAGCACACAAATACACTGCTGTTTGTAGCAAAGATTGGCTGTCCAGATACTTCACCAAATACCAGCTACTCATCAGTTTCACTACCAACAGCCGATGGTTAAGTGTATTCCAGACTTAATTTCTCTTAAGATCTTTGGGAACCATGGGGCTTAACCTTAAGTCAGCCATCCTTGGTTCTTAATTTAGTCCTACACTGACACCCTCTGCTTTGGGGTTTTAATGTTTCTTGGCAATGTCATGCAATATGTTACATACAAAGAACATCCTGTTATATTTTCAGGTATCTTTGACTACCAGAGGTTTGCATGGTTACTGAAATCTTTTCAAGAAACCAGATGCTTTTGCTGTGTCATTCTGGAGGATCTCTGTTGTGCCCTGGCCTGAACATACTTTTGGATTTGGAGTAAGAAAAAAACCACAATTTTTTTTCTTCTATTCATCAACACATTAATAGTCCCATTTGAGAATGAGGATGACTTATAGTCAACATGAGCACAGGTACGTGTTAGACCTCTGCCCATTAGGAAGACAATCTAGGTTGCTTTTCTGACCATGGAAATGTTATCTAGCCAGGCTTTCTGCTTAGCAGTTGCACAATAGTCTTCAAGTTAATCTGTGTTCTGCAAACATGCAACTGAGAATTCCTGCACTCTTAAACTCAACTTGAAAACTAGTGGCTCATGTACTGACTTTAAAGTCTTTAAAGTTCCTAAATAAGAAGTGATTTGGGTATGCTATCAAAAAGAAACACTTAGACACAGTCTTCTCTTGAATCTCCCTTGAATCTTCCACCCTTTATAGCTATGATGTTGTAGAGCATAGGGAATGGCAGTCAGTGTTCCCACAGTGACCTCATACCAACTGCCCTCACCCATGCTTTTGGTCTCCACACTCTATCAGCCTGCAATTCTGGTTGGTGGTGTACAAGGCAGTCAACAAGAACTGCGTCAAACTGAGTCCAAGCAGCATTTGAAGCCCCACCTACACAATCTGGCAAAACAAAGGGACCTGACATTATCTTTTCAAAGCAGAGATATCCAAGCTGAAGATCTCAAGCTCATCATTCAAGCTTTGTTCAGCTGCAAGTTCTTGCACCAAACAGCAGGTTTTTGTGCAAAACTCCACTCTGACAAAATATGTTGGCTGTCCCAAGTAACGGGGCTCACAGAGAGGGCCAGAAACAGCACACTCCTGTTTATGTACAAGTGGAAGAAATCATCTCTGCTACTTGAAACACCTGCAAGTGCATTATCTGACTGTATAGCACTAGGGTAACTTTCCTTTGATCAGTGTATCTTCGGCTAAGAAGCATTTTAGAGACCTGAAAGATACAAGCTCTTCCACGAAGCATGGGGCCATCTATTCCCCTGTCATGGGAAAAGCTTCCAGTTACTCACCCTTGTCAATACGTCTTTCCTGAACATCCTCTGTCTCTCTCAATATAAAACATCTCTCCCAGTAAGTAAATTTTGAGGAACAAAGGGACTGTTTCATCAATTGACAAAACAAATAATCGCATACACAATGCAGCAACAAGCATAAACACTCTGTATTGTTCCCTGACCATTCACTTAATTTTGAGTTACAAATGGTTACTGATAGCAGAAAAGGGAGGGAGATAAATATACACAAAGAAAAACTTTTCTGCTTCACGAGTTTAGTTGCAAATCCCAAATCTTTATGGTTGAAAGTAACTTTTCTTCATAATGAATCTGGAATGCCTAAAAGATGTGGGAAATCTGTTCCCCAGCTTAATATTAAACTGAAATATGATCCTTGGGTCTTTAAATGGGAACATCTGGTAGAAAACTTTGCTGGTCAAAATTTATTAGCTAATAAAGACTATAATGAATTTCCACAGTTAGACAGTTACGCATGTTTTATATAAAAGAATTCATGACACTACAAAGCACTCAGCACTTAGAGCAAAGGCAAATATTATTTGGTAAGGCATGAAGGGAAGATACATCATTGCAATTTAAAAGAAATTTTATGGCAATAAAATAACATACTTTTTTCTTTTAAAATACAGAGCCCAATTAAAATATAGCCAAACCTAAACTGTCAAACTCCTTAAAGCAAGAGATCAGACAATTATGTCAAATATGTTTAATTTTTTTCAAAGTAACTGATGGCAAAATAAAATATTTACATCATGTCATACTGTGTAAACATGTAACTGTACAAAGAAATATACATGCAAAATAAAGCAAAAAATTTAACTAAAACAATAAAGGAAAATAATACACAAACATAATGATATGAGGTTGGTACGAATACACATCCAGTTTTGAAGTCAGTTGTTTTCTTTTAAAAAGTTTCTGTACAACTTTACAAAAAAACCCAAAAAAACAAACAAAAAAGAATAAATAGGATACAGGGGAAGCCACAAAGCTCAAAACTAACCCACGCTAGGTTATGGCTTAAGACCCATATATCTAACTATTGTGGGATGTCGGTGTGGTTTCCTTAAACATGGCATTTCACACAAACATAGATGACAACACACCCATATGAACTCAGTGATGCACAGAAAACCATCTCTGTCTTTTTAAATAGCTCACGTTAATATTACTTCAACCTTTAAAACAGTTACTAAGACAATTACATTAAGTATCCAATTCTCCTCATCTGACCACTACTTTCTGAATGTATTCTTCACCAAAGAGCACAAAATTAATTTGTTCATTTCACAGAAAGAAGTAAACACATATTTGAAAATTTTAAAAAGTAGTAAGTATTGAGACTGATTTGGGGAAAGTCAGACTTTGGCATTTTAAATATAATAATAAATTTTAAAAAGTGTCACCCTACTTCTTAATCAGTTTGACATTTGGGATACGAATCTCTCTCTCAGTTTTTGTTTTTTTTTTCCAAACAATCCTTAAAACTTACTAGTCTTGACTAAATTCTATGCTAACCCTCATCTTAAACTAATGACAGTGTGGTACAACACACCCTCCCCTGCCCACCCAGAACCCCCAGTCACACAAACAAAACCATAAAGCTCGCCGTACTAAGTATGTGCTTTTTCTATATATTTATTACAGTTACAACAGAGGTCCTCATAAATAGTTGCATAAAATGTTAAAGCCACAACATTGCACATGATATGAAAGAAAACAAAATCCCAAATGAGTGCATTTACAGTATTACATCCTGCTGTATACTGCTTGACAATTGGGTCAGCAAGCTGGGCACCAACCCAAAGTCCTTTTCTAGGGGACAGTGAGTACTGACCCAAACTGAAGACCCGCACAGTGGTATACCACCATTTAGGAAGGAGGGGGGGAAAAATGGATAAGAGGAGGGGGAAAAAAATTACAGATCGAAGGCAGGTAACAGTCTATATACAAGTAAGGCCTACATTTTATCAGAGCAAAACATTTCCTTCTATTTGTATGCAAAAACTTTGAGGTTGGATGCACTTAAAAGCAGAGTCCGATCTCAGTGCACTGCTACGTGAGATACATACAGGCGAGGCAACTGGAAAGCTCTAAGACCAAGTGAAAATCAGATGTTATAAATGAAGGCCGTACCAATGGGCAGCCATTTTGGTGAGTCTTCTCCAGGCATGATTTGATTTTTTGTTTAACACCAGTGCTTTGAACATAGGCATTTCTTCCTTGAATAAATCTTGAAAACGGTAGCTAAGTTCACTTGCAAAATTCAACTCTTGTTTATTAAAAAAACTATTTTTTTTTTGCAGAAACCTGAATAAAATACTGTTACTGTATCGCTTGTGACTGCTTTTTGCAGAGTACAGTGCTATTGTCCTCCACCCCCGTGAAGTCTGCATCACCAGTCCCCCACGCCGCCCTGCGTGGGTCTCTGTGGAATGCATTTGCACACGAACATTCGCTAGCAGCTGGTTGGCTTGGGGTTTGCTTTCCTCAAAATTCAAGTCAACAGCTGATTGGCAGAAGGAGTCTATCTCCAGTCTGATTGATTGGCAGAAGGAGTCCATCTCCGGTCTGATTGATTGGCAGGTGAAAGAGAATGAGAGAGAACTTCAAGCAAGGTCAAACTCTTGGCAAGAGCCTGCTCTGTAAGAAGTTTTTAATGCTACGGATGGGTCGAACATCATTCTGGTGTTTTCGCCGCTCAATGAATGAAGTCAGTCTGGATATATCAATGCTGTCAGCACTTTTGCTATTCCCCAGCTGCAGCCATTGCTCCTGGAGGGCCAGTGCAGCCGAGGGACGCTTATCTGGGTCATCCTGAAGTAGGAAGCATACAAAATCTTTGGCCTTCTGGCTAACTCCTTTGAAGTAGTCATCTGGGAAACTAAAGTCTAAGCGGCAAATGTTCAGGCAAGTTTCCTCTACACTTTCATCCAGGAAAGGAGAGACGCCACTAAGAAGGACATACGTGAGCACTCCAATGCTCCAGACATCTGAAGTGAGGGAAACAGGATTTCCAAGAATAATTTCAGGAGCTGCAAACTCTGGGTTTCCAAGTAACTGGTGGATATAATACGTGGTATTGAGCTGGACTGCGTCTCCAAAATCAGCCAGTTTTATTGTTGGCTTAGTGGAACTCTGGTCCACCAAAATATTTTCAGGCTAGAAAACAAAAGCAAAAGTTAAAATATCTTTTTTCAAGTCAGTCTAACACTCATTTATTGCTCCAACATAACAGCTTCCCAACCAGTGTGGTCAGCTCTACAACACAGTGAAGAACTGCGCACTCCAAGGATTACTGCTGAAGGCCAGCTCTGCAAAGCTCTGAGGCAGTCTTACCAAGGCTTCCCCTAAACCAGCTAACAGGAAGGTTCTTGCCTACTACCACCAAGCAATCAATGTGCTTTAGCTGCTGGCACTATAGTTTTTGCAGGAAGTATAGTTCTGCCAGGTTATACTGCAGCTGTTCATGACAGCAGCTTTGCAAATTTTCACCAGAACCTGTGTTTGGGAACTTAAGCTTTAAGAACGGCAATTTCAAACAGAGGGTGAATAAAGCAACTGACCTATTTGTTTTATGACAGAGACAACAAAACCGTTGCCTTTCAAGACTGGAAAACTTTGGAATTTACATGATGCTTTCAACAGAATTCAGATTTACTTGGTGATTCTTTAATGGAATGCAGCTGTACAGATGGAAGACAAGCACTGTTAGGAGACTATGGCAGCAGCAGATCCTGCTGGATGTACATGACTTCAAGACAACTGCCCCACTACTGGTGAGCTGAACGTGGAATTATTTCTACAGATTTATTTCTGAAGCTACTGCAGCTGTAGCTGTAATCTCTGCAAAGTAAGAGTGACTTATGTACAACTAGTTTTTAATTAGTTTATCTGTATGTACCGTGAGACCAGAAAAAGTACTGGTGAACTCTGAATATCACTAGAAAAAATTTAAATTTTGGGTCTCCGTGGTATAAAGGCCCAAAATTGGTTCTGCTTGGAAAACAGAAGTATATAGAGGCAATATTCAGGCTCTTCTTGCTTTATCTCACCATGACCCCATTTGTCCAAAGAGACTCTGCCTACAAAGATGACTTGTCAATACTAAAATTCCTTATTATTCATATACAAATGAAGAAAAGTGTAAAGAGTAAGTTTTTAATTAATATTCAAAAGAAGACCTTGTCATATAGCTTTTCCTACTAAAATGCATCAAATCCTTGTGGCTCAAGTAAAGTTCAAAGCATAGAACAGAGGCCCAAACAGGTACCATTCACATAGGTATCACAGCCCTCAAAGTGCAAAGATCAGAAACATATTTGCAGCAAGAGAGGAAAAGTAGTCTCTTTCACGACAAAATCCATGCTTCTTGAGAAAGAAACAGATTGGTGCTGCCAAGTTATCAGCAAGTAAATAAATAAATGAGTAAATAAAGAGAAATCAAACAAAACTGTTCCTGTCAGCAATTATTTCCAACACAAAGCACCACACAGGGTCAGCAAGCTATAAGGAGAGAACACAGGGAACTGAAAGTTTCTGCTTTGCTGGCTAAGAGTGATCTAAAAAATTTGGGGATGGAGCCCCAGCTGTATTGTTCATACAGTCTCAAAGCAATTCACAGTTCTATGTTCCCAGCTGCGAGTTTCCTAGAAGAGGGAGATTTTTATGCCTGGAACGATGCACACCGCCAGGAATCCCATTCACACCTCACCTTTAGGTCCAAATGTGCTATTCTGCAGTTATGAAGATACTGCACAGCTTCCAGAATCTCTCCCAGGTAGAGTCTGATCTTCCCTTCCGTGAGGTTTCCCCATCGCACGATGTAGTCTAGAAGGCGACCCTGGTCAGCCCTGTTAGAATTACAAGGGTTATATTCTGGATAAATCTATGTATGAGAACTGAAAGAAAAACCTAACAGGTTATAGACTACAGGAACAACTGTAGCCTGCAGCAGCTAGAAGACAGAGGACTATGGTATGAAGAAGAGATTTCATATCATGCTACCAGATCACAACATTCCTAATTTATTTGTGCAGCCACTTGATACAAAGTAATTGCTGGACCTTCAGACTAAGATAATCATCCACATATCAATTTAATATCTCAACCTGTTTCCTTCTGTGTAATAAACTAAACATTTTAGTAACGGCATTAGACAACTGCAATATTTTCCTTATGTGCTTTCAAACGTCCGTGAAATCTTAGAGCTCCTTATTCATAAACCACTATAAATGCCCCAGAAACTCAGAAGATTTTAAAGATAACGTTAAGAGTCCACACACATTTCTAATACTAGTATGTAGTTGGTGGAGGTCTCAAAGGTATCGATAAGGCCAATGAGCTGGGGATGCTGGAGATTCTGCATGACTCCAAGTTCATGGGTAACCTGGTCTCGCTTCATCAGTTTCTTATTCACGAACTTAGTGGCTACTGCTCGCTTGGTTCCCTTCTGGTCACACTTCTTAACGACAGAAAATCTGCCCCTGGAATACAACGTTGAAAGGAAAGAATTAGCCAAGAGATGCAATAAGGACATACTTTTACTTGAAAGATATACTGCAAGAGAATCTAACCTTAGATCTCTAATAAGCTACCCTTACAGAGCAATTCCTGAACATAAGAGTTTTCAGTGCATGCATCTACTACAAATTGTGTCTGTATAAACCTGACAAAGATCTGTTTTATCACAACTGCAGAGACCTCAAGTCAGAGAGTAACATCCAGTTTCAAAGGTTACCACTAAATTGGACAACTGTATTTTTTATGTGACTAATTTTGCCCATTTTCAGACTTTTTTCTGTCTGTAATTTTCCTAACCTCAATAAAAAAGTTTAAGAGAGCTTCACTGGAGAAGCAGTGTCAGTCACTGTATAGCACATTTAAAAGAAAAATAAAATCCCTTAATCTATGACACCACTTGAGCCTAACTACATTCTGTTTATGCAGTGCCATCTAGTGCTGGTAAAACTTTTGCTTCCTCATTTCTATTTAATCCAATGCAATTCTAGCCTTTTAGGCTCATACAACAAGTATTTTTCAAGGAGAATTTAATTTTTGAAAGACAAGACAGTATTTTGACATAGACATACAGAACACACCTGCCAAGCTCAGCCACTTCACTGTAGTGGGAATCAAAGTTGTCTTTCCAGATTACCATGATCCCATCAGTTCCAGGACCTAGGGAAAAAAAAAAAGAACAGTACATCCAAGATTTATTATACTCAGATTTTAAACTAAATTGTTGTCATTATAACCAATATGTTATTTCAAATGTTTGCAGGAGAAATACTTGCATTTCTTATCCTGTTAGAGAATAGATTTTAGGAAGAATTGCCTCAGTCAGACTGGGCTCTATCATCTTTCTTTTGAAGCTGTGTCCATATTAAAAAACAATTCATAAGGCCTCAAAAAAAGGCCTCATATTATCCATCCTCTTGCAGCTCAGAAAGAAAATTATTTCTGTAATCATCTACTTTACTGATAGTTTTTAATGACTGCTACAGCAACATAAGAGTATTCTTTATTCTTTGCACAAGAGCTAAATATAATCAAATGGAAAGTCAGTTCAAGTCTGAAGGACTAAAAAATACTTTCAAAATTTGAAGTTGAAACCTTACTTAGTGATCCAGACTTAGAGTTTTCATTTTGCATTTATTGGTAGGGGAAATGAAGGGTGAAATGGCCCTGGAAAAACTGGGGCCAGAACTTCTTCATAAAAGTACTGGTAGAGCTGAGTAGGACTAGCAAAATACAGCTGCCTGTCCTTTGGAGTCTAGTTGCAGAGTAACTATGACATGCCAAATTCTGGTTTAGTTTTGATAGAAAAGTAAACACTTGCTTTTGGATAAGGTCAGTAAGACCAAAGACTGTGTCTGAAAGACAGTAGTTTAGTCTACAAGACTTCCGCGACTCTTTATTCTTGTCAAATCAGTTTTAGGCTTCTGAATTGATGTTGGAAGGACACTCACTACACTAGGTCCTTAAAGCACACAGTTTCACACTGATTCTTATCCATGAGGAGCTTTTTACTCTCCTAACTAGAAAGTTTCCTTGGCTGAGATACTATGAGAGGAATCACCCCATCCTGTTAATCCCTATATGACACAGGGTGGCAGCAAGACAAACTGGATTACACACCAAAGAGGCCTGGCCAATGCAGCAGAACAAATTCTATAGTGGAACTAATTCAAGTACAGTGGAAACTATCTGTACAGGAAGAGTACCCTTGGCAAAGTGAGGGCAACAGTAAAAAGAAAAGGTATCTTACATTATATCTCATAATCAAAAATACACCTGCCACTGGAAAAAAACCAGTGACCCGGCAGTATAACAACTACCTTAAAAAGTAACAATATTTTTCACGAAACACTAGTATAAAGATAAAAATTTAATTTTCTGACTCCTTTATATATCGCAGCAAATTCATCCTAGGGCTTAACTACTGTCTGTCTTGGTCAGTGGGCAGGAAGTGCCTGGAATAATCACCACCTCAATACTGGCAGTAAGGCACTTACTGTGGCTGCCAATAGGCAGCATGGCAGCACCGGATATAAACCCCCCAAAATTTCAGATGAGATTTGGAAGGGACACAGCTTTCACAGTCTAGTTTAACAATCCACAAAACCAGCAAAATTCTTTGAAAAAAAGGCAATAAAGAATGTACTTTGGAGAGGTTCAGGACTACTGAAAGTCCCCTTATTAGCTTGGACAGATGTACAAAGACAGAGGGCAGCACTTCATATCTTGTTTTCTTTTATATAAATCAATTTGAAACAAAGCCATTGAAGCTAAAATCTATGAATTAATTCTCACCAATGGATAAATATATGGGCCTCTCCATGGATTAAAAGACCCAGTTAGCATCAATTATTATGACCTGCATGTAAGAAAGCCTGCTATCCTTCTGTCTCTCTTTGTTTTACCTGTTTCTATAAAATGGAGAATCTTGAACACTTAAGAATAACTGAACGTACAAACATGCACCAAAACTTATCATTATGTCATCAAACACATCAAATAAAAATCTTTTTTCCCCTTTGCCGTCTGCCTCCAAAACAGAGGCATTTTTCATCTTTGCAGGTCTCCTTTTTGTTCCCTCACAAACAATCAGGTTGCCTCACTTCAAGTACTGAAATCATGCAACTTAAATGTAGATCAATGATGCAAAGACAAGAACTCATTATATAATATTTTCCTAAACATTGTGGCTGTACAATTCTAGTAAAGGAGAATTAAAAATACAGAGTAATGCTACTCTTTTCTTATCTGTACACTTTAGAAATTGTAAGTTAGCACAGTAACATTCATTGAGACTAAAGTAAGAATGTTGATGATAAAATATGATTTTATCAGTGCGCTTGAACTAATATTGGCCAAGTAAATGCATATGTGATAGTACATAATTTATGTATGAACCTCTAATCAGTTACATTCTAAAACTGCACCTATTCCTGCTAAAACAAACAACAAATCACAGGTAAAAACGCTTGTTACGATACTGCTTTAACAAAGGGATGTCCAAGAGCTGAGCTTTTTCTTTTTACTGTTCTGTGGGTACCAGACACTTTGAAAGTAACTACATTTTTTAAAAAAAGCAAAGAGACAGGCCTACCTAAAACTCGTAGACTGGCGGAAGATGAAACTGAACCCATATCGTTTGCAGCTATACACGTGTAGATACCATCGTCTTCTGCAGTGACGCCAATGATTTTCAGCGAAGCCTCTCCTAAGTCACTGGGAAACACAACGGCATCTGTTAACTTTACATTAATTTTGCAGACCTTAGGATATGAAAACTAGACCAAGTTAGATTGATATTGTTTATACTTCTTAGTCTCCAGCCCGTATCTCTCTCTAGACAAACATTACTAACCCTGTCCCTGCCATATCAAAAGTGTCTTCCAGAATGTGAGCACTTTGTGTTCATCAAGTATCTTGGCATGTCCTACAGATTATTAGAAAAACATCCTCATTGACACTCTGTCTCAGCATGCCCCAGGCTCCATTGTGTTTGAAAACTCAAGTGCTTTCCCTGTTTCTTCCTGCTTCCTTTACCTTCTTCAAGTTATGAGAAGCTGTATCAAGACAAACGTCCATCACTGTTCTTTCTGAAAGGTTTGTTTCCAACCCTAACTCCCAGCAAATATCAGCTGATCTATCATTTGTACTTTCAGAGCATTCACTCCTTGTAAGAGGGAGCTTCCTCTTCAACACAAGAGGCACACTTCACAACTTTGGAGACCTCAGAATCTAGGAGAATGAGGATGGGAGGTAACTAAAAAGGATTTAAGTTTTCCCTGAGCTCCAGGTCAGCAACAGCAATAATCTATGTAAGACCACAGCACAAAGATTCTGCAGACTCTTCCTTAATCTTTCTCACTATTCAATCACACTTTTTATTCAATGTCTTTAAAGGTCTACTTAAATCTTACTCTGTGCAATTAATTTCTAGTACTCTTTTGACTCATCTGACATGAACAGCAGGTAATTTAATTTGCAACAGTCTCTTACAAATACTTGGTGTCGTGGCAAAACCACGACAATTGGCAAGTCCTACCTACACTTTACTAGGCTCAAACCAACCCTAACATTGTGTTATTTTTTCCACAATAATGCATATTTTCAAGATTTTCTATCATTCTTATTGCTTTTCTTTGGATTCATCTTAGTTACTACAAGTCATTTTACTGACTGAACTAAAAACTATTTGCCACGGTCTTCACCACACAGTTTCAGGAGAAAAAAAGAAGGTAAGTTTTAGGAACATAGGAAGATGACCACCTTCCCCAGTTCAAAGAAAGTGTCATAACTATTTCTAAAAATCTGCCAGCCACAGATAACCTGATTTACTGGATATAGTTCTGTAAGAGTAATGAGTAACACTGAATTAAACCTAGCAAATCTAACTCTTACTCGTCTCACAACAGCCCTGGATGCAGAAGCAAAGCCACCACACTACCTCTGACACTCTGGTAAAAAAACCAAACAAACAACAAACCCAAACAAAAAGCAGGAGCAGCAGGAAGTAAAGAAAAACAGTATAATATGCCATCCAGTTTTCATAAAAGAGCTCTTGATTCTGAATTCATACATAAGATATTTCTTCACACTGAAGTTACTCAATAAACAACATTTTCTGTATATAAAAGAATGAAAGAATGCTTTTTCAGAAAAAAAATTTTAACATGCAGTTTCCCATTCCAAAATAACCATTTCTCTTATTAATCAGGTGTTTGAGTTACCAGTTATTCTGTAAAGTTCTATCACAGCAAAGCTAAAACCAGGCAAAAATGTTAATATCCATGCTTCAACAATAAAGAGTGACATTGCCACCTCAGTAGGAAACAGAGGCTTTTCTTTGCAAATTACTGTAGTGTGATCCGAAAGCTACTAAAGGAAATGAGGGACTGGCAGGATCTGTCACTGTCACAGTATCTGGCATGTCACAACATACTGTTCTGTTTCAAGCACCAGGTCAGTGTGACAGAACAACAGCTGCTGCAGTAGTTAATCAGAAATAACAGATTAATTTTCTTTTGTTTTTAAAAATCAAGTGAATATGATATTTTGGCACCCCAGCCATACACAGAAGTTACACAACATTTCAGGAAAATCTCAGCTGTGAAATCTCCCTCTCTGTCTGAGGGCAATCCTATTTTCATGCCTCACAGCCAAAAGCTGCCCTGCACCAGGACAGATAAAAAATACAGCTGTTCCAGCAGTTCCTGTTAAACATTGTACAAATTACTGTACCTGTACGAAATGCTGTGATGACCGTCATTGCTCAGTGTGTTATGATCAGGACCCTTCCAAGTAACTGAAGCCTTGGGGCGACCACAGACTTTACACCTAAGCACGATGGTCTCTCCTGTCTCACATGTCACCTCACTCAATGGAATTATAAACTCTGGGGGAACTGGAAAAAAGAAAATTAATGGCATTAGGTCAACTGAAGTAAATACATTTAATTTCTATTCCCTGTGCTCTTTCTTTTCTATTAGACAGAATAGTAGGGTACTTTACATTTCCAAGATGTATCTATCCCTCTATCATTGGAGCAGATCCATGGTTAGGAAACTTGCTGAGGCTCTGCAGAGCTAGTGCATTTTCCTCTACATGAACTTGGACACAACACTGTTGCTATGCCACAGATAACCATGAAACATATCATGGTGAACCTAACACCCTGTTTATGGTGAGCTGAGGAAACTCTACAGGGCAGTATTTAAGGATGTGCCCAGCTAGCTATCTTTATATCCAGCTAAGTTTGCAAAAGGGAACACAAAACACTTCATCCACTGAGGTGCTGGGTGGTTTCCCTTTTCCACAGATGAAACTCAGAAAGTTTGGTTCTGTGTATTAAGGCAAAAACTCAGTTTGGCCCTGTCCCCAAGGGGCCAGTATATTTGTCTTGATTAGCCTCTGCACTGGAGAGGTCCTGAACGTTCCCTAGGCTGCAAGGTTAAAAACAAAGCAGTTCCAACTCCTGGCCTTTTTGCAAATTAAGGAAGGCCCAACTTCCATACAGTCTCCATACAGAAAAAATACTATGGTCCTTGTGTTTTATGTTGTTTTGGATTTGTGGAAAAAAAAAAAAAAGTTCCTTGCATCTTAAAAAATAAATATGATGTTATTTCATTCTGCCTTATCCAAAAAGTGCCTGTGTACATTTTGATACAATGCCCTCAGTTCCCAACATAACTCATATCAAGCAAATAATGTCTGAATCAAATTATATTGACTGCAACTTTTAAAAATTAAAGCAACTTACCATCATAAATGTAATTGGGGTTGAGAAGCTGAAAAGAAGAAATTAAAGAATTAATGTCCTGGTAAGCTTATAATAACTTAAAGAATGGTAGAAAACCAAGCACAGCGATAGGTCCAAAATCCATGAAACATCTGAACATTATTCAATAATTTCTGCATTACTCTTTTCTTTTTCTGCAGTATCCTTTTGTTGTATCATGCTTGCAGGTTCGAAGATTATACCTTCCTGTTTTCAGAAAGGTCCATTAAAACCACTGTTGTCTTTGATTCCTTCCTGTGGAATTCTGACAGAAGCTACTTTTAAAGAAATCCCAACCCAACAACTTTCAGAAACTACTACATCTGTGTAACACTTACCTTTACAGAAACCTTGTTGGCAAGTCCTTCTCGGGATTTGCGGTAACCATTTTCTAGCTTGCCTTCCCTTTTGCCGTCTTTATCTTTTTTCTCAGATTTCTTCCTTAATCGGAGTGCTGTGTGCCAAGACGTTGACTTCCTGAATACAGAACAGGAAACTTCGATCAATTTTCCTCATGTTATGTGCTATATTATTTTCAAATGTCACTGGACAAGTATGTCAAAATGTTACTTATATGTATTACAGTATAGTGAAATGAAATACATTAAGTATTACATAAGAGATGCCATCCTTGGCTAAAACTGTAAGCAAGCTAGTAATGTAGTCTGTATTTCAGTATTTCTTGAAATCACTGCTCAAATGGTAAACTTGCTATGTGAAAATACAAACTGTCAATCAACGTGAGCAGTGGTTGGTATGAAACCCGTACCAAATACAGCCTACAGGAGCTTTATATAAAATTCAATACCAAGAAATTTGATATAATTTCTTCCATTGCAGATTTGAGAGAGGTCTTCTGAGCACAACCAGTCATTTTCATTTTCTTTGTGGCTTAAAGTGGAGATCTAGGAACTCCGAAATCTTGTTTCACTTCAACAAACATCCCCTCCCTGTTTTCCTAGACAACGATGTCTAGACTGGTAACTCATTCTATTAAATAAACCATTTATGCTCTTAGATCAAGCATTCTTTTCCCAGACGACTGGGCTATTAAAGTTTTTAATAAAGAATATGTGCTTCTGGGATCTTTCTTACTAGCTAGTATATTGAAGTTTGCTAAGGGACCTCTTAAGTACTCATTCTGCTTATTTTTCATTTATTTCTCAATGATCACATCAACTTTTGGTTTAAAAGGTTCAAAGCCTTGCCTAAATTGTAAGTTTTTCTTTCTCCTCCCCTTCTACACACACCCGGGCACTCACTTGATGGTTCCATCAGGGTTGTCAATGATGACTGCACTGGTATGCCCCAAGACATAGCCGGGAATCCAGCCCTCAGCTGCGGGGCACTGATCAGTGGCGGCTCTGAACACCAAAAACATGTTCTGTTGGTTGCTGGCTAGAATCTGCACGACCTCTCCTTGGTAGACATTTATCTCATCCTCCTTCACTGCCGTGTAATCGTGTGTCACCAGCATGGTGGAGATATTGCTACTGCTGCTACTTTCACTCTGCAAGTGTCAGTCAGAAGCAGAGAGAAGGGGGAAAAAAAGAGAATCAAGTTTAAAGTTCATGAAGAAGACTAGCTGTTCTTGGCCTGATACATTACCTGCATAACCCACAGAGTTTAAACTGTAGTCAAAGAAAAGAGCAACAATTTTTCTTTTAAAGCTGCCTGAGTCTAATTTTCTTGTACATTAGTTTGATCTTTGAATATCTTCACATACCACTGCTGCATAAATTGATTCCCATTACTTAAGATTATTTCCATTAACTAAGAATCAGTTTATACCATAGATCTCATCTTCTTTTCAAGCCCAGACACTGAACCTCACATCTTCATCAGGCAACAAAACTTAGAAGCATGTAAGACAGTTTTTCATGGTCTTAAAAGTGCAGTTTCAAAATCATAATCATTAGCTCATAAACACTGGAAATTCCAACAACAAAAAATACATATACTCTTTCCTAACTATTTGTCAGATCTCAGACACCAGCCTTCTGCACACAAAACATGACAAGGTACAAAAGAACAAAACAGGCTTTTGACAGTGTGTCTCAAAACCACATGGTTTATTTCTGGTTGAATCTGTATGATCAGGTTTATTCCTTAAAATGCAGAGGATGAGGTAAATTACTGAAATAAGAAATTATTAATTTCTTGGTCAAAACAGGCTGACTATACTATCAGAATCACTTCTAATTGATTAGTGACTATGATAGCTGAGTGATGTAGGCTGTTTATCATACACTTTCATCTACTCTTCACGATCCTCACTAAGCATTTGTAGAAAGTTAATTATGGTGGATCAGTTGTAATCATACTACTTTCAAAACAAAAATCCTTGTTCTGACTATAAATTCACTAGAAATTATTATTTTTAAAAGTAAGACTTATTTTGTCCATTTGCATGTATTCAGTATATGAGGTTAATAAATGGAAGTGTGAAACTGTTACAAGATTACATAATCCACTCCTTCGATAAGTTATTTCCTCCTTGAAACAAATTAAAAACAAACTGGATGGCCTATTAATGATGTGGCATGAGGTGTGTATGTTTGTGTGCGCCTGTCTTTCGTCTCTGTTCTTATTTCAAATTATTTCAGGTCACTCACTAGCAGTGAGGGCTCACTATTGCTCAGCAGTAGCTAAGCTGAAGAAGGAAATTAGTACTCAGATGTAGCTGGAGACTCCTATTGCTTATATAGCATAACCACATGTTAGCACCATGTATGTGCTAGTAGAAAGCTTGACACACAAGAATTAAACAGTGTAATCTTTTTTCTCAAAACTGCCAAATTATTTCTCCCTCAGTGTTGAGGAGATGCAGCAGGTGTCAGTGGACACAGTGGTACACTGGAAGCCCTGAAAACAACATTCTCTTCCAATCTGCTAATGGCCTTGAACAAGTCACTCCACCTCTCTGTGCCTGCGCTTCCCTATGAGTACTCTGGCTGAGAAACCAAGACATTTGGAAAGGAACAGCTTCAGATTACTCATTCATAGCACATTCAGCACACTGAGGCTTGGGTTTCCAGTGACTGTACATTTTATTCTAGCTGGATTGTTACATTCAACTGGGTGATTCAAGTCTTCTCTTTTTTTGCCTTATTAGGATGATGAAGCAAATGCTACTTCAGAGAGAAAGATCATATCGTGGATTGTACCTCTACTAAAGTATATTTACATTAATTTCAGATGCTGCATTTCCAGTAGGAGACTTTGTTTTTTCTAATTTAGAGGACTGTCTGCATGCCCTTTTGTATTTGCAAGCCCTTTCCACAATTCAGGCAAACTGGGCATAGCTAAACAAAACAAAATAATTTAATTTTCAGTCATTATTTAAATTAAAATTACAACTTGCTATATTCTTTTACCTAGATGAAAAACAACTCTATTCAAAAAAGCTGTTTTTGTTAACTCCTCCTGTTACACTTACAGAGGGAGACGAAGAGAAGAAGCAATCTCAACCTAAGCACCAAACCTTGCCCCACACACTATTCCTGAACATAACTGCTTCTTAGCATGCAGCAGAATTCGTGTAACTGAAACACTGGCCTTTCTGCTACATAGTATTTCTTTTTAACATTTAAGTCTTGAAGGATCATATTAAACTCTAAATATTTCTTGTTTTCAACAAGGACAGTTAAATCTGTTAAATAAACAAGTGTCTGGTAACTATTAAATGACAAATGTTCTTGAGAATGTGTTTATACCAGCATTCATTCTCACCACAGAAAGGTAGCCTTCTCTTCTGCCTTGCAATAAAATCATTATTCTTACACAGTTAAGGTTTTTCTGCTTCAAGTTCTGCTGGTCATCACTGACCTCAACTATGGGATTAGAGGAGGAGCTACAACTAAAATACAAAAAATTCCTCCCATATTTCTCAATTAGCAAAACCTACTCAATTTTTTTCTTCTTAGAAGTAACTTTCAGTAAGTAATCAACCATAACCATATGCACATGTAAATATACACACACAAGTGGTTAAATCAAAATAAACCTTCACAACCTATTTTCTCTAGCTTGTTCTGTGTGGTGTGAAATCTTGCTCATAGGTCTATAAATGAGGTTATAAATGAGGACTGATGGTCCATCTCAATTACCAAACTAAAAGACACAGTTGTGAAGCAGAAGGTATGCATTCCGTGATTACCTCTAACAGTGAGATAAAACCAACCAATGTTGCCTTTGCTGAGACAGTATCAAAATCCAAATGTTTTGCAAATTCAGTGCCAGCCCATCTTTCCCTCTCTCTTTTTCTAATGGAACAACCTGAATTACCATTATGCAAGTCTTCTCTGCATATAAAAAATATCACCATCTTGAATCACATACTATGCACTAAGTGCAAAATACTCATATTACCCCAGATATTATATTACATTATATCACATCACATTTTGTTAGATGAAAAATAAACACAAGACAGAGCTAAACAAAAAAAAAAAGGCTGAAGGAAGATTGGGATAAAAATACAAAACATGCAAAGCATAATTTTTTTCTTCTGAAGCTATTATAAAAGTAAGTATAAGAACTAAGAAGTCAAGAAAGCATTGTATGTTAAACAGTTCTATAAAGATAAGCATGCATTTAAAAAAGGTCCAGCAAATTAGGTGATTTGCAAAATTGGTATTGCATACTATTTGTGAAAGAGTGGAAAAACAAACATTCATGAACACAATACTTAGTGAGAGAAAAATCAAATGCGATTTTAAAAAGAAAGGCACCATAACCTGCCTACCACATCCATGGCAAGAGCCTCCACATTTTTGTTTTATATGTGCACAAGCCCCTGTGATTGCTGTGTTGCTTTCCTGGCCGACATTATTACAGGTAACGTAGATTCTGTAGATAACCTCAGATTTCCACACAAACACACCAAGTGCATTCTAAGACGCTGAATCTCCAGATACCCTAAACCAGTTCTTCTTACAAAGGAGAAAAGACAAGTGGAGCGGCTATTTGTTTTGATTGTAGCAGAAGGAAGATTATTTTAGCTAGGTTTTGTCGGTCTATTTTGAGTGGATTGTAGAAAGCTTCCTTGATCAAACACAGATTTAAAACCAGAATTTTGTACAACAACTAAAGCTGAAAGGAGGGGAGGGAAATAAATTAATAAAAAAATAAAAATCAAGCGGCCCAGGGACTGTAGATGTCTCCACGAAGTTAAAACTCAACAGAACAATGGTGGCGAATTTGTGCGTGAAAGGGAAAAAAGCCCCAAGGCAATCTGCCAAAATCTTGAAGTCAGGTTTAAGTGTGCTGGCGCAATGCATACCCCAAGGTGCTCTGGCTGCCACGCTTCAGCATGTTAATTATGTGCCTTCAAATTAGAGACGAAAAAAGCAAGGACAGCGAGTTAGTAGTTATCAGCTTAGTGACCTATGTTTTCAGCAGAGGCAGAAATTGCATCTAATGTTAGCAGTCGCTTTTGTGTCTGTATACATAGCTATGTTCGCATGTATACATACACAGAGAGGTAGACACTCTTGTTTTTTTTAATGTGCAGAAGATATTTGAACAGTTGATTATTTCAGAGCAGTACAGCACTCGAGAGCCAGAAGTTAGTACGGAGAATGATGGCAACGCACAGAAAGGGAGCATGGGAAGGTTTTAGAAGAGCTCGCAGGACAGAGGTGCTCCGCTCTTACCCCATTACTCTGGGTGGAGTGAACTGACTGCTCGCTGGTCGAGGAGCATGTGCTCATGCGGTCTGTGTCCTTGCTGTGTGAAGAGTGGCGGTGGACCTGCCGCTGGAGGGAGTCATTGTCCCCAGGGAAAGTGAAGGAGCCAGGGCGGCTGGCAGGGGATGCTGGGATGGAGCTCCAAAAGGAGCCCTTCTGCAGGGGGCTGCTGGGTGGAAAGGTTTCCTTGCCAAAAGGAGAAGGGAAAGTCGTGGAGAGAGGAGAGTTCATTGGTGAGATGGCTCCTGGCCTTGGCTTCCCAAGCGTCAGTGATCCTATGCTGTTTCTTGTTCGACTGTCCTCTGAGTTTCCACGTGAGTCTTTCTGGGCTCCATCAGCTGAGCCAGAAATGTTTCCTGCTGTCTTCCTGGGACTTTCAATAACTTTCATCTTGGGAATCTGTTCAGCTTCTCTCTGAGGACCATCCGGCTCTGCACTGGGAGGGTGCCTGTCTGGCTGGCTCAGGCCAATTTCTAAGGAGGTGTTGTAGTGTGGCAGGGAGTGATTGTGAATGGACATACCTGACATCTTGTCTGCCTCTGCTTGGGCCGAGGCTGCAGAGGAGACCAGGACTGGGGAATGGTGTCTGACAGGCTGGGGGATCCGGGATGGCCGGCTACGGCTGGAGCTGGGGATGCCACTACAGCTGCTGGGACCGCTGCTGTTACCACTGCTGCTCCCGCTGCCGCCTCCACCACTGCTGTGGTTCCTCTGGTACTCGATCGGGGACGTCAAGGCTGCAAGGGGGGTGGGAGGGGAGGCGATCGGGGGAGAGAGGGCAGGAAAGGTAACAGGAACAGTTTAAAACAGACATGTATTACTGGCAAAAAGGGAAGTGCTGTTCAAATAAATTTCCTTAGCAATGCTGGTCATGCCATAGACCTCAACTCACTTTTCTACAGCTCACCTTCACAACCTGCTACATTTGCCTATATTAAAGATCAAGAATCTGAAACTAGGAAGAAAAGTTTTCCTCTAGGATCACACTGTTGGTCAGCAGCCAAGCCTGGAAAAAACAGGTGTAACTCCAAATTCTCTTCACTGTAACTCTTTTAAAAAAATCTATATTGGGGCAACAACTGATAGATATAAAAATACAGCAAGAACCCTCTAGTGTCACAACAGACACTACCACCTTCTACTTTTCTCCTGCAGAATCTGAATGTTGCCCCAAGAAGATGTGACAACAATGGCCACAAAAATAACACAAGCAAAACATATTCTGAATAGATGCTTAAAATTCCACTTGGGTTTAGCCTTTAAAGGCTTGCTTTGCTTAAAAGGAGTACACAAGCTCTCCACCTCAACGGATGGTGACAATCTTGATTCACTCCCACAAAACATTTGGAAAATTTCACCAAGAGAACACCATGTAAATTCAGACTACCACTCTTATAATAGATGCTAGCATCTGTTCTGAAGCAGAAATGCGGCACATATCCCCCAACTGTTCTCTATTAGCTCAGGAAAAAGAAAACTTACAAAACATTTCCAATCCAAGAAACAACAGATGAAAGAACCAAGTCATTCAATTATGAACTTTCAGTGAAAGGAAATAATTTACCATTTAAAAAGTTGCGCTGGTTTTCCAAAATTTGGTTAATTTCATGGATCCATAACTGGCGGACTCCTGGACTGGCAGAATGCAAAATAAAGGTTTCCGTGACATCGCCCGTCCTTGATGTTAGTGCAAATTTACATGGATCGCTGTCCACATTTTCCTCCAGGGAAAGGCAACTCACCTTCATGAAAAAAAAGATTATTTATTTGTGCATTTTATGAGAAACCTACCTCTAAAAATCTCTTACTTAGGAGCTTAGAGTCAATCTTCAAATGATAACCATTCTTTCCTTCAGTAAAGTAATACCATGAAATGAAGGATTACAGTAAACTAAGGATTAGTGTACAGTTTACTGACACACTTGCCTGAACAGTCTCCAGCTGGTCAGCATGCTCCAATGTTCTCCATCATCCTCACTTTCCTTTCATGTTAGTTAAAATGCTAATCCTGCCAGGGAGCTCTACCACTGGCCCACAACAAAGGCTTCAGTTGCAGATACAGCAATTCCTTGGACAGGCTGTTCAGCCAGCACTATAAACAGAAGGCTCAGCTGGCAGGCAGAGCACCAAGGTGAATTAGGGGAAGGAGGGTCCACCCAAAACTCTTTATGAAGAGGGCTGCTGGGCTCTAATACTATCGAGTGTTTTTCCAGGGAAAGTTTGAAGTGGGAGAAAACACTTTTTGTTTGAGGGAGAGCTGACACATCTAAGAGGGTTGCACTACTCACAAATATTATCTACATATTTGAATATCAGAAAGAATAAATAAAAGGTTATTAAATCTATTTGCAATTACTTTGCAATGTGTTGTACACATAGCACAGAGTTTAAAACTAAATTCTTTGTGAACGCTTGTCCAGCTTTGTGGAAGAGCACCTCTTTTCATATGTTTCATGTAGGTAGTATCAGATCCAAAGATTTCCATTTATCATCAGAATGTGAACAGATTTTGTAGGAAGTAATTTCAGGATATCTAATGATAATACAAATATAAATAACTGACACCTCACTGTGCTCTATGATTGCACATCTAGATGTCACTAGTGACTCCCCACAGAATAAGAAACTGTTACCTTAGCAGAGTTTGTGCAGGGGACACAAAGACTCACACACAACAGTTACCTTGATACTGTTTTTAAACAAGAATCCGGGCATGGAGAACCCTTTCTTTTTATCTAGCAGCTCACTGAAAATGACAATCTGCTCAAACAGGAAGACCCGTCTCTCCTTGCAGCGTGGCAGAAGTCCCGCATCCTGGTCTGTAACCAAGAATGTGTCCTGGAGCAGGAGCTTACCCTGGGCTACAATTTTACCCTAAATACAGAGGAAAGCAGAAACACATTTAGTGCAATTCTTCATTTCTTTCCCCAATCAATCTTTTTGAGCAGAGTCTCATGCCAAATAGCTTTCTATATTTCCTGACTTCTGTTACTGATCATTATATAGTCATTGCTCCTCCTATACGCAAGACATTCTTGTGCCATTTCTCAAAAAAACAAACATCATTAAGATTAAAAAAAACCAACCAAACCCCCAAAAAATTCACTCCCACCCTTTTCAATTCATACTCCACTTTGAGGCTTGTAACACTAAGATTTTTATTTCTATATTCTCAGTAACTCCAGCAGTTACTTATATATTCTTCCAGTGCCTTCCAGAGTGCTGAATAGGGGAAGAATTCAAGTTCATACCTGCATCACAGAACATAAAGGGCTTTGCAGGTATAACTTGTGACTATGGTCTGGAATGATGCACACTGCTTCAATAGGCAATTTCCAGCTCTTCTAGACATAGTAAAATGAGGAGAAGGATTACGGTTGCCTCACGCATATTACTGAGGTCACTTAGTGACTCCTCCTTTGTCTACTCTACTGAAGCCAGGGCTGCTCACCTGCTGATAACTGATTACTTCATTATTTTGCAAGCCTTTAGTCAACAAGGGAACTGCAGTAACAGCTGCACTTTCTAGATTTTGCAGAAAGACTTACCTAGTGTGACTGACATGGCAGGTAAAGTTTCCCAGGAAAAAGTCCTTGGAGGGCTAAGACTTGATTTTTCATTCGCTGCTTTTTGCACCAGCTAACCATACAATGCGGTAGCACTTTACCTCATTTCTCCCCAAAACATTAATGATTAATTTTTAAAGAACCTGACAAAATCTCTAAGCAAAACTCCAGCCAACTTACATCAAATCCTTGCAGGCGGCCAACATTCATCATGTCATTACACCGTTTTGGTACTATACACATGACCTCTACAGCTTTCTGTTCAAGACAAATAAAAAGTCAAAGCTTTATTTTCCAAACGAGTTAGCAGCATAACATTTTGTTTAATTTGATATGTTTGCTTTAGAACAGAAATACAATAAGTAAACACTTAAAATCACATTCTCAGGAAGATCAGAAAAGGAAAGTGAGTCTGCCAAAATAAGAGAAGTGCAGAGTTAAGAGAATTCATGTCACTAAGAGAAAATGTTTCAAGTACCTCTAGTTCTGTTGTGTCAAGATTAGCTTTTTTAGAATATTTGAGGAAGTCCTGAAAAAGAAAAAAAACCCAAGTAATATTTCTTTTCTAATTAATCAGCAAAAAGGAATTTTAGAAAATCTCAATTTACTATCCTCTGTCAGAATATGATAAACTGCAAAAAACACATAGAAAAATTTTATTTTTCTTTGTTTAAGATTTATTCACCCTTTGGATTTAGCTCATACAAGAAATGTGTTACATAGAGTTGCTCTTCAGTAAACACTTATGTGATATTAAAATGGTTGCAGATGTAGATGGAGAAGCTGGAATCAGTCCCAACAACTCATATCACTTTTACATCTGAAAACAGTTGAGAGTTCTTTCTCCTGTTCATATGACACTGGTAAAAATTCTAAATACTTCCATGTCTAAACATTTGGTCTCTTAAAAGAAGCAGCAAATTTCTGCCCAAGTCACTTACTGCAATTTTTATATCTGAATATTCTCAGAAAATAATCATATGGCATTGCTTACAAATCTGGCTTCTGCTTGGGAGAAGGGTGGAAAAATATCAGTAATAATTAGAAAACATATCTATTAATATATCTGTAACATATCTGTTAACACATCTCATTCATTTCTCCATCACTTTACCTTTAGTAACAGCTGGTATTTCATAATTCTCTGCACAGGTTTTATTAGCAAGTCCGTGAGCTGAAGTCTGTGGCCCAGGCGTTGCTTTAGATCCTGAGAGTTGTAAAACAAACATTTTGTTTGTTCAGTAATAAAGAACTTTGAGTTAAAACCACAGTATTCATATCAGTATATATAGAGAGATATACACATATAAGAGGATATATCGGTATTAATGGCAATCATACCAGAAATTGGCAAAAGTCAGAGCAAATCTAATGTTCAGTTAGCAAAAGCTGGAATCCTTCCCCTTATCTGTATCACCTTTGTTTTCAAAGTATTCCCCTCTGCAAGCATCTTTCATCTCTTTTTTTTTTTTTTTTTTTTTGAACAAGACTGCATAGTGAAATGTAATTTTTCAGTTCCAGGTTGTATATAACCTATTTTCAACAGTGATCTCTGCTCATCCAAAATTGCCATTTCATATAATATGCACTGGTAACTGCCTGCCCTAGGGCTAGAAAGGACAAGACTCTACTGATTAATTGATATCTTATACCTAAACTTTGCTTTTCGTCTCTAGAAGTCTGTATCAGATCTGAGAAATCAGAACAGAAACGGCAAGAAATTATAATTTAAAACAGTAACAATAATATCTGCTGCATTTATTTAGTTGTTTGGTTTTTGGATTGATCATCAGATCTGATAATGCTTATGATTTGCACACACCCTTCACCTGGCACATCCTCTCTCAGGAACTTACCTCAAAAAATGTATCAATGTATTCTGAGACAATGTGCTCAGACTTTGGTTTGTTTTGGCAGTAAACTATGTACATGTGCAACCTTCTCTCCTGGAGGAACAAAGATACAGAATGGTACATCATTATCAAGAAAAACATGCCAGATTGAAATGGAGTATTATTTTGAGAAGTACAGCTGTTCAAAAGTATGAACTTAAAAAAACTTTAAGGAAAAGCAGTTACATATGCAGAAATTACAGATCTGAAAACAGATTTATTTGAGATTATCATTATGATTTTAAAAAGGCAACACAAGTGAAAAAAATTCCCACAGTTATAAATCCTCCTGAACAACAGGTGTTCAGAGATGATAGCTCAGCAAGTCCCACAATAAAGTTAAGTATGAAAATGGTTATCTTTTTCCTTTACCAAGAGCAGTGGGAGGTTGGACCAGATGACACCACAGTGGTCCCTTCCAACTTAACTGTGTTGTGATTCTGTAATGCATGTAGCCTCTGAAATGTAATATTTTTTTAGTTTTATTTTAATAATCTGATTATTATTCTAATTTATTAGAATAATGACCTCCTCCTATTTAGATGTACAGAATAGTTAGGAGAAACCTCTCAAGTCCTCTATTTAGTACTGTCTGTCCTGCTGGAGTTTGATTGGGGATGTAGGTGATGAAGCCTGGAAATAGCAGCACTAGTATCTTTTAACTCTGATGCTTTATTTTGTGAATGTGATTTTAACAACAGAGCACCAAAGAAAAAGAGAGAGAATAACTTCAGCCTTCAAGATTCATTCTTGGTTGCTGATCTTTCTGGTTAAGAAGCACAGACAGACATACTATATGTGTCACCTACTCCAAACTGTTTCCTATCACTTCTCTAGGACTGGTTTGCCATTAGAGGCTTTGCTGCCCAGAGTACTGACCAGTGAACACTAATGTTAAGGAAAACAATGAAGAAATAAGATGGAGATTGAAAAGGACACAGGACATAGATTAGGAGCAGGAACTGAATCGCTGTGTTCTAGCTGATAGTCAGGGCTTTCCTAGAGGATGCTGTAATAGTATCACAGCTTGCCTTTCCATCTGAAGTGATAAAGGTGCCTTTCCAAGACAACTCAGTTACAAATAATACCAGGAGAAAGTAAAACAGCAATCAGAGAGAGGAAGAATTACTTCCTACAGGTTTTGCATTTTGCCAGCAACAAAATTCTTGGAAGGGGAAAGGATACAGAACTAGACTGCACTGAAACTGGAAAGAAGAATAAGCCTCTTTACTATTTTTATTTCTTATGTTCCGTGGTACTGCATGAATACCTGGGATTAGAAGGTAGGTGTCATATGAAATGACAATTCCCTTGCACTGAAGTGGAACTGAATTAAGAAATGGGGTGCTCATTCATGTTTACTCCCCACACGAGGATATCAGGGACAAAAACTACAGTACTTACTGATTTATAAGCTCTTAAAAACTCTCCCTCCCTCTCTTACAGTGAAGAATATTGTACAGCCCTTCCTTAACTATGTTGTACTTAGTAATGAAACACGTTGAACAGTCGAACAGTAGCAGCAATAGTTTGCCAAGGAAGATGTTTGCACTTACATGCTTAACAAACAGGGATCCCAGCTTTTCTGGATCTTCAAGGCACTTTTCCAACTCTCCTAAAAAGAAGCTGAACATAAACAGAGTAAGTACTTTTGCTGGTTTTGTTGTGTGTTTTTTTTTTTTTCCTGGTACCACACATTATAGCAACAGGTGTATATGTGTGTGTGTGTATATATATATATATAAATAAATAAATATATATATATTTTATATATATATATATAAATAAAACAACTTTGCAAGGAAAAGTGGTCTTACTGCAAGGCAAGACACTTTGTGTTCCATATCAGCAGCTTTGGATATTAATGTATGTCCAAATGACAATGTTAACAGTGTAATATTTTAATGTAATTTTTAAATGGAAAACGCCCTAGTGTTCACTAATAAAATTATTTCATTTCATCAACATTTGTAAGCTGAATTTACAGTATCTACAACTCAAAGCATCAAGACCAACTGTTTTTACCTTGTATCTGCATATTTGAGGAAATAATTTCTTAAAGTCAGTCTAATATTTTTCAGGTAGAATAGTTCAGCAGATGGTTTTCAAGTTAATACGTACTCTCTGTGCCAGTCATAAATCTGGTGAATATTTCCAAATACAATCTTGTCTTTGCCTTTCATATCATCAGGTACGCCATCTTCCTTCATAAGTGCCATATAACCCTGCAACAGTCCAAGTAAATTCACTGTGAACATTCTTACTTTTAAAAAAGTGAGCTTTCTTTTAATCTCCCTTTTCCCAGAAGCTGTCCAAATTGCCCATAGCAACAGTTTGCTTGTGACACAAAGCAAAAACCTGCTCTATAACATAGAGCACAGACACAAAGTATCACAAATTGACTTGAGGCTGTCTACACAACACTGCCCAGTGCTAGAAAAATGAATTCACTCCATCTGATTTAGCTTGTGTGAACAGAACCAAAGCATGAAGGAAACTTCCACAACCCTTTTCCTTATCAGCTGAAGCACCTGCAATGCTTTGCCAGGTAGGGCTGCTATTGAGTACGTGTCTGGTTTTGGTTTGCCAAGTTTATGTTTTGATGTCTAGCATTTTCACCAGGAATTTTTTTGTTAGTTACAAAAATACATCTATTCATAGCCTTCTAACACACCCTTTAAATACTGTAAAAACACTTATCACAATGCCAATCTTTCTTTCCTTCCCTCCTTCTAAAATAGAGTTTAGGAATTGAACATTCTTAGGTTGAATTTCACTGTCATGCTCATTCTACTCTTCCAAATGCACCAGCTGAAGACTGAAGAAAGATGTGTGATGTTACCTCATTTTATAGTAGGGGAAGATAGGAAGTCTAAGAGAAGTCTAGCAATAGGAGAGGAAGGTGGACTTCCAAATCCTGTATGCTGAACTAAAATTTTTTTTAAAATCTGGTTGTGCTAAATAAAACCATCTAGCCTAAGATAACATTAGGCCAGAGGCAGGGATAGTAAAAAAAAAAAGACAAAGAACGACACTCTTCAGAGGAACAAGGTGGACACAATAAGAAGAACCAAAAGGGACTAAAGGTATGATGCAGCATTTCTAATACATTAAAAGCCTGCAGGAGGGAAAACTCAGAATATAAACTCTCAAATTTTCAGTTTCTTCATGTGTTTTGTTTTAAAAAACATTGTGAGGTTCAAGCTGCAGAGCTGCTTAGTACCACATTTTAAAAAAAAAGAAGAAATCAGGAGAAAGAAAAACATCATACCTCAACTACGTAGCCCAGATCTCGCACGTAATCTCGTTCTGTCTCCACTAATTCCTGTAAGACATAGCTACAGTGGAAGGAAAATGGTGAACACATATTAAAAAATGAAACACATTCTTCAAGAGGATTAATGGCATACAACTTCTTAGACATCTGTAGTCACATATGTTTGATAGGCAGAACTGAAATGGAAGAATTATTGTACGTTGGTTCTAAGTAAGATACTGCTTTGACTTTGAAACTGGACAAGGCTTGCTTCTGTTTATCTAAAGTCAGATGTTTTCTTAAACATGACACTGAAATTAAACATTTAACTATTGTTTAAAATAAAATGCTATTATGTCTCTGGTCTGGACACTCTTAACTATATGAACTGTTATTTCTACACACAGGTTTAAAAATTTTTGAAACCAGACATGTTTTTGTTCTACCATGGTAACAGTTTACTACTACATAAAGTGTGGGGTGAAGCAGAACAAGGGGAATTACCATCTTTTTCAAGTCTAATAGTCCTTTGGACATTTAAAGATCATCATCTTTTTGAATAAATAAGTGACACATGACAGAAGTTAAACACAGGTATGACTAAGATTAAAAATCAAAGGAAATTGAATCTGCAACAAATGTGTGAGAAATATGACTACATGCTTGACACCTAATTCAAGTCTCCTCCCTTTCAGACTAACAGCTTCTGTTGCCAGTTCAAAACAGGTATTGTATAAAAAAAAAAAAAAAAAATTTAAAAAACGGAGTTAAAATGTGGTCTTACTGTCGTCTTTTTAAGGAGCTGGATTTCCTTTCTTCCATCTCATCAATGGGTGACGAGGAGGATAGAAGGGAGTTATCTGAAGGGTTAAAGGATGGACTGCTGCTGTCACCTTGATCTACCAACAAGGAACTTGGACGGTCCTCCAGAGCCTGAGAAGGTGTTCAAGACAGTCAGCAACAATGATTTATTTCTCCTTTATTCACAAGACACATTACAAGACTGTATAAAGCAATCTATGGGAGATCAATTACTGTTATGTATCATCTCGGCAAAGCAGATCTCAAGCCTCCAGGAAACCAGTCAACACTGTGGGTTTTCCACGATAACAGCCTTACAGAAGCACATTTGGGATATGACAGTCTTTCCTTCACAGGAAAGAAAGGAGTTGAGTTGGTTTAAGCAGCAATGGCTAAAAGTCCAACTATCCTGCTCAGGATGTAAGTATTTTTATGGTGGAAGCTACACAGATGTGCACTCATTGCCAAGGATTAAATTATGTTTGTCATATGAGTTCTGGCATATACAAGTTACTTCCAACAATAAATAAAACATCTTCAAAGGAGATTCTTTCGATGTTCCTTAACATTTTTTAACACAACAAAGTAGCATTCTTTGTCAGATGTTTTGTTTATCTTATTAATTAGCCAAAATAGTGATTCAGTAAAGAAAATAATGACTTCTACACCATCAATGTTGCTTTTGAGCTTCATGACAGTTCAGACCTTAGGAAAGAGCCCCTGTATCCCATGCCAGATATACCATCTCCTTTGCATGGACTGCACAGGCTTCTGTTTGTACAGAAGATGGAGAAGCAATGGGAGAAATAATATGAACATCTTCTATAAAGTATTTATTGGATTCTTTTAATTCAGGCCCATAATCTTGGATCGAGTTACAGTTAAATATCACATTTTCCTTGCATGTGATACATTCTTTAATGCAAGACACATTTACTTCACCAGGGTGGGGTTCAGTTGTAATCTTTTTTTCTTTTCCCACAAAAAGTAAAAAAATCAATAATGGTATGACTGGCCCAAAAACCAGGGGAAGCTGACCCTTGGCTAAAATTATGAAATGAGAACAACTCCATCAGGGACTATACGCATGTATCATTAGGTTAGATACACTGCTGGGCAGCCTGAAAGACACATGGACTACCAAACTTTCCATTTACAAAAGACTGTGTTGAATTTTCCCATAGATTACTTCTTATTCATCGTGGTGGTGCAAGAGAAGTAAAAAGCACTACAGAGTGTTTACAAAATGACCTGTACATCACCCCAGAAAGGGATTTTTGAAACAGGCATCCAGTTTTAAAAGTCAGTGGAAAGAATGTAGCTTTTCTTTGAATAGCAAGTTGGGACTTGAAGATACAACTTCCTTAGACACATGCATCTGCTAGTCAGCCTCACCATTTTACTTTTGACGAGCTCCTCAATCGCACTGACTAGTTCTGCAGCACTGGGTGTCTCGGAGCTTGTCGGCCGCACCAATAATCGAGAAGATGTCTGTGCAATGACACAAAGGAAGGAAAATCCCACAGTTAGCCTGGTACTTGCTCAAGGATCAAGAGACTTCCTTCACATCTCTGTCAGACAAAGGCACCTGACAGTAACTGTCAGTATAATATAACACTAAGAATCATCCCTTCCAACAAGTAAACCCCATAGAAGTTAAATAAAAATTCCTGTTCCTACATGCCAATAGAAGTCAAGGAAATATCTTTCATCTTGCTGATGATAATTCCTGACAAATAGCTATAAAAACTGCCTGAGCTGACCCAATGAAAAACCAACAGTTTGTTAACTTATTTACTGCTGCTTAAACAAAGCAATAACTGTGGAACGGTAAGAGAAACCAAGACGACTTGAAGTAAATGAGAAAGCCTTTCTACATTAAGAGAAAATACACCAGTAACTCAGGGGCATTTACTTTTTTTCTAAAGGAGCTGGGGTATATTGCCCAGATTCAGACGGGAAGTTGAGCTCACCATTCCTTGTGCCATCCATTTTCCCCAATGGTATGTGTAGAGCACAGAAGATCTCTGGCCTCATAAGCTATAAAATGCCAGTTTATAGATACAACTGAAGGTAAAAGGTGTTCACAGTAAAGGATTCTGGGAGAAGGCCATAAAATTCAGCTTCAGTAATCTGCAAACAGGGGTTGTTTGCATATTACATTTATCATTTAGTGACTGGAAAGTGGAAACAGGATGTAATATGAACCCTACTTCATATTACAAACAGCACAGTGAACATCATGTAGCACAGGGTAAGCTGTCCTGCAAACGTTTCCAACAAACCGGACAAAGAAATGGCACGTATAATGACTTCACACAAAAGGTTCTGTTCAAATCAAGCATGGGTGTAACAAGGCTCCCCATAAGTGAATTAAAAAAAAAAAAAAAAAAGAATAGACAGATTTTTAGGTAGTTTGCCTTGTATTTGCCTTATTTGGAAAGGAAAACAGGGGCTGGGTAAGCAAAGGAAATACAGATAACTTTAAACGGAAAGATATGGGAACTGAGCCAAAGCAGAGACAGAACACAAGTCAACGTAATGCTGCATCAGAGTTTACAAAAAGAGAAAACAAAAAGCAAAAATAATTAGTTTCATATTAACACAACTGATCTTGAAACTTTAATACTGTTTATCCAAAAATTAAATGCAAACAACTTGTAAACTGCCACCAAATGCAAATTCATGACGTGCGCAATGATTCCACTTAATGGAAGAATGTATACTGTGCAGATGAGTTCTTAGGGGAGAAAATGGTTGTGTTATTTAGTGGTATTAGACAAATCAGCATGGCCTAGCACATGATGTTTGCATGAACACCAAAAACTTTTCAATCCCACAGCTAGCCTGTCTTTTAGGCAATTACATGCCCCTGACATGTGAACATTGACCAGGTTTTCCAAAGCCATACGTGGGTTTTCACTTTGGATGTGGAGCTCAGCTTAGTCTTACAAAACACTGTCAGTACTGGACTCTAAATCTGGTCATGGTCCCTTCTCTCTTTTCGGGTATAAGAGGTGTGAGTGCTGGTAAAACTTCAGAACTGTTTAGTTTCCAGTTCATGTGGTTATAACACGTATTATTTTAAGAAGAGCGAGCTCCATACATGAAATCTGCCTGCAGACTGACCTGATGATGTACTATAGGAGCAAAGTACGCCCCTTGCCCAGAAACCAAGGAAGGGTGGAGGGAGCAACTGAGCTCACACAGGCTAGGGCCCATAGCAGGCTGGGAAAGGAAGGAGAAACCCAGCAAGCAGGGATTTTCCAGCACTGAGTGTAGACAAGAAGCCCTGGAGAGGAAGAAATGCTTGCAGGGAGGCACAGACAAAAGCCAAGTTTCTGAGGTCACTGAAAGGAGGAGACATTCCTTGGGATCCAGAGGAGATGAGCAACCCAAAAAACCACTCAGCATGGCAGGAATGTGAAGGAGGACTCCACCCAGAAGGCAGACAACTGGGAATTTGTTTGCAAGCCTTTCATTAATCAGGAACTCTATCAATAGAGTCAACCATCTTCTAGTGGGTAAAACTTTGCTCTGCCTTGTCACTTCTGCATTCCAATAAAGCATTTGTTTTAGGTACTAGAAGTTCGTGGTATGTGGACTTTAGGGAGGCACACACAACCTCCCAGGCTGCCCCATGAGGGGACTTTTTTGCCTCCCACCATGCAGGATGGATATTGCATAACAACAGCAAATTGCAGAAGAATAACTATTTACATACTTTGAAAAACTATGGTATAATATTAACATTACCAAATTTTAACTTCACAGAAGTCTTCTCTATAATACAGTTCAAGCTACTTTAAAAACCTTCCCAACATGTTTTTACTGCAGAGGGTGCATGTTAACTGCTTAAGAATTGGTGCTGGTTTTGTCTGGGGTAGAGTTAATTTTCTTCACAGTGGCTAGTATGCTATGGATTTGTGGTAAAAAAAGTGTATAGAGATGGGTTTTTTTATTGTTCAGCAGTGCTTACATAGAGCCAAGGTCTTTTCTGCTTTCTGTACTGCATTGCTGGTGAGGACACTGGAAGTGCATGGGAAATTGGAAGGAGACACAGCTAGGGGGGTGACCCAAACTGACCAAATGGATATTCCATACCATAGGACATCATTCTCAGGATATAAAGTGGGGGAAAGAAGGAGAAAGTGGGTGGGATGTTTGGAGTGATGGTGTTTGTCTTCCCAAGTCACTGTTACATGTGATGGGTCTCTGCTCTCCTGGGCATGGCTGAACACCTGCCTGCCCATGGGAAGCAGTGAATTAATTCCTTGTTTTACTTTGCTTGTGTGCATGGTTTTTGCCTTAACTCAATCCACAAGTTTTCTCCCTTTTACACATCCCATTCTTCTCCTGATCCCATTGGTAGGAGAGTGAGCAAGCAGCCTGGTGGCTGGTTGGGGTTAAACCACAACAGAAATGAAAGTAAAATTTACTGCAGATTGAAAGCTACTCAAAGCCTCTTACTTGACTGTGGTTAGGGTCTGACTTCACACTAGAAGTACAGAAGTGCAGCAGACACTAATTTACAAGCATATCCCCTCACATAACTGTTCTTGCTGTGTAAAGAACTATATAATCAAATTAATTTTTCTCTGGAGAACTTTTTTAAATTCTTGTGTATAATTTTTTTTTTCTGTCACTGAAGGGACAGACAAATATGGCAAGCCCATCAACAGGAACTTAAAACATATTTTCACCAACATTCTTTTCATCCTATTTCTAAATCTCAAACTGAGATTGTTATATTCTAGCAAGAAAACATTCTCTCAGGTCTAAAGGCTGGTCTGTTTTTTACCTTGTTTTGTTTCAGGAATATTTCTCCATATATTAACTCTCCAACTCATATGTTACATTTTTTCAATTCAGAAAACATGTAGGAATTAAAAACACATAGAGCATAAAAACAAGCCATTTTGATCCTACAAATGATATTTTCAGGGATGAGAGATTCCCACTGAAAGGAAGTCTTTTTAAAGGAATTAAAACCCCAAAAATAAGTAAGATCAACCAAAGTTATGAATAGCATCTGTACCACTGAGAACAGAGAGAAACCAGTCACAAAATTCATTAAAATATTCAGCACTGTAGATTGCAAAGGTTAAAAATTTTAAGGAGCAAAACGGGAAGAAAACAGCAATGTGCATATTTGCTGCACAAGTCCAGACTGTTTCCCTTATAAAACCCTCTATTTCCAGACTTGATACTTGTCCCCTAAATGTCTGATCCACGTTGAAAATAGAAATAAACCCTCTCAATGTAGGAACGTCATAACATCAAAGAAAAGTAGATCACACTTAAGGATGATTTCCTTCATGCAGTTACTATCTACATGCAAAATCTCATTACTGGTGCCAAATTTTTACCCTCAATTTTAATGTGCCTTTCTTTATAAAAATCAGCTGGATTATGCGCTGGTTTTGGCTGGGGTAGAGTTAAATTTCTTCACTGTAGCTGGTGTGGAGTTGTGTTTTGGATTTGTGCTGGAAACGGCGCTCAGGGATGTTTTAGCTATTGCTGAGCAGAGCTCACACAGCGCCAAGGCCTTTTCTGTTTCTCACCCCACCCCACCAGCGAGGAGAATGGCAGGGCACAGGGAGTTGGGAGGGGACATAGTCAGGACAGCTGACCTCAGCTGACCCAAGGGATATTCCATACCATACGTCATCTTTCTCAGCATATAAAACTGGTGGAAGAAGGAAGGGGGGGACGCGTTTGGAGCGATGGTATTTATCTCTTCAAGTCACCATTACATGTGATGGAGCCCTGCTTTCCTGGGGATGGCTGAACACCTGCCTGCCCACGGGAAGGGGTGAACAAATTCCTTGTTCTGCCTTGTTTGTGCATGCAGTTTTTCGCCTTTCCTATTAAACTGTCTTTATTTTGACCCATGAGTTTTCTCACTCTTCTGATTCTCTTCCCCATCCCATGGAGGGAGTGAGCAGTGGCTGTGTGGGGTTTAGTTGCTGGCTGGGGTTAAACCACGACAAGTAATACCCTTAGGTGGTAATTCCTTTCTCATAGGCATCCCCCTCCCCCCAAAAAAAGAATTCTAATCACTAAATATAGCATCAGTTAAACAGATGTAAATTGTTCTGTGAGCACACAAAGTAGCCCATTTTCACATTTAAAGGGATAGAACAAAAATTTCTACATTTCTGCTTTTAAGACAGAGAAGCATATAATTCACGCTCTTTTCACAGAACGCCCTTTTAATGTTGTCTAAAGTGGCATAGTGATTACTTCTGTCTTCCATAAAGCTGTATCATGTACAATTTGGAGACCTTCAAAAACAGAAGAAAGATTTGTGCAAATAAAGGTTATCTCAACATGTAAAGCCTTTCCTCCTACCTTGTCATCCTGGGAGTCGGGCTGGAGAAGACTGTGTTGCTGAATTGCCATTGGAGGAGGAAGTGGTACAGCATCTGCTCCCTCTTCACCTTCCTCCTCTCCACAGCTCTGCATGCCTGAAGAGGATGACTTGGAGAGAGTCCCACTGCTCAGCCCCTCATTTCGACCTCTCTGTAAAAAACATCAAGACATTCAAGCTCTGATATCTTCTCAACAGCATGAAGCTTGTCTCAAGTCTGTTCTGTAGTTTCAGCCCTCTCCCAAAAAGTCAAGAGGATCCTATAAACACAGTAGGATCCTCCTTAACAGAGGGGGAAAATGCAAATGCCAAAGACAGTTTTCAAACTTTGGTAAAAGTAGATGGATTGAGATACTAAGAACAAGACATTCAGCTCGAAATTTACTACAGGAAAGTGTTATCAAAGCCATGCTTTCTTTCCAATTTCAGTTCTGTAATGAGAAATCTGTATCTCTGAAATCTGTATCTTGCTATGTATCACAGGACCAAAAAAATACTATCACCACATGAAGTATTTTGTTAATTATCCTTTCTGTCCGCCTCAAGGAACTATGATTGCAAGTACCCAAAGCTCAATGTAACTGATTGTGCAGGATAATTCATCTATCTTTACAGGAAGACAGCATAGATGGTTATTGTTTTTTCCTGACATTAAGGTTTTCTCCCACTCACAGAATTGCAGAGTAACAGATACTTCCATAACGATGCTGCAAGCGCAGCACAGAGGGTCTCTTTCTACAGTCTGACAGCCAAGGACAGAGGCCAATATTCATTCCTAAACAACATCTCTTGACTCACCAAGCTGCCAAGTCTCTAGTCTCTTCTTTCCCTAGATTCACTGTATAATATCAGTAATGTTCCAAGTTTGTTGCAAAATATGTTGTGAGGAAGAGAAAACAATGCAATACATTAAAAATTGGGCATCTGCATGGTAAGTACCAAAACTGATAGTCAGAGTCAATCCTGGTAAAAGGGAATAAGTGCATAGCATGCATCTAGTTGTGCCCTTGGAAGCAGTAAGATGACATTTCATTTTAGCCTGAAATGTAGGTTGTGACAAAAAAGAATTTGGCTCTTGTCTGCACCTAACTGGAGGCTGGCTTTGTTCATACAGAGTTCCAGGCTTAGAAGGAGGGGCACATATTTGTGGGGCGAAGGGAATCCCTCAGTTGTTGGTGGCAAAATTTGGAACAGTTCACAGTTTCCCTCCCTCCAATGAAAACTGCCATGCATATTATTTGACTAATGGTAAACCTTTTAATTTGAAGGGCCAGTAATTTTTCTGGCTCTGACTCTTATTCAAGGTGTAAATACAGCTTTAAGCAGTCAAGCAGCTCTCCCGATATTTTCCCTGACCCATCAACAAGAAAAGGAAAGGAAGTACAAAATGACCCCATTACTCCCAGACCTTGAAACACCTTTACTCACAAAGCTGCTTTTCTAATTAGGATAAGAGAGCAAAGCCAAATAACAACTTTTTACTCTCCCATTTCTCTTTTTCTATTAGAGACCTTTCAGAGAGCTTCACTAAGATTCTCAGTGAAGAGGGCACAAACTGTCCCTTGCACAGTACTTATGCAGAGTACAGTAGTCAACAAGAATGAGCACGGGGCACATATCACTTTGTTCCACTGCTGGACAGTCAAATGAGGAAACCACCTTCACCTGACAACATCAGTTCTTTGAAAAATATAAAAACAAGTCTTGGGGAGCTGCCCTGAACACTTACCTCTTCAACAGTTTCATCTTGTGGGGTTGCTGCACTATCATCAGAGTCCTTCTGAGAGCCTGCATCGGCACTTTTACGAACCTCTCTACTCTTCTTATGCTTATGGGCCAGTTTTTTGACATGCCCGTCTGCTTTTCCACTGCTAAGGCGCCTCACAGGACTGGTAAGCCATTTCCTCAAAGTGTTGCCAGGGCGCTTGGGACCCGGGGAGCTCTGAGCACCAATCATGTGGGCCTGAAGAGATGTTACTGAAGCAGGAGGACTGGCATCATTGCTGGAGACTGAAAGGGAGTCTGGAAAAAGAACAAGGAGAGCGTTTTAAAGCTGAAACACAGGCAAGTAAGAAACAAGATAAATGGATGTATGTAATAACAGATATTGGATTGGATCTGTGGACAAATCAATCAGATTATTTGAAGGTAATCTGGCCTTTAATGACTCTACAACTATCGGCGTACATGCCGCATGTGGCTGGCCATATACAAGCTTGTAACAGTCAAGCTTCATTAAGTTGCTTCTGCCTCAATTATAATTCATACTTCCCACTGCTGATATTTATTTGATAGTGAATTATACTTTCCATATGTCATCTAACTTTATGGAAGGATATGCTCCTTTTATCTTTTAATGTTTACTGCTTTGAGCAGACTTGAAGGGTAACTATAATTGCCTAAGTAAATAATTTTTCAAAAACTAAATTCAATTACAAATGCTCCAGTTACTTCCATTATTTATTTATTTACCCTACCCTTGGGACAAAGGGAAGAAGAAACTAGAACAGAGTTAAATGTCTGTCTTTTTGTTAAATTTGGCTTTGTTTCATTTGCTTTTTAAAAAGGCGCAGAACAATGTTTAAAAGCCCACTTGCTGAAATCTCGGGATCAGCAGTAGTTCTCAGCATGACATGCTTGAAGTTCTGTAATGAAACAAAGGATACACTTTTCTCAAGCCACAGTTAAATGTGCATGAGGTCAAGAATACTTTCCCACCAAGGTTCCTGTCACTTGAACAGGACTGTATGCTTACAATGAACCTCCACTGGTTAGCTATTGTGAGACTAGATTTCTTTTTTCCCCATGCAGCACAATGCTTTTTCCCCAACAATTCTCTTTTCCTAAAAACATACTTTTTTGGGGGGAGCAGGGAGGGGAACATTCTTGTAACATCACTCCTATAAATATTATCTACCACAAGGGTATTAACAAGACTCTCCTAGGTTGTCAAATATGGCTTTTTTTTCCCCTGTGCATGCACTTTTGCAGACAGATAGTTTACAGAAGGATGACATAAATAATGTTTTGTTGAATGTTTCTACTGCTGAGAGTTAAACGCAGTGCTTGTATTCCTTTTGGAAGCTTGACACAAATGTTCAGGTCACCTCTTCTGGCAGCTTTTCCCTAAGAGGTGCACTGCCAGTCTGACCAGAGATACTTTGAATTTTGTAGAATAATATGGTCACACTGAGGTACCAATACACTTCATCATAAACACCCAAATACTTGGATCCATGCACAAGTATGTGAGTCTGTTTCGTTTCCCCAGAGCACTAAGCATAAATGATGGTTTTGAACAGAGATGGGGAAAGAGACATAAAACATGAATTTAAGAAGTTAGGACTTTTTATTTTTCCTGCACTATTCAAGCTGTTTCAAAAAGGGCACCCTTTCCTTGGAATCCCAAATTGTGTTCTATCACGCTGTTTTAAAAAATTTTTCTCTATTCCAATAAAACCCATGGCATGTCACCATTAAGATACACCAGTTCTCATGCCAAGAACATCTCCAGCTTATAGTATTATGAACACATACATAATAATTGCTGTTACCCACCACTTTTCATTGTTCCCATAAAGCAGAAGATAAACTTTATAAAGCATACTTTCAGTCTAACAAGCTAGCTGCTAACACTTTAAAATCAGGATTCATCTACAGAATTATCTTCTAGCCACAGCTGCAGCTGTTGTGCACACAGGTAAGGAGAGTTCCTATGATGTCATTAACCTGGTTTCAAGGCTTTAAGTAATGGGTACTACAAAGCTACACTAGTTGTCTTTGTCTCTAATCATGGATTAGCAGTGCTACAGAATTGCCATGTTATTTTCTTGTTGAAGTGGAAAACATAAGGAAGAAATTAATTATCTATAACAACGGTTTTCAACTTGCAACCTGAATATCCCTCAAGGCCCCTGGATTACTGCTAAAGGGTTATCAGCACATATGCAAGAAAAGCAAGCCTACTAGCCATCAGCATCCACATCATGACAGATTTTTTACTTCATTAAAAAAGAAAGTGGTCTGCTTATTAAAAAAATTCCAAATAAAACTTGCAACCATCTGCAAGCTCTCCACAGGAATCCAAACAATCTCCTATTAAACCTCTGTAAGAAGTTAGATTGACTGCTCTTTCACCAAACTTAACTTTACCTTTACTGTATCAGCAGGCATTTTAGTTGTTATCAGATGCCTTGTTTCAGAAATCACAGCAAACATCAGCTGATGGGTATTTAAATAAGTAGCCCTCTGCTAATCTGCTAGTGGAATACAGAAGATGAGAAAATAGTGCTGGTGTTCTTGTAAATAAGTTTCTTAAAGCACAAACTAAATGACTTGTTTTCTAGATTCCCAAGCTTGAAGATGTTATAATCATTCAGCCAAGTTTTTCTTTCATTTGTATATATTTTTCTGCTCAATGACGGTTCCTACAAGGTTCCTTCCACACAAATAAAATAAGAGAACATTCACTTGTTTATATAAGAAGAAAAAATTGAGCCTTTGCAGAAGTTCACCATATACTGTTTTGTATTTTTGTATCTGTTGCATTTCTTTCTGATTACTCCTTTCTAACCAAAAGGCAGCGTGGCAGTGCAGTAACTTATTGCATAAGATTTACTTTTATATAAACATTCCTATCTCTAAGCGTGTAACATGCCTGCAGTTAATAAACCCATTTTCTTTTTATAATTTGTGTGCTCCACCTTCTCAAATTCTCACACATCCCTTTGACAATCTACACTTACCAACTACCAAATTTCTTGTAAAACCAAGCAGTACAGGGCAGAGGCCCTGAAACTGTGGAAGACAAATATTTTAATCTGACTGTACTTTTGTGGTACCACTCCTACTCTTAACCCAAGTCAGCCAAGAGTTTGTGGGCAGGGGGAGGGAAGAGAGCATGAAATACGTACACTCCACTCAAGTCAAGAGGATCTAAGAGACAAAACAACATTAGCTAGACATGTTCTGCAGCACATACTTTAGCCATATCTTCCCACACAACATTGGTTTTCATTTGGTGTGCAGCATGTAACTGCTTCTTATCTTCTCTTCTGCATGATTTAATATGAAATACTTACTGAAGTATTATTAGGGCTTCAGGGAATCATAAAAGCAGACACAGTGTAAGCAGTACACTAAAATGATAGCACTGTTCCATTTTGCTCTTTAAAGCATGAAAGCTCCGGAGGAGAAGGAAAATCACAGAGGTTGAGGACCTCTGGAGATCATCTAGTCCATGCCCCCTGCTAAAGCAGGTTCACCCACATCAGAGTGTATGGGAGGTGCTCAAGTTCATACACTTCTGTACAGGCATTGACAGATCCAAGCATTAGGGTATATCAAATCCAACATAGGCATTTTCAAGAGCACTGAAAGACCTTTCACCTTCCCTATGAGAACAGCCACATGGGTGTGTCTTATTTCTCCCTGTCCCATTACTATATTCTACTGCTATCTATATAGGGATACAGTCTTGGTTTGATTGATTTCCATGTTTGGGATTGTTTACACTAAATTGGCTTTGTTTTCTTTATGGCTACATAGAAAATTGTTTTTCTAGGGTTGCTCAGGAACATTTTATCACTAAGACATGCTAAAAGGAAAAAAGGAGTATTCAGAATTAAACCAAGAACAACATGGAATTTGAAAACCAAAACAGATGGAATAATTTGGGGTATGCTAACCCCAACTGTGTTTCAATTACAGTAAACTTTCTAGAGAGCATCAGATTCCCGTTTAGAAAAAGATAAATGCAACAGATGGACATCTTGGAGAGAAGAAAAACCCAACACATATATAATGATCACACACAGTAACAGCAATTCAACAAGAAACCACTGAATTTAATAAAGTCACTACTTGATCAAGTAAAGAAATTTTGCAATTCAATAAAGTATTTTAAAAAACCTAATGGATGTGCTTTGTTTTATAATTCATAGCCTCAATAAGAAAAGAAGGCATTTTAACTGCTGTTTCTCGGAAAGTAAAAACCACATATGTTGCTCTGGTGGTGAGGTCAGAGAGTTCACTCAGAGTCCATAAATATATTTTTGAAGCTAAAGGTCAGGCAGCATGGGTTCTGACCCCCTCAAACTAGAAGATAAAGTTACCTGCAACCAACAGGAAAATTTTGAAACTGGAAGGGAAATGGGAATTCTCATTCTAGTCCCAGTTTTTTTAACACTAGAAACATGCACATCTGTGATTAATAAACTGTATTTTTCCCCTAAAAAATAAATCAGCCATGTTAAGCCAGTTGATGACTTGAAAGGCTCTGCTTCATATTAACTATTTCCATATTGCTGTTTTGCGAGTTTTAGTGCAGGGGCTACAAAAACCCTGACTCTTTTACCTGGGGAATCAAACCAAGTCTGTTTGATGCCTGCTCTGCACCTCAAAAACCAAAATGCTCCAAAATAAAAATTTTAAACATTTCATTGTCTCTGGACTGTGAAACAGAGGTGAGGTAAAGAGTGATAAATGAAGCAAAGCAAACTTAACAACCCCGACTGGCATGTCACATGCAAATCTTCCACTGCAAATCTGTTACCCACCATGAATTTTAGTGACCCCCCCCCCACCCAAAAAAAAGCCTAGATACTCCATCAAAAGCAATTAACCAGCTGATTTTGTGCATGTACATTATCAGTATTTGGGGACAAGAGCTGCTTGTTGGTCAAAACACAGAGACCAGGATCTACACTGATGCACTTGCAAGTTTAATATGCAAGGTGGAAATGGGTCAAGGTCAGTGATCTCCCAAACCCACATCTACCTGCAAACACACAGCGCCCCAATCTGAGCCAACCCAACATATCATCAAAGAAAGCAAAGGTAGTTTACAAGAATCTAATGACAAAAGCCCATAAAATCCCACCCACATATACAGTGATCACTTGTTATTAGATGAGATGGGGAAAGCTTGAAGAATCAACAGCGCAAGGATTATTTTAGTCATGGACACACACACGCAGTTTTTGCCTGGGAACGGTTTTTGATGTAAGAGGTTATCAATCTGCCATGTACAAGACCATTCAGAGAATTTTGTATGTGTCAGGAATTTTATTTCTCTCCTGCTGCGTATCCTCTTTAAAATATCCTCGCTGCCTATTTTTTGTAAACCACTACTGGAATAGACATCAAAAGGCATTAGATGTGTTTCAACTTTTAACAAGCCAACATATATAATCAGTAACCATTTAAAGACAATGCAGCTTAAGCATTATCAGGCTTGCAAGTGGGGCATTTCCACCATGCCCTTGGGAAGCAAGAATTTCATTTGCGAAATAAAGTAAGACAATTTTTATTAAACTAGTTTCTCAAAAAAAATTAAAAAAAAAATCACAAAATGAAGAAAGCTATTACTAAACACATGAAAGGAAATCCCTCAATCACATTTGTGTCTTCATCTCTGGTCAGGAAAACCTTTCCTGTCTTTTATTTCAAGTTACACACTATGCTGAAATAAAATTTTCTAATGTTTTCAGTGTGCGAGTAGACAAAGAGTTCAACTCCTTAGCATATCTTCCCTGATTAATGAGTTATCTGTGCTAATTTTGACTGATACAGACACTAGTCCACAGCATTTGGATTTACATGTATTCAATAATTAAGTCTTCCAAGTCATCAAAAGCTCATTACGTCAGTATCAGATAGACTGGAATTCTAAGCTTGAGGCTAGATACTCTTAAGCTTCTCTTAATGAGATAGTAAACTGCCCCACAAGCAATTAAAAAAAACCAACCCTCCCCCCAGTACAGACTGCCATCTTAATGAATTTCAAAGGTCTTTCTGATATTAAAGTCACTCAACAAACGTATTTGCAACTGTACCAGAGAAAGGAATAAAGAAAACTTTCAATTAAGAGCAAAATGGATACACTGTTCATCTAAGTCTAAAAATTAGGGGATATGCCTGAAAGGTTTAATACACTCGTGCTACTGATATTTTATCTCTTTTTTTTTTTTTTTTAAATCTCTTTACTTGCCTTCCTACCCCATAAACATAAAACTAAGCTTTTGTAAACCAAGGTTTTACATTTAGGCTTTTAAAAAGTCTCACATGCATTAGAGTGTACACAACTGCTATCTAGGAGCTAAACACCAAAAGAATTCAGATGGAAAAAATCCTCCTCTTAAAAAATGTTGGGACAGTTTTACATCCACACTTGTGTTTTTGTTTTTTTGTTTCTTTTTTCTTTTTTTTTTTTTTAGGCAGGAAGAAGACATGATATTGTGCCAGAAAAAAACTTTCCCAGGTTAACAGAAGCAGTTCTGTTTGTGCTCCCTGGAATTCAGACCACAGGGGTATAACATGCCCAATCTAAATCTTGTATACTAGCTACAAGCACAAGGGGAGAGTGGACTTTGAGAGGCATTTAATTCTTTGTCATTAACTGTTATTCTCTCCTGTTTCTGGAGTGTAATACATTTTGTGTCACAAGTAGGGAAGCATTAAGAGTTACTTACACTGCTGAAGTTTAGTTTCACCATTTGTGAAAACCACAAGCTTTTAAATAGATTAAATCTCAGCTTCCCTGTACACAGCTTATATTTTAACAGGCAATGTCTGGATTTCAACTCTACTCCTTTGGCCACCTGTTTGTTCAGATTTAAAGACAGCTACATCCATGTGCCTGGCAGGACATGCCCAGCATGGGTTTATGTAATTTAGCACTGTTTCTCAGTTAAGTTCTCACTCTATGTCAGTGCACTGAGCCATCCTCTCTACAGATCAAAGCAAGTGCCCTGATTATTTTAATATGATTATCTCCCACTGGAAGGGAGGGTGTATTTCTTCTAACCATTAACTGCACAGAGGCTTTGCGAGCTTTTGCATAAGAGCTAATGAACAGAAACCCATGTGCTAATTTTCAAGTATTCTCGTTTTTGCCCACAACCTCCAGTGAGTTCCCTTGGGCCAGCTAGGGCCATCAGCCAGTTACTTATCTCTTGTACTTCACCTGTGCCTCCTGTTACACGACATCATTTTACATCACTGTGAAGGAGCACATAAGATTATTTGCTCTGCACACCTACAATATGCAAAATTTTCAGTGACAGGTCTAAGTTACATACTAACTCCCCTTCACAGGAGCTGACACATACCATGTAATTCAGAACATTAGGGTGACACCCTTCCTTCAGTGGTGAAACTTCTTCAGTGCAAACAGCAAAAGAAAATTAGAGTAATACTGCTTTTCTATATTAGCAAACAGGTTTTCCAACAGCACCAATGTATTTTATTTTCCTTATTTTGCTTTAAATACAGTAGCTTTTAAGATCAATTTCTCACTGAGATGATTCACAAAGACTCAACTACATCACTCATTTCCAAAGCACGGATATTTTGGAGCTTTATGTGGAGACATGAATATTTAAAAAAAGCTTTTATATGCTTTTTTTATCTAGATGCGTAGCATCAGGTATATCCAACTACTTTAGGATGACCAACGTAGAAGATCAGAGGAAGGTATGGCCCAACTACTCTTCGAAGCCTCCAGATGAACGGATGTAGCAGAACCACTGCCAGGAACAACTTCCAGGCCCAGGGCTACTGCCTCCTCACTATGTTGAGCTGAGAAGAGCTATGTACAGCCTTTGGCTCCAGCCTGCTTCCCATCACTGCTGCTGCTCATGACTTTAAGATCTCAGCACAAGAAGCTCTTTGAGGGCATAAGACAGCTACTGAAGCAGTGGGAGCTGGCAGCACTAACTCCCTTCCAACTGCTCCACGGTACAGAACTCCCTGCCTTTGACAAAACCAAGCAGCTAGCTGGTAGGGAGAAGTGAAGTCTGAGCCAAAGAAGGAAAAGAGTGAAGGCAGAAGCTTTAGGCCTGGGCCTCGTAGGCAGTACTGGTGCTTAAAACACTGAACAGAGTTTTGATGACTGTTGACAAGCTATTGGCCTCGTGCATGCTATGTGCAACCTACTTCCCAAGAGCCAATGCTGCATGATGTCAGCCCCAGAGATGCGGCTCTGCTCTTCGTGGAGAGCTGTAAGTCACATCCTAGGAATGGGAACTGCTACTGACAAGATTCGTGATAACAGTTACAGATTTTAATTGGGGCAACTGCACAATTAATTTTGCTCATCTGTTATTGAGCTGTAGGGGTTTTATCATCTGCTACTTTAATTTTTGCTGCAAAGTAAATTTTCACTCAGAAACAGATAAAAATAAACTCCAGTCCTAGAAATACAGCTCTGAAGCAGCAGAGTAACTCCTCTGATATGCTTTGTGCATCAGTCCAGAAGAGGAAAATTATGAACAGATATGAAACAAAAATGTCCATATCAATACAGATAACAGAATGGCCACCCAAAAGGCAGGGGGAAAAGATGCATTCAGCAAGCCCTCAGCTCTACTGAAAGCAGAGAAAGCTGTGGAGGAAGGGAGGGAGAGAAGCAAGTCTGCAGAAACTGCATTAGGAAGAATCATGATCTCTGATGTTATTTAAAGCAACACATGCCATGCTTCCCTGTGCAAACGTTCAGCAACGCAGGGCATCCCAATGGAAGGAATTTATCCTACGCAGATTTTAAAACACTCTCCACCCCTTCAAGAAAAAGGTCGCATACTGCTAAGAAATTGCAAATACAAAAGTTGTGGCAAGTCTGATCTCAAAAGGAAGTAAGAGGGGGACACAGTTCTACTGCTGCACTGTTGAAATTGGGAATACATACATGGATACAGAGGAAATTAGCTTCCACCACTTATGTAATCAATATAAACAAGCTTCACAATTAGGAAGACAAAAACAATTTAGAGAATTTATAAATTTATAACAATTTATATAATGCTGAGCCAAAATTAATTTTTTTTCTTTTGTCTAGAAGTCTGAAAAAATTTAAGCAAGTATAACTTCTGCCATGTATTTATAAATGAGTGACCTCTAGGAGAAGATGAAAGCAGATGCTCTGTCTTTTCCAAATGCCTTAAAAAATTCCCACCCATAAGAAAACCTCCAAAAATTCTCAAGTAAAACTGAGAAAATATATGACAAGTCAATAAACATACTTTGATACTACTAATTGCTAAGTATATCTTCAAGTGTACTGGTAAAGTTTATAAATATAAAGAGATAGTACACAGTGTTAGTATTGAGTTACAGAAACAAATGATCCAAAAGAAATGACGACTTTATCAAATTTCATTAGTTTTAAACCCCCAAGTTATTAGACTACTTATACTAAAAAAATACTTGTTTCCTGTTCACTTACTGCAGTTACATGCTAACCTAAACACATATACTAATCCAACAGCAATTTTAACAGTCTTTGTTCCTTTTCCCCCATCCTCTTGATTCAAAGCAGAAGAGCTCATTAGAACAACTAGCAATTGTTTGGAGTCAGAGCTTTAGCAGCAGCTGTACAAACACATCAATCTCAAGTTAGGAACTCTGCCATAAGCTTAAGAATAATAATGTACTCATACTGTTTAGCTTTGGGGCTATTACAATAATTTTGGTCATTTTCTCCTTCCAAATGTTATACTGTTGTAGCCCTCCAAAATACATTGAAAAAGTAATTAAAAGAATTGGGAAGAAAGATGGGATGGCTGAAATATTGACAAAAATGGGTCATGTGAAATTCCTGTAGATAAAAAAAGATGTTGCCTCCTTACTCAATTAATTGATACTAGTTGTAGAAATGAACTGTACTAACATTACTTTGCACTGTAAAACATTGACCTGTTTGGTGCACGCATTATCTGGAGCATTACTGAGCAGAGTGAGGCCCTTGCAGCCACGTCACTGCTTTCAGCCTCCCCACTGCGTAACTAGATGACTGTAGGTGATGACAGACAACTTCCTCTGCGTGCAATCCCACCTCAATAACTACATTATCAAGAGCAGACTTAGATGACAGTGATTAGAAACCGAACTGGTCTGATATTTTTTGTCTTCAGATGGAAATGTAACCTGAGCAATGCAACAAGAGCACACGTGATTTTAATAAAGGTCAGTCACACTGGAAATACCAAGGGTTTTTTTAACCAAACTCACAGTCAAGGTTGACTAGCAGATTGAAAGTCATAATGCCAAACTGCTGCAGAGATGCCTTTCAGGATGAAGTATTTTAAGGGGTTAGGAAAGGGGCAGATACTCCTCCAAAAATTCATCAATCTTGACTAAAGACTGAGTTAAAAAGCGAAAGATAACTCCTTATTATAAACTGCTTGGTATAAACAAGTATTTTAAACTATAATAATTTTAAAACTGTAAGTTAATGGAAGATGTGACATTTTATCTCAGTGTGCAATTCAAATACACTGAATACTACAAACAGAATCATTGCCATGTTCGTTCAGTTGATTACAGTCTCTTCAGGAATAACATACTCACTGCTCAATTTTCTTTGGCATGATCAAGCCCACATCACGTACACACAAAACGCTACATTTTGCAGCTTTTTGTTGTAATTTTTCTGTTATTTGTTTCCTTCAACTGCTTCCACTAAAGCCTTAGGACAAAGGTGATGTTGTCAACTGCCTTGTCCACCCAGTCATCTTAATTCCAATTCCTCGAGTCATTCCCCACCTCCCATCCATCTAATATTCCCCAAATGGCCACAGGAAAACAATGCAACAGCATCATGTGAGAGATATCAAAAACTGGTTTGGAAGTAGGAAGCAAAAGAATTCTTATTACTTGCTTTAATTAGATATGAAGCAGAGGGAGGGAGGAAATCTGTGCCATTAATAATAATTTCTACACAACAATAATGACTGCTTTTTTAAGTTTTAGACTCAACTGTAAGCCTAAATTTAGGGACAAATAAGTTATCTGGAGGAAACAAGACAAGAAATTTAATTAGCTTCTATCAATTTTTCTACTAGAAAAAAACCCCATTTCTTCTTTTTGTCAAGTCCCCCGCACTTCCTACAATGCATCTAGACAGCTGATCTCTATGCTGCCCTCTTTCTAGGGCAAAACTACCCCACACAGTTTATATGTTGGGTAGTGTGGCTTTTTTTAACCACTCTTTCAAGGAGATTGACTGGAGGTGTTCAGTTCCATGTTCAAAGCAGGATGGAATATACTTTTATCACCTAAATTCTCATTACGTCCTCTAAAGGACAGAGAGTCAGCACAAGCCTAGATGAGTAAATTCAGTGAATTGTTACAGCTGCTTGTAGCTATGTTCAAAAGCAGATTATGAACATATAGTTCATTACTATTCTCGCAATGAGCACCTAGAGGAAACTTTCATTATGTAAGGTGACAGCCCATTCTTATGCTGCTGCTTCACTGAAGTAATTCCTTTAAAAGACAGTTGTAACAGAGCAAGACAGAAATTAAGTTGGAACAGTTCTGCTTTGCTCAGTTTAAGCCAATTCAGTACAGTCTTTTGACCATAACACAAAACTGTATATGCATCAGATGTTTAGATACAGGTATTCCCTGAGAGAGGTGACAAGAAGGTTAAGAGGCAGACACATTTCTGGTATGAAATCAAACTCCATGTTTCTTTTCAAAGTTTCATCAATATTTCTTCTGGTCTCTCTTTCTGGGAAGCCTTCTTGGTACTGACAACTCATTTTTCCATCATCTTTTGTAAGTTAAATCTAGAAATTCTTCACTAAGCTTTTTGAATATGTTTCAGTAGCAATACACAGGAATACAGTCATCTTAGCAAAATAAAAAAATGCTTATATATAAACATTTCTTTCTTATTATAGAAATGGAGTTACAAGTCCTTATTACATGAAGATTGTATTATAAACCTAACTACTTGTCTTCCAGAAAAGCATATATTTTCCTATCATATCTTTCAAAAAAATCCTCAAAACTCAGAACTGAATAGCTGGTTTGAGAAAGAGCTGGGGCTAAAAGACCACTTTAAAGTACTCCGTTTTCATGCAGTACTTATACAAGGTCAAAGCGGGAAGTGCTGCAGTGGAGGGAGCAGACTTCCGAGGATTAGAGGCAGAAGGCTGCCTGGGGCTAACTCCATACACATCTCTGATCCATACTCCTGCTCAGTTCTGGTTTATTTCACAGAGCAGGTAACCCACCCGGAGAGCTACAGAAATGGCCTTTTCAAGTAACTGAAAAGATATATCCAAATTAAAGAAGAAAAAAATTAGGAGTAGTTCAGATGAAAGTATGGGTAGCTGTGGATCTTTTCAGTTCACTCAGAGCAAAAATGTGTCTCAATTCTTCAGATTCGCAAGAAGAGATGGCAATTACAAAAGGACATCAGTATCTCTCTTGCATAAGCTCCTATACCTTATAATGTGGGGTTTGATTGTGGGTTTTTGTTTGTTTGTTTGCTGTTTTATTTGGGCTTTTCTGGGGAGGATGAGGTGGAAGGAGCGAATGGTGCAGCATTTTCTGTGGGATCAACTCCCTGGTCTGGCTGCCTGTATGATTGCTCGTGTTGGTGCACAAGAAGCAGCTGGATCATATGTGCAAGCACAGGGTAAATAAACTAGCAGTACCTGACATGCAGCTCAATTTTTACTAACTGTGAAACAGCACCTTCAGCTAAGTCTCTTGCAGGTCCTGCAGCCTAATAATTCGGAAAAGCCATGTTACAGGAACAAGTCAGTAAGGACAGAGAGGTCAGGAAAGAAGTTCTTTTGCATGTGTAGCTATATAGCTGATACATGAGCTCTGTTTCAGGAGGACTTTTGTTGCACGCTCTTTGTAGAGATGGAAAGGCACACACAGCATATACTTAACAGCTTCCATCTGTATTCTAAAAGAACAGACTTTCAAAGTGTAGTGGTGAATCTATGCCAAGAATTACACCAACCCATTAGTAATAACTGGACTCTCCCACTGCATCCTCTGAGTTCAGTCCTCAGAGATTCTTATCCTCTCTTGGACACCATTTGCTAACAATTACTTTACAGTAAAAGCATCCTGTTTCATGGATGAATTATTTCTGAGGCTTGATATATCATAAAATGTTATGAAAGGGGAAAAAGAAAGATAGTTAGATTCACATACATTCTTTTAAGCAATCTATTGCACATATAATGAATGTATTTCTTCAAAGCTAAATGAGAACTCCCTCTACTTTTACAACCACCTTTTGTCCTTCAAAACTCAACCCCCAGATGGTTAATAACTTCAGGATAAATTTGGGGTTTGTAGATTTATTCCCTGGATTTTATCCATGAGATTTGCCTCTCAAATTTCCCAAGTGAAATACAGACTCATACAATCCACGTAGGGACTGAAACACATACATCCTATTGTTTCTTCCAGCTCATAAAGTAACTGAAAAAATATGTTATTTTCAATATTCAGTTGAAACTACTCAACACTCTCTCCAGCCAGATAACCATAAACAACTTCAATATTTATCTTATCTCGCTTGTCTCACATGTAAAGCATTTTTAAGTTAGAGAAATGGGTGGAATTACCATGAGAATTGGTTTCCTCCTACCATCACCACTGCTTTCTCCAACTGATGTCAGACAAAGGCAAAAATACAATACTTATTTACTAGTTTCAGTAGTTACTTGCCAATTCATTCCTCAAAGACCCATTTTCTTTCTCCCTAAATCTGAACATGTTTTTCTTCCTCAGTGTTGATGAATAAGCAGAGTAAAAATTCAGATAATTTAATTAAAGCAGGAATACATAATTATTAATTTCACACATATTATAACATTTTAATGAAAAATAAACCAAACTTTTAATTCCTTAAAAAAAAATCTTTACATCTTCTATAAATAAAATCATGCACTAGAGTACATTCTGAATATTAAGCCTAAATCCCAAATCACCAGTTTTAAGTCTGCAGTGGCTAGTAATACTAAAGATATAATTTTTACTGCTTCCAGTTCAAGAGATGGCACAATTACAGTTATACTGGGGCATGCAAATAGGCTTTGTTCCTCTATTACGAAAGGCTATTGAGCCTCCGTATGACATGGTCTGTGTGCACGGACATCTGTTTTTAAGACAGAGAAAGGGAACAATGAAGAATGGTTTTGAAACCACGTATGCTTGCCAAACAAGACTTCATGTGTGTCTACGATCTTAATTTATGGTAATAATGGAAAGCATCTCACTGATTGGGATGGACTACACCCAGCACTTTATAAAACACGTTTTGTAAAAATTATTTGGAAGTAAAAAGCTAACCTCTGCAGTGCCAAGAGTTCAAAAATGAAGCAAAGGAGATACAGCGAAGACAGGAGAATGCAAAGCAACAGAAAGGGGAGAAGACTGTTGTTGTGCCATTAACAGACCTCCAGTTGATTAGGCAGTTACAGCTCTGGGTGAGGACTTGCTGTAAAATATTCTGCTGTGGAGCATTCTGCCTATCAATTACTATTTATAATTGACTTCTTTCACCCCCACCTCCCTGCAAGATACTCTGTACTTGTTAACTTCCAAAAACTGGAATAACTGCTGTTTAAGGAAGTGATTGTGCAGCACTGAGGGCTACAGAGCAGCCTTCTGAGAACACAGCTCTATTGCTGGGACCAGAGATGACAGCCTGCTAACATTAACTCCCACTGGCTGGTACTCCGAAGCCCCGTTACCTTTCAAGGATCTACTGAGAGATACTACCATCCCACTGACATGAGACCCTACCTTCAGATGTCTCTGATAAGATTACTTTCCCTTGCATCCTTGATTTTGTGTTTGCAAGCCTTCCACCATCCTCCCTCTCCTCTCGGTCCATCCATAACAGCAGTTTGGATACTATCAAGTAACACTGATTATAACTTGCCTTTTGCTATTTATTTTTAGTATATGCACACAGTATACAGTAACAGGTATGTTAAGACTTCAATCTAGCTGCAAACAGCTGGATTATAAAAAGAAGGCATCCTGACAGGTGCTCCAGAAGCTGAAGGTTAGCACCATTTTGTCCTGCAGACATTTACGACTTATTAATGAGAATCATACAAACTTGTTTGTCAGCAACAGACCAAATGCCAAGCGAAGTACTGTTTCCAGTTAAATTTACATAGGAGGAATGGGAGAAGACCCAACAAGAAATGAGTTTAACATGAACATCTTTACTCTCACACCTCTGTGCTCCTCCAGTCGAGACTGGAAGAGCACAGCTTTCCTCCATATCACATTTCAGAATCAATACTGCCTCTAAATAAATTTCACACAGACATATTTATTTCCCAACTGCCCTTTTTTTTCAAGCCCTATTTCCCCAAAAGCACTACTTCTCAATAACAATTTAACAGAAGTGATACATATTAAATAATCTATGATTTCTTTGGTTTAGCAGTAACATCTTAAGAAAATTTCTGCTAAGCTCTTAAAATGCTACTATTAATAATGTTTCACAGAGCAAGCATTACCATTTCTCATTTCCCTAGTTCAACTAAAAAAACCCCATAAAGTGGCACATGCATTTTACAAGCTTTTTCTGAAAGAGCTTACTGTACAGCATCTCAGCAGTTTACAGAGCAGATTCATTCCATAACTGCTCCCTTTCCCATACAGGTCCTTTCTGTAGTACTCTGCATTTTTTGACTGGGGTCAGAGAGAGGGGAGAGCAGAGGAAGAGACAGGAGAAAGAAAAAGCATCCTACTAAACGCCTATGATTTGAAAACATCCCCAAACTGCCAACCAACCCGCCTCCCCCTGCCCATTACATCTCTATAGCGCGTATTTGTACCTAAGTCCAGGATCCAGTATTTACAGCCACTCGGCTGCCCGTTGCCACAGCAGGTAGGATTTACTGAGTGAAGCGATCCCAGAGTGTCAATCTGTTTAATCCTGTTCGGCATGGTGGGGAGTCAGCTGCTCCGATAGCCGCAGCTTACAACCAACCTACTCGTCTGCACCCCAGGGATGGGTCACAGCTTCTCCTGAAGACGTTCACCCAGATAACGCTGCAAGCAACGCCATCAGAATGAGGAAGTTGCTGTTATCTTCTCAGTCTGGTTTAGACCCCTGCCTGCCGTCAGAGCAGCTCCTCTCTTCCAGGGATGCTCTCCTCTGACTCACTGAACACAGTTCCAGTCTTTAAATTCACATGTGGGAATAGCCAGATGCAGTAGATTACACTCTACCGTAACTACCCTAATTGAGGCTCAGGATGATCTTAAAAAATGCAGCAAACCAGCAATTTTCCATCTCAGCCTTCAGAAAAGATGCTGTCTAGTACCCCAACAAAGCTCTATAGTAACCACAATGTACAAAACCAACCTCTAACACCTCTTTTTATTTTACACTGTGTACTTTTTCATGCTTTAGCTAAAGCCATAAATACAAAAAAGATGGACATTTTCTGGTCAGCTAAACCATACAGTGCTTTCCGTGGAACTTCCCTTTTCCTTGAGAAACAACATCTTCTCTTGAGCCTTGTTTGTGATAGATAACTAACTAACTAAATAAACCAAAGCCCACAATACTAGAAAACTCACAGCTTTTGGTAAACTAATTCAAGATCTTGCCCTGGTTTAAGCTGCACTTCAGATCTCTTTCACCTCTAAGCTCATTTTCTGCAAGATATATTTCTAGTTCATCAAGCTGTCTTCCTGTTCAGTAAGCTGAAACTGCATGCATTTTATTTTTTATCTACGCATTCTTCACCTAGCATGCCACAAAAGCATTTGTCTATAAATATTCATTCATGGTTTTGATTTTTTTTTTAGCTATACAAATCCAGAAAAGATGTTTGGTTTCTTCCTCTGAACACATCATCAGATAATTTTAAAGGACATACAAAAAGCTACATTCACCAGATAAACAGCCAAAGCAAGAACTAAGTTTCTGTAAGAACAAAAATTAAATGCTTTAATTATATTGTTATGAAAAAAGAGCCCTAAAAAGAGATTGAACAAACAATACTATACAATACACAAACATGTAGAGAGTAAGAAGAAAATAAAGCAACGAGGGGGCTGCCAATGATAACAGCACTAACAAATGCATGTATAGTAAGAATAAATAGGAATTTTATGCAGAACTCTGAGTGTATTTTACTCCCAAAGTCAAAGAAAGCTTATCATTAGCACGTAACACAAGTTGTTACACACACCTTATCCTGTTTGCACTACTGAAGAGTTGTGGTCACCCTTCACCTAAGAATAATGTTTTGCTTTCTAAGGAAAAGCCAATCTAAATTCTGAACCAGTTTCTCTTTCACAGCCTCCTGCACCGAAACCATTAATTCTGATTCTTGATCAATTTTCTTCTGACCCCAAACAACTTTCAAATGACACTGAATTCCTAAGGGGTGGGGGGCGTTGGGAAGGGGTAGGAAGGGGGTGGGCAAGGCATAGCAAGAAAAAACCTCTCTTTCTTCAGGATAAGTGATCTTTATAGTTTACCACCTAAAGTGAGACTTCCACTATGGCTAGTTTACTCTTCATGAAATCGTAGAACATCTGAAAATGGTTCTAATTTCTAGACTAGTAAGAAAAAAAAAAAAAAAGGAACCATTCCTTTCTTCTACTCCACAACCATTCCCATGCACATCGAGCATACTAAAGAATATCCAGCAGTTCTTATTGTAGTAAAACTTTCACACCTTTAACTAAGATTTAGACAAAGTTAGAGAGGTTATCGATACAGCTTTGAAGTAGCGATTTCATATGTAAGAAAGCTTCTGACTAAAACACAGCAAAATTTATATATAATGCTGGTTTTAGGTTGGTTTTGTTTTGCTTTTTAACTGCACGTACCCTGCCCTTATAAAACCAGTAATATATGCAGGAAGATACTTTAAATTCTCAGGGAACCACATATTTGCAGCTTGCTATTGCAAAAAGTTCTTCAGTTCCTTCTAAAAGCACTTATTTTCAGGTTTTGCTTTGACTCCTTCTCTTCTCAGAGAAAAATCTGACAAGTAAATCAAGGAGGTGAGGGAGAGAGAATGACCACATGAACTGTCTCACAGAATTGTATTTCACAGGTTACATGGTTAAGAAGAAAATGTCATGGATATGGGGTTGCCTTTGATGGATAGAATTTTTATAAAATGCAATTGCTTCATAGCAACACTGGAGTGGAGACAAGAGACTCCACATGAATGTGGTGCAGAGCGACTGTGCACGTTAGGTAAGAATTTGACTAAAAACCAATCTAAATGCATATGCTGAAATAACAGTTACAACTTTCTTATGGTCCAAGGTAGACATCAGAATCGTAACTTCTCCTACTGAAGTACAACAAAAAGGTAGATGACCTCTATATCACAAACCCAACATTTCTTAATTTAACATGGAGGTACCATTATTCAGTACTACTGTCAACTCAGATCAGACTTTAACACTCAAAGATGTATCACAGTTTCTGAGACAGGGACCTGTATCAATATATGTAATTCTAAGCCCAAACAGGCAGCCTATTAATGTCTTTCCAGAGTTTACTTCAGACTCTACCACAAAGCTCTCTTTGTCCTTTAGCTCCATCCGGTTTTCTGTATTCCAGTGCCATATCCTGCATTAGCTACCCCTGACTGCTAGAAATCTCTTCCTGCAGCTCCTCGGATCAGCAATTTTTTGTAGGAACTCATCCTTGGTAATAAAAACCAGTCAGGTAATCTCAATTCTGCAGGCAAAAATACGTTTATATGGAGAACACCTTCAGGAAAAAACCACAGCTGGGTACAGAGCACAAGCTCAGCACAGAAGAGGTTGGATTGCATGGTGTATTGCACACAGTGAGCTTCCTCCACTTTATCTGCTGCTTAAGTATTCGCAGACCCCAGGCCAACAGGAAAACAAATTTTCAGGAAATTAGCAAAGAAAAAAGCTCATATACTGACCTATGCCAGTCAACAAAATTTGAAATAGCTGTGGGTCTTTTTTTTAAAAGTAAAAATTAACTCTTTCTTTTTTGTCTTGGCTATACATTTATATAATATCCTCTGAAAAAGTAGATAGTTATCATCTTCATTTCTGAAAGAAAAGTACTGATGAATAGCCCTTCAGGCCCCTAGCAATTTTAACCATTTCTCAGCTACTTAAAACTGACAAAATTAGGTGTCCAGGTGAAAATTTTGTCTGTTTTATGAAAATTTTAAAATTCCAGGCAAAAGAGCCTGCTCATTTTTAAGACAGCATCTTGTAAGAGAGACTACATCCCAGTGATCAAACAGAGAAACTAAAAAGAAAAAAACCCAGCTAGAAAAGCACTGTATATCCCCAATAGATCAGGTAGCAAATACTTCGTATGATATACGTAAATGAAGAATCAGATTCCTGTATCTATTACTACAGTGAAGGAATGGGATCAACTTTCTGTAATTAATCTCAGAGCTCACTGATGGACAATGTCAACCTGCCAAAACCATTTTAAGGTTTGCCAACTCACCCCAGCACAGCAGTAACAGCCCATCAGTCTCTGCCATTCACAGTCAGTGAATTAGATCGCTACAGCTTCAGCTTCTCATGGGTACCAGCTCTTCACTTGCAGCATCTACAACCACTGTCTGCCACTGTGTTAACCTCCCTATGGAACTGCTACCTCATCTGAGGGTTCTATTACTACTCTTGCATGTAAGAATGGAAATATTCATGCTTTCTTTCATTTAAGAGGACAGTTGGAGTTAAACTGACTACCTTTTTCATACTCTCAAGACATTTGCATGGTAATAGAAATAACTTATATTAAAACTAGGATAAACAGCATTAATCTTTGTAAGGTCCCATTACATTTTGCACCATCTTGGTGAAAACAAGCAGAACAGGGGAGGGAAGCTAATAAAATGCAGAATGTCAAATTTAAATACCTACTCTAAGTTGCCTGAGAGCAAGAAGCCATAGAGCCAACCCTTCTTCCTTAATATCTGTCTTGGTAGGGTGTGTGTGCGTTTGAAAGATTATAGCATGAGAAAACACAGCTTCAAAATTCAATGTTGTTCTCAAGGAAAACTAAATCTGTCATATCTGGCATCTTCCCCCTCATATTCCTGACATTCCATTTACAAAAGTAATTCACAGATTTTGAAATCAGTACTACAAAGTTATTAAAAAATTTCTTGTTCATTTTAAGATTGGAGAAGCTTATACAAAATAGTTGAAAGTAATAGAAGAGTGAATTCTTTATTCAGTTTTGCCAGCATCTAAATGTCACAATTTTAAAATAATTTTGCAGCTATCTCTCAGACAAATGCTTCCATCATTTAGCATTGCATAGGTTTTACAATTTTGAATTACATTTCTGCATATGGGAGAGAAAGGATTCAGATTTTTCCAGAACTGTGCAGGACCAAAGACCATCTAGACCTCAGAGCCAAAGGCAAGACATAAATCCATAACTATTAAAATTCTTGAACTAAGTAACATTGCACAAACCAATAGGAATTTTATTTACAAAATGCATTTCTCATTTAAAAAAAAAAATCAGGCAGACTTTGCATACAAATCCTATCTTTGACAAATTAGGCACTCTGCCTCACACCAGAATACTCTTAACACAATCAAGAAATTCAAGACATTGTAGAAAAGTAAAATACATCAATAAATAAATCTGAGGTCGAATCTTCAAAGGTGAGCTCCCACACTACAATGAAAATTCTGAAAGGAGCCTAACTTTGCCTTTTCCTCAGTGTACAATGTGCCCACAGTTCAACTGCTTGGGGTACAGCTGTGCCACCAGCATCTGGTTTCTTTAGCTACACACACAAAGATCATCCTGTCCCCAAAAAAATAGCCTCTCTGCTCCTTCGTCTCACAGATAACACTGCCGGTCTGCAAGGAGCGGAATCATCACAACAGAGGCTCTTTGGACTTACATTCAGCGTGCTGTTTCCTGTTCTTTACTGCCACTGCTGCTAGCTGGCAGAGACACTTTAAATTGAATCAGTCAAATTGTATTTTGTGATGAATTGTGTGAACATCCTTAATTTGAGATTTCCAAGAATTCCTTTCAAAATACTGGTATTTTTCAACCAAAAAAACTCCTAAACAAAAAAACCAAGCAACACCACCAACAACACTGACACCCCTCCCCTCCAAAAAAAAAAACAAACCCAAAAGCCAGCCAACAACCACCTCCAACAAAACATGCGGGCTATAAAAACTAGTTGGCAAACGTGGGAAAAGTATTTTCTAATTAAGGGTAAAGAGATATTTTCAGCTGGCTGGTTTATAGCCTTCCCTTGTACATCTTGGGTAAAGTATTTGTCAGGAGCAACCAATACTAAGACACTGAAGTATTCAGACTCTATTAAAAATGCTGGGAAATGAACCATGTAGCCAACTATTCAGTCACCACGGACAGTATCTAAACAAGTCCTTCCTGTCTCCAGCTTTGCAGAACATGCCCTCATGCCTACTGTAAGAAAGAATATCAAAAAGCACATGACACAGCAAACTCTCTCCCATCCAAATCATTTGGCTATTATTTTCTTGAGGTTTTAACTCTGTTCTGTGCTGTAGTCAAGGGACTGGAGTCTCTGTAACACTCCCAAGAACGAAGAGGCCTTTCAAAGAAATTACGAGATGTTCAGTCTCCCTGGTCTTCTGTTTATCTGGAAAAGCTTTGGGAAAATTCTGACTCTTCAACACAGTCACCACTGCAGCATGCCAAATCAGCTTGAAGGATCCCAGCCACTGTCAGCAAAACCCCAACAAACCAGCTTTACATAATTCAAACAAAATCTTTTGGATGAGTGTAAGGAATGTTGTTCCACATACATTCAGTATTTAGCAAGAGGCAGGAGGGGAGAAGGAATAGGACATGTCTCATCTCTACATTAGAGAAAAACACAAAAAGTGTACCAAGCAAGAAATACTTGCTGTCCTAATGAGATGTAGTGAAGAAGCACTCATTTTTTACATTAATTTTATTATACAAGTCACCCTTCATCATCGTTTCTTCATTTCCCCAAGGGTAAAAAGCCTTTTGTTGCAACAAACAAGATCTGGTCAAAAGAAGGTTTAATTTTCCAAACCAGTTGTAACTGCACATACAGGAGTTTGGGTTCTTTTTAACATAAGTCTCTTAGCTAATTATCTTAAATGAAAATGAATGCAGTCAAAGACGAAAGAATATATTCATCAGAAGTACTCAGAATACTGACTTGACTTAAATTCTTGACTTAAAATTATTTCTTTTAAGTCACTTAAAAGGAATATGAATAGTTCTAGTAACCAAACCAGATAATTCAAAAACAAAACAAAACTCAAATCAAAAGCAAAACTTTTAAAATTGGACATGTAGTCCCTCCCTGTAAGAAACACAGATGCTTAAGTTCTATACAAATGCATCTGGAGGAATTACTTCTGTAAGATGTGCACACTGTCTGCTGATTGGTATTATTCACCAAAACACCGCTCTTACTCTCCTTTTGCTAAGTTCAAATTGTACAAATGCTTTTTTGTTACTCACCAAAGGTTACATCACGACCACCTCTCCTGCCTTTGACACTGCTCAGTACTGTTTACCACAAGTCATGTTCCCATAACAGACCAGGTTAAGTTGCTTGGCACTGCTAGGTATAGCAGATGGAGCCCAGCCATGATCCAACACCTTACTGCTTCTGAAAGCCAGAAAGGCACAAGGCTCTGAAAGCACTGGATTTCAAATAGTAACATTTAACACAAAAACCATTACATACTTTCACAGCTTCTTTTATTATATTAAAAGATACTTTGGCAAAACGGAGCAATCTGCTCAATTTCTCTGCACTACATCTAATATGACAGTAAAACCCGAAACAGGTCTTTTCTCTCTCTCTTTAAGCTGCATTTTTGTGAATTATAAAACAGATTTGTTACTAAATATATTTAAATATATTTAGAGGCTAGCTTTACCATAGGCACAAGAGAAAGAAGGAGCAAAAAAAAATCCACAGGACTGGGGTTTGTTATTATACATTGCCTATCAGATGTTAAAACACAGAAATACTTGAAATTGTGTACCGTTACACAATTCCACAAATGTGAAGGTTTCTGCATTGTAATTAACACTTTGTATATCTACTCTGAATTTTAAACATAGCATAATTCAGTCATGAAAAAGGTAAAACATTTATGTTGGGGTTACACAGAACATGTTTTACACACATTTAAAAGAAAATTACCTCTGAACAAAAGAAATTAACATGATTGCACAGTTCACAAAATTGAAAAGGGTATACTTCCTACAAATTATAGCATCACCCCTTATGAGAACTGTGAAAATGCAGTTATGAAATAGCCATTCTAAGTCTATACTTCAGATATTTCAGAAAGCTACTACACTCAGTTAAGACAACAATGTTCCTTTATGACAGCAATTAAAATTCAGGTGCAAGAAAATTGTTTTCATTGACTCAAAATTTTTCCACATTCTCTTTTCCCAGTTAGTTCCTCCTGAACAAAGCACGACATCATGCTAGAAGTTTTAGATTGCTAATAATAATAATTATAATAATGTTAACTTCCTGAAGCACACAAGAAGAATTAAACATTCTAATATATATGCTTCTTGATGACAAAAATATGAACTTAGTATTCTTCAAAACTTAAATCTTTCCAAAAGGTAATAATGCTGTCTTTCAAAACCTCACAATTTGACAAAACAGTGCTATCTCCTTCTGCAATTTAGAATGGCATTTGGCTTTATAAAATTATAAAATGCTCCTACACAAAAGAGGAAACTGTCAAAATAGATAAAATACTTCTTTTCAAACAAAAATCATTACAGAGCTGTAAATGCTTGTCATCACTCCAACAGCTTCAGTAATAGAGAAAGGTTTTGTTATTCCACAAATAGCTTAAGATAGCAAAATACTACTATTATTAATTTACTCCAGTTCTGAGGACTGTAACCTCCACTTCCACATAGCCAAAGATGATGTGAGCGAGCTCTGGATCCCAAAGCCTCGTCTTTCACTTAAGCAAGCAACCAGGACACAAAGAGAACACACCACATATCTCCAGGTTACCACCTGCCATAAGCACCGTTTCTTTAGATGTTACTCTGAGACTTTAAACTCTAAGACACAGCTCTAAGTTTGTGCTTTCCAAACTGACTCTGGCATGATTGCATGTAGTCCTGCCACACCTTTAGGGTGAAAGGATAAATACACTTAAGCCTGTTCTAATAAATCAACCAGCATTTAGAGAACATGTATTTTGCACACAAGACAATGAGAGAAGTTAGCACAAAACAGACTAGGATGGACCAACAACCAAATCAGGCCATGATAAACTCTTTAAAATAGATTAGCTACTGATATAAACATTTTAAGTGGTTAACAATTTGGTGGTTTTCACCAGTCAAGTTTTTCCGTTTAATACTGCCTAAAGAATACTTCAATCTAGTCAGCCAGTCCCTTCCTGTCATGCAGGAGACCAGGGTGCAATTCATGGATGAAGACGTGATGTTCCATGTCCCTTCGAAGGACATGGTTTAGCGGTGGACTTGGTAATGCTGGGTTAAAAGTTGGACTTGATGATGTTAAAGGTCTTTTCCAACCTAAATGATTCTATGCTTCAGCCTTTTGTTTTTAGTTTAGTTTGGGTTTTTTTAAACCCTTTCACTTAATGCACTGTTTTTGTTAGTGAGGTATGCTTTCTTACTCATTCTTTTTCAGGATCTTTCTCGTCACTACAAATTCCCTGTATTTAACATTTCTAGAATCCTCTCCTAATATTTATAAAGTGTAAAGTGAAGAACAACAGCATGAACTTAAACCTTCATGACCCTGTTTACTTCCATGTCCCTTAAGCTTTTCTGTAGAAAGCAACAAAGGACCATTCAGCTTTACTAGTCCCTCTTTCCATGTGGCTTCCCTAGCAGCTTTGCTGCCTTCAGTGTATTTGCAGATTCTTACAAGCAACTAGATTCCCCTAGACTCTGTGTTTAAGGAATCTCCTTATCACTGATCCTTTAAAGCTTGTATTAACAAATGAACATATGCCCAATAAGGTTATGTCCCAGCACAGTGCAAGAAGAACAACTAAACTTTTTCACAAGCAGAAATACTTTTTTGATTCCTTCCCATTTCTTACATGGAACAAATGTATTTGGGAGCAAAATCTTAAGCATTTCTGGTAGCCCCACAGGTACTAAGGGGAGTCCAAGACTCCAGGAACATTTAGAATGTAAATCCATGCTAGCAATTCTAACTTCTAGTATAGGATCACAGGTTAACTCAAGTTCAAATGGGCCTCACAGTCCAACCTTCTGCTCAAAAGGATAGGTCAGTTATGAGATCAGACCAGATTACCTGGGTCTTTGTCCAGTCTGCTCTTGAAATCCTGACATACTTTCAACCTCTTCTTGAAAGATGGACTATTTCTGCTGCACTGTAAATGAACAGTAGGTTGGCCACAGCTGGTTTACAACCACAGGGAAAACTTACTACAGGATTCTGGTCGTCAAGGACAACTTGATAACAAGTTTACCTGAGACAGCCTTTACTATTATGCTTGCATGTCAGTTATGCAAATGTCTTCTACTGCCGTAGGGATTAACCATTATACATCCATCCTAGAAAATGCAGAGTGAAAATTTCTGAAAAGCATTATCAGTATGTTTTCCTGGGATCATTAAACATTTTTATTAACTTATCACAACAGTCTCTTTTACACAGTTTGCTCTAAGAATTCCACTGCTCTTTTGCCTAATTTCCACATTAGAGAATAATGAATTTAAGTTCAATAGTTGTTCCATATAGAGAAATATGTTTTGCTATTTGTACTCAGCTCAAAGCTAGGAGAAAACACAAGCATGTCCCAAATTGTAATTACATCTATGTCAGTGAATATGCATTCAAAATAGAAGTAAAATACTGCACAGTAATGCCAACAACTTGAGAGATGTCAATGGCATCTACAAGAAAGGTTCAAATAGATTTATGTTACAAGTGATGCAACACTTGCAGGTTACCATGCATAATAGAGAGTAATATTTTACTATTTGATTGCAGGAAAAGTGAAATAAAGTCAATGGAACACATTCAGTAGCCTACTCACAAAAACAGAATTGGAGGAAGTCAGTCCAGCACCCAACCACCCTCTGGGTGAAGAACCCATTTTAGCAGGATACAATTTGAGTTTGTACTCTGTTCTAACCTTAGTTAGAAAAAGAAACTGCTGTCAAAGAAAGGCTAATTGCAAGTAAAGTAACAACTCTTCTGGGAAACCTAAAGCCATCAGAATTGCTGGTTTATATCCACGCTCTACCTCCCAAAGATCAGCTGTGCAAATACATCTGTTCTGAAGCAGATACTTTTCACACACTGATTTCCTTTCCAACTACCATATATAAGAGAAATATATTTGGCAGCTGTCTGGGACCAAAAGTATATTCAAGCCAGTATTATAAAAATGTCTTCTTTTTCTCAGACGTAATACTGAGCTCCCAAGCAGGGCAAAATGCTTTCATTAGCTATGTACAAAAACTCCAGAGACAAATTAGCTACGTACTTATGCTCACAAATAGAGTCAGCATGGGAAATACTGATAGATCTGACTGGTCTTCCTGGGCTGCTTTATGATAAAAGAATAATGCAGGAGTTAAAGGCAGATTTATGCAGAAATCAATCCTATGATGTTTCAGAGGACATGTAAACTTGATACAGAGAGAACGCTTCTAGAAATTCAAGTTCTGATATTCACTGAACCTCCTTGTCTAATTTAAGATGGCACAACACTAAGAAAATGATGCATACAATTCATAAGGCTGAATTAGAATTTGGGTATACTGGTCTAACTCTGACCATGTGACACAGTTTGGCTACAAAGCTCAATGTAAAGATCATGATCTGATGAACTACAGTCAATTGCTGCCATTTTATTTATATTTACTTATGCTCAAATGTTTTTAACTGCAAACTCAACTAAAACCACAAGGTAGGAAAGTCAGGATAGAGAATTCTTGTTTTACTTTATACAGCAGCTATTTTATTTACCTGGACTGAAGCATTAGAACATGTTTGAAAAACCACACACACATACAACCTAAAATCAAACTGTCTTTGCCACTACTAGACTCCTAGTGCTTTTGCACCAAATGCTTGTGACTAAATTAAAATTTATGATTTATTAGGCTTTCAAAACAACTGAAAACTGTGAAGTTGAACTTTAGCTATTAAAATGCATGTATCTCTGTTAAAGCAAATGCCTGCCTGATAAGTAACTTGAACTGACACTGCAACACAGTTTTCACAATTTTTTTGTTAATTTAAACAAATTAGCAAATTTAAACAAATTAGTGGAGTGTCAAATCCAACTGACTGCTAGGCTTTTCCTCCTGTGAGCTCCTCATAAGGCTTTCTACTAGCTGGTTATATCTGGATGGGCAGCCTGTTATTTGGAAATTTTTTAGGAGGTAATTGATTTGTCAAGAAACAGATTTTTTAGATTAATGTTTGGTGTCTTGTACAACTTCAACATATTCCTCTATATCACTTTCTGCATGTGATCACATCCGGCTGTGTAGCAGCAGCAGATCCCTTTTGGTATGGTGCCTTGGAAACTACAGCCCCCACCCTTCTGCCACCTGGCCCCACAGCAAAGCACGTACTCTACCAGCTCATTGTCAGGAGTTACTTTCCCCTCTGGCCTGGGCTGTAACTCATTTCCTGCAGCTGCAAACGCTGTCAGGCAGTCTCACAGGCAGCATTTTGGCTCTGAGCCACGGGTGGGGATCCTTTTTCCTCACACATGGCCCATGCTTCGCTTGTTCGCTGTTTCAAAACAGCAAATCCTCCCCTTCTACAGCCTCCCTCTGCTTGTAAGCAAACAATTGCTGCCCAAGTCGCCCTTATTTTCTTCCACTACAAACAGGGAATCCTTCTTCCATTATCCAAACTGGATCCTGATTTTACTCAATCAAATTCTGCTGCTGCTATCTAGAGCTTCCTCTTCCTACATAAAAAAGTATTTGGACTCAGCATGAAACACTCCATTTCTCAACCATAACTTTCAAAGCTCTTGATCACACATGAGACATTTTACCTTTACTCTCTCCCCTTCCCCTTTCACTGAAAATTAATATTCTGAATAGAAGGTCTCCAGTTGTACAAGCACAAGCTTACTTAACGGAACAAATTCAAGACTCTATCTTACCCATTCTGTGGCTTCTGCTATAAAATCTCTCTCTTTTCTGGGGAAACATATCTAGATCACCCATGCAATTTTTCTGTTTCCTAATTCTAGAACAGAATTAAAGAAGAGCTCTGACACCTACCCTACAACACTCCTTCCCATCTTGCAGGTGTAGACAATGGCTTAATACTACATGGCTATTTGAACAAATTTGCCAACCTTTGTCTTGGAAAGCCATTTGATCTTCCTTTTTATGGTATATTCTTTGAGAGAGACTACAGCTGGAGAAAAAAAAAGATTGCCGAAACAACATTTTTTCTGTTTATGGCACCAGTCAGGACAGTATCCTGAGAGTAAAATCAAAAGCCAGCATTCAGTATGTGAGAGTTGTGTGGTTTGGCACTATGTCACTAAGACATCACCAGCCTCTCAGATTTGAACAAACCTACACAGATCCCTGGATTACACAACTGTATAAAACAGGCAGACATTGTACCTCCAGGTGAATAAAAGACCTCTGTGGACAATTTTTGGAACAAACAGATAGCAACATGAATTGGCAGTTAGACATGGTCCCCCCAAAATCCCGAAAAAAGGGATAAAAAATAAACTAAAAAAGACATATAAATGTGGCCTCATGATCAGAAACTTGTTGTAGCCTCTATAGTTCTCTGAACAGTAGCATCTACAGAAGGGATATGATGCGGTATCAGGAATTCTTCAGAAGTACCCATGAATTTGGAAAAGACAGTGAACTTGTGATCTAAACAGGCAAGATATTCACAAACAATTTTAAATAGCTGCAAATTTTTCTAAGCTTACATGTTCAATTACATTACACTGTATCCTGTCCCTTGCCCTTTACCCAAAGCCCAGTGGCAGTATAAATGCCCTGCAAACAAAAGAGAACTGCACGTTATAAAAACAGATGGACCACAGAATGAGAAGAAATGCATGTTAAAAAGAGAAGCACCAAATAAAACAACAGGAAAATTCTTTCTTCCCCACGCCCAGAAACATGTGGGAAATCATTGTAAAAAAAATGTTGCCTTATGTATTACTTGTGAAAAACATGTTCTTCCAGAGCTAGTGATTTATTTTTTGTAGAGTGCACCAACTCTTATTGAGCCTCTTCACTACCCACTTGTTTCTCTTTTCCCCTCATTATAAAAGGGATCTAGATTTTTTTTAAAATGTATTCATCTATAAACTGCATAACTTGATTAAATGACCCAAATAACTTAAAAAAATAGATTTGATATCAAGTAGAGCAATCAAGAGGTCAGGATCCTGCAATCAAGTCCTCCCCTGAATTACTATCTACCTAGTTAACATCTTTTCTGAGCAATGCTTTCCTCATACGCTTAACAAAGTTTTTGATAAGCTAATTAGTATAAAATCTTAGAGATTGTAGATAATGTAATTGCATATTTTTTTTACCTACTGATACTGATTAGATTCTTAAGATAATACACATTCGTAGAACAGAAGTAACACCTACACTTGTAGGCAAATGATGAGGGTCATTTTTGGGGCGGTCTTTTAACATGAGAATAGAACAACATTACCTTTCATTGTTGACAGACAATATGTAGACAGACAAGGAATGACCAAGATCAGCTGTTAGAACTAGGCTTCACTGAAGATAGTTTCTGCTTTAATAAACTTGCACGTTCCCCTACTCTGGATAATAGTTTCAGATTATTTAAGGCATTAAGTACCACCCAACATTTCTGTACTCAGTGATGGAATGCAGTTTGACACAACTTAAGAACCAGCTGTCAACTACAAAAGGTTTGCCATTTCAAAACTGTGAAGCTCCCTTCACCTCTGATATGCCATGGCTTTCCAACTTGTTTCACTGGCAAATGGTACTGATAAACACTGTTGAAAAGATCAAGATTGTAGGCCCATAGACATTGAAAGGAGCGCAAAACTCTTCTATTCAACAAGCCATCTGTATAGGCTCAGCACGCAACATCCAAGTAGCCAACGCTATCACTTCTGTCGGTGACGACCTCCTTATTTCTCTTTCTACAATACATAAAACTTCTCTCCCTCAGCCTCTCGCAACAGTTTGTGATGTGAGACATGCAAAAATTCCAGACTCATATCTACATGGCTTTGCCCATGAACTGTACAAAATTACTCCGACCTGATGCTCACTCTGCAAGTCTCACATATGATGTGTATTTTCAGACCTAAAAATTCCAGGGGGCAATATCCTAATTTGTCCAATCTCTCAAAAACTCTGAAAGTTTTACTGAATTATGGTCAAAAAAGGAAAAAAAAATCTGTATTAAAAAGACTAAAGCTACAGAATCAAGTACTAGAAATCTAGGACATACATTAAAAGTCATCCACCCAAGAACATGGACTGCCTTAAATTATGTAAGTCATTCACTTGTTCTTTGTTACAGGATTTGTTTGTTTTTTTTTTTAAGAATTCTTACCTCAATCAATGCCCACAATGAACAGTTCTGAGAAGCTCATCTAATTGTTTTTTCCATTCTTCTGATTAGCATATTCCCCAATGCTTTATTTAAAGATTTTTAATCAAATACAGTACTTGAGATGAATAACTGGTTTGTGGGGATTGTCTGAGGTACTTTTCACTACAGGGGGAAAAATAAAATCAAAGCACTCCACTGGTTTTGCTTAATTTTTGTAATCCCTCTGTAAAATGAAGACTATCAAACTCTTTCAAGCAATGCAAAGTTGAGGTAGAGACCAAAATGAAACATATCCAGTGGTTTCAAGTACCTTTTTTTTAACCCCTCCCTAGATTATTTAACATTATATAATAGTTTGCATGTTCAAGACAGTTCACACTGACTTAAGTCACACGCACGGGAAACTTTACAAATTAAACATCCATCTCTTGAAGCCTGACACCCACTAATGTGGGAATAAACAATCAGCAGCTGCTTCTTATCAGCTGGGGTTTAGATGGCATACCATAACATCCCACAGGAAGCCTGTGGCAGTGACAGAAGGCACTTCTGAGGCTGCATTCAACCCTGCAAATCATGCTCATTCTAGCAACGGCTTTCTCTTCTTCTTCACTCTCCGTGATTAATATAATTAATTAATGCTCTTTATTTCAAAGTACCATGTTAAACAAAGTAAAGTAACTTCAAAATGCTCTGCCCTATTCTCCCTAAACAAATGCTGAAGAAAAAAAGCAGTAGAGGTTATGCACACTGGTTTGGTTAATAAAAGTAATGTCTCAAACACAAAACCAGGTCTGTCTGTCTCTCAGGAGTCTGACAAGCTCAATATACTTCATCTAATATATGTATTGTCCTGTACAATCTACCTCTCCTAATGAAATCCTCTGCATTCCAAGGTGAAGCCTCTTAGCTGCAAAGGACATTGGATTTATCAATTCTGTGAGTGTAGTTAAAAAAAAATCCTATTGACATTTCCATGATCTCACCCCCTAGTCAAAGGAAGAAATGTTTTAGTGATACCTAAAAACTACATTTTCCAATTTTTCCATGAGAACATCTGCAAGCTTTCTTTATCCAAATTGTTACAGGACACAAGAGGACAAGGAAGTATTACAACTATACAGCTCAATCCTTCAAGCTCCCCTCCCCCTCAATCACCCTGCATTCAGTAAGTTCCTGCTGTGCATGCCCCTAATGTAAGAAACACAGACTCATTCCTGTTTTAGTCAAGAATATTTATACAGTGTCTGAAAAAAAACTGGGAAAAATTGTAATGGCTGGAATGGACCCAGTAATTGAAAATATTGTAGTTATATCTAGGAAAAACTCTCAAAAATCCAAATTTTGTGTGCTGGAAAACAAATTTTCCCCAACACTACTTGTCTGCTAATCTTGTTACTCACAATAACAAACTTTTTGAAGCAGCATGTGACAAAATGCCTTCTAGTGAACTCTTTTTTTGTTGTTGTTTTTTTTTTCTTTTTTTTTAATTCACATTTCTTTCTGTTCACAGCCTGCAAACTTGAATAGTTGCAAATGAAGCAAGCATTTTCTCTAGTAACAATCTACTCTGTGAGCCTGGGGAGTTTAGAGAGCCAAAGGACTACAGCACACTAAATCCTTGAAAACTTTCAAAAGAATCATAAGATTTTTCTTTCACCCTTCAGAAGAATATTCTTTCATGAATCTGAAAAGAACCAAAGTAATATTTCAGAGCTCCTCGGAGAAAAAGGGATGAATATGCCACTGCTACTCTGAAAAACTCAGTTAAGTAAAATACCTGTGCCAGGCCACATAGATGAGTCTATTTACCTTTTCCATCACTGAGCCTGATCTTGTCATGACTTCTTACTGCAGGGTTTCTCAGGAACCATTGATAATCCATGCTGGAGATTTCCTTTCCTCTCCTCTTTCAGCACACATCAGGTATAGATTTTCCTATCACTGCAGCTGAATCTATATAACTCTTCACCATGATATATAATTTGCTTAAATGTCTTCCCTATCTTGAGCCACATTTTCACTTAACACTGAGAACTGCCAACTGCTTATTCTTGGAATAGACCGCATGGTTGCTGAAACCAAGACAATGCAAAAACACCAACATTTTTCTCCCCATTTCCCAAAACTCACGCTGCTGATGAGTAGACTTTGTTTCCATAATTTCTTACCTTTATGGTTAAAAATCCCCTCCATCTCCATACTACTGCGAGAGTGAGCGATGCAGAGGGACCCACAGGGGACCAGGCCTTCCGCAGCTGGGGACCGATCTGTGGTTCGGACCAGACACCAGTCAGGCTTGTCATGGGGCCTCTCCAGGACCTCCACTGTCTGCCCACGGCGGATTGTCAGCTCATTACTATTGCAGGCGGTGAAGTCATGGATTACCACTGTCAGCTCGCACCCACCAGACAACTGTGAGGGGAAAAACAAGGAGAAGCCAGATGAATGCTCGTTATCAAACCCTCCGTCACGCACTGTTACCTATTTAGGACTCCTGGCAGGATTTGTATTTTGGATGAGATAGCAGGCTTCTGGGACTTTCCACATCAAGAAGAGATCATTTCAAAATCAGGCAGTTCTGGCGTTTTAGAACAGATTTGTAACTCTGCTTGTCTCTGCCTATTGTTCAAAGCACACTGGTTGTGACAGTGCTGGGCGGAGGATTTAAGCAGTTTTTCTTGCTAGACTGCTCCTTATCCCAAGAGCTGAAGTAGCAGTCACTTCAGAATACATTTTATGCGTCACTTCAGAATATATTTTATGCGTCATAATTTCCAACAAAAAGGCTGGACATAACTAAATACAGTCACTCATAAGCTTTGTTATCTTGTAAATTCAAGACAGAAAGAGGGACTTTTTTCAAATTAACCTACTGACTTATTCCCACCCTACTCACAGTTTACACCTCCAGGGCACAAAATCATTCAGGACAGACCATACACAATTATAAAAATCAGTGTAAAGTTCTTCACGTAAGATTCCCAAATACTTTACTATTTGGTAGAAAATTCACATGGGCTTACAACTTTCACATTTTTGTTGATTCTCCAAATAAAACTGCACAAGCTTGAATTAAAAGCATGCAAGCTCAGGGTTTTCCTCCCCCTCTTCTAAACATTTCATTAGAATAACTTTGCCTAAGCTTAAGTTTCCTCTCTTTGATTATTTCGTCTGCTTTGATGTGAAATGAAAATTATTATCAAAACTTTCCAAAGTTCCCAAGATTGCTCAGTGCCAAAGCACCCATCCAACTTAAGTAAGCAGTCCTGGAATCCCTTCTCCTTCCATACAGTAATGGCATTCCAGGCTACTTCAGCTATTTATGTGTGAATATTTCTATTGCTCAGGCTGCTGCAGTGCAACATTCATACCAGATCTCAGATGGTATTCAACTTCTGTGAATTCAGTAATTTTGAAGCAAGCCAGCAAACTCCTTCAACTTACATGAGGTAATCCTGCAATGCTCAGTGCTGACAAAGGAGGACAAAATACCCTGTGAGAGTTCCAACTGCAGCAAGTATAGAAGCACGTGCTACATCAACATTCTGCACAGTTCCTGCCATGTTGGTTTGACTGTTATGTTAAGGCTCTTGCAGGGCTGCCAGCTACATCCCAAGAGCTTTAGAAAAAGGAGATAAGAAACTACATTGTTTCTTATTTATTAGTTTTCGTTACAAGCCTGGAACGGAAGCACTGAATAGGAACTTTTCTAGGATAACGCTATTTGTTAACAAGCAAGAATTTTAGAGCAAATGACAAAACCAGCAAAATCCCAGTAAGAATCAAAGGATAATTCCAACCTTCTCTACCTCAAGTCTGCAATAAATGACAGGACATAACTCCTAGCAGACAGGCTGCAGTAACTCCAGAGCTTTCCCATGGCATCGGCTTGCTAATCTCACCAGCTATCCTTGCTTGTGTGTGCTTACAAAGAGGGAAAAGTTTTCTTATGGGAATGCTGGGGCCAAGAAGGGCAGAAAACCCTCATACATCTACTGTTTAAGGAAGATAAATCAGTTTCTACCCATTTAGATCCAGGCTAAACATTATTCACATTGCTTCTACTCTGTCTCTCCGGACAGGCCCAATACCCAAATTATAGGGGGGTTACATCTTCAAAACATGCTACCTCCTCCCTCATTAAAATGTTTCCTGTTCCCTTACGCTCCACTATCTTAGCTTTTAGTCCATGCAAAACTATGCCAAAGAGGAAAAAAATAAAGAGCTTTCCCTGGTTTTCTGGTATCGATTTATGTTACAGCCTTCTTCAGACAAACTCAGAAACAATTGAAACCATCTGTATGCTTGATGGGGACTAACAAAATAGCTGATGAGGTATGATTTCACAAGGTGTCCAGTGCAGACGAAATTTTTCTCAGGAGGTCCATATCCCTACTAGTGCAAGCACCAAGATAGTAACAAGTTGACATTCTCCAGAAACTGCATCTAGTCCTTGTATTTTTTCCTAAATACCTACAAGAGCATATCTTTGGTGCTCTGTTTGCCTTCCTGAGCCTTCTCTTCCTACAAATAGGAAATATAACTTTTGACTGACGTAATGGCCACATGTTTTGGTAATATAGATGTTCTTTCTTCTCCTTCTCTTAATAAAACAACAGAAAATAGCTCAGATTTTATGTTCTCTGAGTATTTTATATAATATTCAGCTAAAGAAAAATGCAAACAAAGGCTGTAATTTCTGCCATATCAGAAACTATTTAAGTACAAAAAATTCCTAGTTTTTCAGACTGTGTGGGAATCAGATATCCTAGCTGGTTGGTATTCCACTGAAATGCAATATTCAATCACACTTCAGTAAAGTGTGCAAGACACTTCTGGCATGCAGTAGTTAGGTGCACACCATGCTCAAACATGGTAGATGCTAGATGAAACTTAGTGCAGGACTTCTCCACTACTGCCTGGCACACCAAAAACAATGACTTCTCTACCCAGCACACATAGACATCATTTTGGAGAGCTGACCAAAACAGCATTTACCAATTTTCCCTTCTTTTGGGTTAACAACTGTTCTTTCTCCCTACTGCAGTAGTGGTAAGAAAGCTGCTTTCCTCTTTGTTTCATTGCTCATTTTCTCTCCATAACACACCTTCTGGAAGCAGTTTCATCTTTCACACTGATTAAATGCAGTTGGACAGCAAGGAGTGTCTGTGATTAAGCGTGTTGCTCAACAGCTGTTGTTGGACAGCTTTGGCAAGGCTCTCTAGGTTAGCTGGAGGGAAGAGCAAGAGGCACAGCAGAAACGGGAGACTGACGTGCACTGAAGGGAAAAGAGTTACAAACCACCTAAATCCAAATTTAGGCTCAACAAAAGCTTTATAAACTTTATCCATCCTTCTCAAGAAACCCTTTATGTAAACTGAATTAATCATGCATGATAAAAATAAATGATGCTATGTCTGAAACATGGAAACTGGAGAGACAGACACAAGATGAGAAAACAAAAGCCAGACAGAAACAGAAAAGCAGATTAAAAAAGGTGCAAGGTTTAATGAAACAGCTTATCATGAGACATAGTGTCTTGCTGTTGCTGAAATTAACCTTAACCACCTATGTTCACCTCTCTGGGGCCTTTTAATCATTGTCGATTGTAGAGAGAAAAAAAATCCCAAATGACATAAACACGCACACACACTCATTCACTGAGTACATTCCTCACATAGGTTTGTGAAGTCAGGGACATCACATTAAGAGTTCATCTGCTACCATTATGTGTGAAGATCACTCCTGACCAGATAAAAGAGCCTTTAAATCAGGCTATAAACCTCCTCTTAGGACTCCAAATTAAATTTAATATCCCATGGTAATTTTACATTAAGAAGAAGGGAAAGCAAAGAGAAGCTAACAAGATTTCGCAATTATTTCAAGCATTGAAATCTTTAATCCCCTTTTAAAATGGAAACAAGTGCATTGTGGGAGAAAAGAAATGGAACAGAGCAAAAGTTCTGTCTCAAATAAAGAGCATTTTGCTTTGACCAGCTAGATGACCAGACGTGGTTTCTGACTCTGAAAAGAGGTCTATACTCAGAGCCTTGCCTGCTGTTTTACTAATATTTTTTTCTACTGATGGGAGCCTTTTCTCTTCCACAGACTCAGCTGGCAGAATGAAATACTTGGTTGTCTCCTGCTGGTTCAGTCCCTTTTCTCTTTTCCAAAGAACTACGCACAAGTTTAAAGAAGCACGAAAATGAAATACAACTTCACATCGACAGTAGTACAAAGTGTTACCAGCTGGGCACAAAAGACAATTTGTTAAAAATAAAATATTGCTCTACTGACCACCCACAGCAGCTGGCGTGATTCCTACTATTTAGGATAACCAGTTACAACAGTTCTTCTAAAGGCCTCTCATCTTCTCAGCTACCAAAACACTAGTTTGGTTTATTTCACATATCTACAAAACCACTGAATACAAGCATGAAAAACCCCTATCAGACCTACATTGTTTCCTTCAGCCTCCCCATTTAATTTCCTATGCACTGGATCAAGTTCAAAAGACCATGTTAAAAATCAGATGAAGTTCTGAGCCTAGAAACTGTTGAAAGACCAAATGAATGGGCCAAGAAGCTCTTTTATTCATTAGCCACCTAAAATGCTGGCTACTCAGCTACAGAACATGCATTGAAGAAATACTACGAAAGGTGCAAAGCAAAATATTTACTGACTAGGATACAGTAAGAGCATTCATGCAGAAAACTGAGATGGTTTGATAGAGTAGAAATCTCTCTCTCAAAAATTTTGTATTTCATTCAGGATTCCATTATACCTTCTAATATACCAAGATGGGTCAGTGCTATGGATGTATTTAACATGTTTTGCAATATGAAGATACATCCCATGATAATAAAAACAGGCTGGAAAGGGACCTTATATTACCTAATTCATTTTCTCCCTTTAGAACATGATCAACTACAGCTGTGTGAATCATTAACATTTATCCAAACTGTCCTCAAAGCACTCCAGTTATGGAGATTCCCAAGGCTTCACAATTAGTTTGCTCTAGGATTTCATATTTGCATACACATAAAAAATATTTTTGTAATCTTTTTAAAAATAAGTCCTTTGTTTCCATCCCATCCACTGGTAAAAGACTGTTCTGTAACTCTTTAAGTGTTACACACTTAAAGACTTGAAGTTTTTCCTGCCTTTTTTTCTTTAGACTTACTAGTCTTAACTCTTTATCTTGCCTTGTAAGTTATGTTTTGCAAATGCCTAATTAATCTTTTTCTTCTTTCCCCTAGAACACTTCCAATGGACCACTGATTTCCTAAAATTCTGAACTGGATGCACTCTCTAACAGAAGCCTTACAAGTGCTGAGTAATGAGGACTCCGTGTCCTGCAGCTCAGCATCCTATTTCTACAAGCCAATGTATGGCTGCTTCCCTTGTCCCCTCCAATTACACCACACTGTTATAACAATAAACAGCTTGTGAGCCTCTATAGCTTCTCAATCATCTCTAAAAAACCATTCTAGAGTCTCACTGTTTCCATTAGTATTTAAGTATTTCCACCTATTCACATTAGCTCAAACATGTTCCTATTAAATTGTATGGTATTTTGCCAATTAATTTCTCCCATTAATTTGCCAAGATGATTCTGAATTCTAATTCTACTTTCCAATACAGTTTTCAAATGACAGGAAGCTGGGAACGATGTCAGCTTTATAAACATATGGTCTATGGCATCATCCCAGTCATTACTGAAAAGCAGTACTGCAACAGTGGAGCCAACAATCAGAAGTTACAATTCTAGCCTAAAAACCAAGGGTGGAGAAGAAAAAAGCTAATTATGAAGTTATTCTCTGTAGTTATGGCAATTCTAATTAAGTCAGAAAACAGGATGCAAGGAAAGAAACTCATCTGGACAATATTGAGCCACTTATTACCAAGGCTAAGGATTTTTAGTTCTTTCAAAGTATATCTCTGAGGAGGTGAGAAACAGTATTGACTGTTGGATAAAGGATTTCACTCCTGATATTCTCCCTGTATAATAGCTTAGCACTTCTAACTAAAATATTTATTTTAAAAGAATTAACTGTCTGAACATACAATTGGAGGAACTAAAAGAATGGTTTTGCTTCGCTGTTGATTACTGTGATACTGTGACCTATTTGATATTTGTTGTATTTTTGTAATCTCAAGAGTGAATACACATAAACAGAAAAATGTTCAGCAAAAGCATAACAAGTAATACAGAGTTAAACATTTTTACCACTAGATTAATACTATTTTCAATTACTTGATATTCTTAATGTTACTTCATTTGGATTCCCATATCAGTTTGGGACATACTCCAAATGTGACTGAGGTGTTCCACTGCTTCCTCTAGCTAATGACACCAACAGCACCTAACATCTGTAAGACTGTTTTACTCCATCTCTGTAAGACATTCATATGTACTTCAAGCCTTCTAGGCTGAGAAAACAGTGGCTTTCAAACCCCAAATGGACTGCAGAAATTCTCAACATACAAAGTGAGAGATTATTTCAGGCTCAGCAACAGTGTTAAAATACCCTACATATTTCACTGGCCTTCTACCTGTTGCTCTTCGTTACTAATTGCTATTTTGTATTTTTAAACAGATTAAAAATGTACTCCTTTTAATGTATTTAGCAAACCAAAACATATAAGAGAAACACTAAACAAAGCTACCCTGCTAACACTTTTATAAGTGCCCAACCAATAAATTCCTTCTTTAGTCATACAGTACATGACATAAGTAACTTCCAGGGAATCTTCTACTTGACGTTCTTGTCAGAGAAAAGTCTAACAAAAACCTTATATGCCAATGTGAGAACTCCAAAATACTTTAAAAACGACACTACAGTCACATTTAAAATTTAATTTTTCGGGAAAATAATGAAAAGCATTCTCCATCTCTCCTTCCTTCCATTTCTCCTTCTTTTAACTTATTACTCCCGTTGAACAGGTTGTTGGTAAGACTCCTTCTCATGTCAGACTGGAAAACAATCCTGAGGGCATTTTACATGGCCAACTTTCTTAGCAATTCTCACATGATATGAAATATTACCATGAAGGGTAACAGGAGACAACCCATGCTATTCACCCCAGTAAACAGTACATCACAAACAACTGAAGAAGGGCGATGGCTCTGCATGGCAGGGATGGATTGCACCACCTCCATTTAAATTGAAGCACAATCCAGCCAGGCTGCACACCCACAGCTTGACATCTCAGCCAGCAATCAGGGAAAGAGAGAGTATGTCTTGCTTCTGAGTGTGACAGATTACCTTAACTCTTAAGAACGCAAAAAAAAAACCAAACAAAAAAACTAAACTGTTTGCTAGCATACAAAGCACAATTTTTGTAAATCACTAAAAAGGTTAAGTAAGAATGCAAAGAATTAAGTAGTAAAACAGAAGTTATCAAAAGAATTTTTTTCAATGGGAATGGTAAAAATATTACTCTGAAAATCTATTCCTGTAAAATACTGCTTATTTATCTGCATAGTTCGAATGGCTTATCAGAACAATTTTACCCAAGAAGGCAACAGGTCAGAGATCCCTAACCACATTTACAAGTAATTTGCTAGGCAGCTTCAACGTTTTAATTCATTCTTCTGCTTGATAAACTTCTATTATCCATTTCTACCTCCCTCCAGGGTCCTAACACTTTTCACTTGCCATAAATCTTATTTTCATGACAACTAACATACATGTTTCAGAAGAGTTTTTATTCTTTTGATGCGTATCTTTCTTCCACCCAGGAGAAACTCTGGCTGTCTATTCTCATGGTATAACCCATGAGAATATATAACCCAGCCAGAATCTTCAGGTAGAGATGGAGGAAAGGAAACACTAGCACTAGTATCATACAACAAGGTTGCAGGTTACTCTTGGGTGATTTCTATCAGCTTTCATGCAGAAAGTGAACACTCAATCTCTAACCCATGAACATTGGGTAGTATTTTTTCCTTCACAACAGAAACTGTGACATTCACCAGCCTCAAGCTAACACAAAAAGCAGATGGCGTGCTTTCAGAAAGGCTGAGACTAACACTAGGAAAAATTCTGTGCATCAGCATCAAATTTTACAGAAAATAAAACTTTCTTTTTAAACTGGGTCAAATCTTTGAACAGACTGCAGAACAGAGGGGACCAAAATGGTTTCACTTTGGAACAAACATATTTCTTTATGACCTATCAGATTTAAACTATTACCCCTGCTCCCCCATGGTATCAATGTATTTTCTCTATTGCAGACAGCTATTTTTAAGAGATTGAATATTTCCATACCTCCTCTCTGCAGCTACCAAAAACTAATCTTGGATGCTAACTCACACTAAGGGATTCGTCATTTGCTCTCAGAGCAGAGCAACGTCTGGGGAACTTACCTTATCGCTGTCTAGCGTGTTCTGTGAGGTTCGTGAGGCGATTGAAATAGTATCAGGCTGGCTGCTACCATCTCCCTGACTGTCCAGGTCCTCGCCATCTCTGCAAATAATTCAGTTTTCATTACAACAGTGGTGTTTGTAACATGTTAGTTCCCTACTTGTAACTGTGAAGAAGTAAGACACTCGTAGACAAAGCAGCAATGGACACCAAAAAAACCAACTGATGCCAAGAATCAAATATTCAGTACTTAGTACTTTGTTCAGGGCTGTAAGAAAACAGACTCATTTGCTCAAGGTCTACATCACGTAGAATTAAGGCAACAACCAGTCAGCCATAACTATGGCAAGAAACTTGCACAGACATTTAGCCAAAGCTAGCAAGCAGGACAGTCAGTCACATATTTCAAGTTTCATGAAAGGAAAACAAGGACCTGGATAAGACACACAGAATTGCAAAAATCCCAAACGTACATACACCTATCCTGAATTGCAGTTCTAAATCCCTTCTGTAATGGCTGAATGTACACAAGGCAGAGACTGTTCAGAGCAGAAATCTCAGTAAATTCAGCATTACAGGAAACTGTAAATTAATGATAAGATAAAGCTGGACAAAATGACTCTTGCTTTTGTCCAATTCACTGAAAGTCACTAGAAATTCAACACTACAGAGGAAAGAGTGCCGTTGTGTACACAGAGATCTCTGATTATTTGAAATACTGCTTACCTTCTTCCTTTCTGTTTTGTTGTTGGTGCGGTTTTGGGGATGTGGATCGGCTCTTTCAATGCTCCTTTCAGATGAATGGTCCTTTCTTGTATCACTTCGCGGATGTGTTTGATCCAGTCCTGTTTATTCTCTATACTGGATGCCTTTGATATGCAACAGAAACAAAACCCCCACAATGAACTATTATAGCAGAGAAGATCCACACATATAGTCAGCTAATAAACAGAAAGAGGAAGGTATAAAGAATAACTTTGTGAATAATTTTTGAAAACCTAAACAGAGAAAAGGAAATTCCAGCTAGTCATCTTAACTTTGAATCATCAACACTGCTTTACACTTCTGAACACTACTAATATTGTTCTTTTAAAAAACATTTTAACCTAAATTCAGAGTCCACTTTTATAACTTGAAGACTGAAGCCCTGTATGCATCTCATGTGAGACATGGTGGATTAATTTACTTCAAACAGTAAATTACAGTAATAACACCTTGAACACTCGTATTTTAAGCTCATACTACATTTTAGGTCAATTTGAACTTGATATATTAATCTAATCTTACTGAAAGAAAAATTAACTTTTACTGCAACACATGTGCTTCCACAACACATTTCATGTACTCCTCCTCCCACTTTTTGATACATATCTCGAGGCAAAAAGCTAATTTAGGAATTGTATTTCAATAACTGCCTGCAACATCTCTATTTTTTGAGATACTGTTTTGTTGTTGGTGCGGTTTTGGGGATGTGGATCGGCTCTTTCAATGCTCCTTTCAGATGAATGGTCCTTTCTTGTATCACTTCGCGGATGTGTTTGATCCAGTCCTGTTTATTCTCTATACTGGATGCCTTTGATATGCAACAGAAACAAAACCCCCACAATGAACTATTATAGCAGAGAAGATCCACACATATAGTCAGCTAATAAACAGAAAGAGGAAGGTATAAAGAATAACTTTGTGAATAATTTTTGAAAACCTAAACAGAGAAAAGGAAATTCCAGCTAGTCATCTTAACTTTGAATCATCAACACTGCTTTACACTTCTGAACACTACTAATATTGTTCTTTTAAAAAACATTTTAACCTAAATTCAGAGTCCACTTTTATAACTTGAAGACTGAAGCCCTGTATGCATCTCATGTGAGACATGGTGGATTAATTTACTTCAAACAGTAAATTACAGTAATAACACCTTGAACACTCGTATTTTAAGCTCATACTACATTTTAGGTCAATTATGAACTTGATATATTAATCTAATCTTACTGAAAGAAAAATTAACTTTTACTGCACCACATGTGCTTCCACAACACATTTCATGTACTCCTCCTCCCACTTTTTGATACATATCTCGAGGCAAAAAGCTAATTTAGGAATTGTATTTCAATAACTGCCTGCAACATCTCTATTTTTTGAGATACTCCAGAAATGACTTGATATCCACCTGGCCAATTTGTAATCTCATCGTTTAATCCAATTTAATCCTCCACTTGAAATGTTATTAAATATAAACATTATTGCAGATCTAAAGAAGTTATTATATATAAATTTCTTACTTCTCTTAATTGCTGTCTCCTGAAGTAATTGGCTTGAAATACACTATAAGTATTTAATATACAAATACACTATAAATATTTAATAACCAGGGATTCTAAACAGATGGAGAAAGTTGCACGAATGGATGAACAGGTAGGAAAAAGAATTTTGGTTTCTTTTACAAAAAGAACATTTAGGAAAAGAAGCCAAACATGATTTTAAAAAATATTTTGTTTTGTTTTTCACAGAATTTTTTTCAATAATAATGAGCTAAGGAAGTGCTTGTTTCCAACCTTCAAAAACAAACCAAAACATCAACAAAATGGTTACATTAATTTGTTTATTTAATTGTTTAATTGTTTATAATACAAGTTATCTAAATATTCTATGCTCTAAGTAAAGCACCAAACAGGAACACCTTGAAGTGATCTTATGTAGAGAGCACTTAAATAAAATCCCTTACTCTGCTCTACTCTGGGAGGATCATTTCAGGCTCCAAAGCACTCTCTGTAAAATTGTGGAGCAATAAGACTGAAAAAAATTCTAATATTTATTAGCGTTACATTTAATTTCTTTGCATTCATTGACTGCTACTCACTAATGTGAGCTTTTCTTGAGGGGACATTTTTAAGTGGTATTATTGAGTATTCACTAAAAATATACGTGAAGTCAAGAACAACTTTAATAATAGGTGCATTAACCTATAAAAGGGAAGATGAACTTTGTTTCAGCTCAACACAGATAACAAAAGAAAAATTTCAAAGCAGACACATTCCTCAAAATATGTCAAATTGCCCATGAACTGCTCAGAGTATTTGAAAAAAGTCCTCCAGTTGAAAAGTAGTCCCAGGCTACACACCATAATCACAGGAAAAATTGATTCAGCCATTCTCCTAGCTAGACAAAGAACACTACTGACACCTGTAACTTGTCCAGATGCAAAATTTATAGGCATTGCATGCACTTTCATCCAAAGTCAAGTAGCTTCAGAAAAACTTCTAGCCCACAGAAAGACATAAAAATCTTTTTCAGTGTTTGTTTTCTGCATAAAAATATGGTCCTGAGAAACAGCATCACCAGCGAACAGCAATGATTTGAGTGTGAAATGTAACACTGATGCCATCATTTCTATGTGGCATCAGTTACCCTGTCAACTAATTGCTGAAGTCTTCAAGCTATAGAGGTCCATGACATCAAACATCTCCCTCCTACAATTTGTGAAATCAAGTTTGTTTAAACCATCAGCAGACTACACAGATTCCCCTCTGCCATCAGGCCACATGAGTTAGATATATATGCACCACCACAAAGAAATTTATCTGTCAGCAGCTGTCCCTTTCAAAGCAGGAAAATCACCACTTGTTGCCTTCCCAAGTATCAACAAGAACTACAAGACTTCATATAGAGTGTACAAGCACATATGCTAAAATTACCTTAAGAACAATTTTGTTGTCTGAAGTTGGTGTCCTTCCAACCCACAGAGCAAACTTGCAGGGATCTCCTTCTACATGTTCTGTGACACCCAGTTCAGAAGTCTGGAATTCAGAAAAATTTGTCAGGACAAACAAATTTGTTTTCTCAGAAGCCATAAAAACATGCTAATATTCTAAAAAATTGATCTCTGCAATTTAACAAGACTTTCAGAAGCTTAAAGCTAACTCATACGCTAGAAAGAATCTTTTATTCTGCTAGGAATAAAAAAAGGAAAAGAAAAAAAGGAAGAACTGCAAACTTAAGTTTTTTCTGTAAAGTAACAATAAACAATAGCATTTATGATCTGAAGACCAAATTGCTTATTTTAGTTTTTGGACTTGACAGTAAAAGCCTTATAACTCTAAAAAAGGTGCTTCGTAAAAAATAAATTTTGGCTTCTCTCCCTGTTGACTTCCACTGGGGAACACTCACTATTTACTGATTTTTATGTTTTCTCTCAGGTAAGATATGCTTAAGAATTCTCTTGATACCTTCTAAAACTCTGATCTCTCTTTCCTGTCAGATGAGCCTTTTCTAGAGTGTTTCCTTCCCTCCGAAACAGATGAAATAATTCAGAAATGCAGTTTCCCTGGAGAATTTTGTGAGACAACTATATTAACAATCAGTCTTTGGGAATGTTCTAATATCAGACCTTAACAGCTAATTATCATCCAAAATGTTAAACAATTCATACAGGCTCTGCTCCAAAAAAAAAAATTACAAACTAAGAAATAAAGCTCAAACTACAAGAACTCTCACTCCCAAACAGCTGCTAAGCATTCTTACATGATTAGAATCTGTATTTTTCCCCTCACACACATGATCATTAGCATGTACACAGTTCATGACAAGAGATGTTGGATATGCAGTACCTGAGTAAAGGTAATTTTTTTCCTGCAAAACTTGGATGCCAGCTTGGTTTTCTTCTGTTTTGGTGGGTGGTTTTTTTTTTTTTGTTTGTTTTTTTTGGTTTTTTTTAATTATTATTTCTTCTAAAAAAAAACCCCAAACCAACACATCTACCCTTTCAGCTTTGTCATCTCTTTTTGGTAGAACAAACTCTTCTTCACTGAAATACTTAAAAGCTTGTTATGTGTTTTAAACTTGACTCACCAACAACTCTTTTGTGTGTTAAAGGCCTTTTAAAATACTTAATGCAACATTACATTATGCAATTCATAAAAAATACACCCTACTGTGCTGCTCAATACAAAGTCTGAATAGGCAAGACAGTACAATTTTTAATATTGTCTGATATTTAAAGCCTAGCAAATTTAGAATCTTGCTACCCTTGTAGATGTTAATTTTACAAGGGACCACCGAGGGACAATGCATTAGAGGTCTGTACAGCAAGGAGCAGCGAAGCAGACATGGGTTGTTCATTGTCCCTCTCAGTACTGGTACAGCATCAAGTGAAACAAGTGGGAGGGAGTGGGATGCAAAACCCGACACAAGGAGGCTTGCCTGTGCCCAATATGTAGTTGAGCAATACAGCTCTCTGCAAAGGACACTGTAAATGCCAGAAGTCTGCATGCAGTCCAAGGACAAGCTCACAGAAGAGAAATCACTGTGGGTTACTGAAAGCATCGAAACCACAATGAAGTGAGGAAGCTCCCAAACAGCCAGTTACTGGTGACTGGGAAAGTTTTCTGTCAAAGGAACACCTGTTTGCCTTGTTCCCATAGTCCTCCTTAGGCATTTGCTTTTGGACACTAAATTTCTTGCCAAAGGAGTTCAGTAACACATTCTTCCTCTTATACTGATCATGCCACTAAGTATCATGTTCTGGGGAAACCCTGCTGGGTCCTCATGCCCAAAGCAAAGAGAAGAACCTCACTTTTGTAAAACCTCATTCCACAGGCAGGACATAGGATAGTGTGCAAAAAAGATCTTTAGCTCAAATCAACATGCATGCTATCAACACCTGTATGAATGCCTTTTCTAAAGAACAAACTACAAGAACTGCTGTAATAGTAAGCTGCACTACAGGATATTTTGCCAAAATAGAACATGAAAACAAAAAGAAGTCTTGTATTTTAAAAATGATCCACAACGAGAGTCTTCAAGATTTCCATCAGCTTCCCTAGGACCAAAGGCTATTACTAAATTCCTGCCAGAGGAACTGACGTAGCAAGCTTACAGGACCGATTTTTCAGCTGTCTCTTCTCCCGCCTAGTTCCTTGGCAGCCGTTGTTACCCTACAGTACACAAGCATTTTTTTGTATTTCAGGTTCTTAAGAGCACCAAAGAAAGGTGTGATCAACAAAACAGCTGCAGCTGTGTTACCCGCTAGCTATCTTGCATCAGGAAGAAAAGCAAGTGCTCAAAATCAAGTGACAGAATATGCAAGGTAAGATATGGAAAAAGAGAAGGTTTTCCTGACCAACCTGCTTTACCAGTTCAGATACAGAAGTGGGAAGTGGGAATGAATGAAGGAAAAGGAGCAGAAGCACAGAGAAAAGACTCAGTATTTATACCATGTAGACTTAGTCATATATCCCGATAGGATCAATAGGAGAACAATGTTTTCTAGAGTGTGATTTCTAAGAAGGAAAGTAACCTCAAGTACTTGTTCTGAACTGTTTGGTATAAAAGCTAGTCTTGCCTCTGACAGATGCAAAGCAAGCCAAGGAGATTGTCTTGCCACTTGGCTACCTAAATTTATGGAGTGTGAATACTGCTCTCACCCAAACCATCCAAAGAGAGAGGAAGGATATGAATTCCAGGGACACATTTTGTAAAGCATACATGTTACAGATAAAGAAAGTAAGAGTGGAGGTTTGGGGTTTTTTTAATTTTTTTTTTAGATGGGAAGAAAAACATTTCCACCTTTACATCCTTTCAGTAGACCGTAAGTACTGTGATTTTATGTATAGAATGTCATTGTAAGACTACTGGTCTCAGTAGACATTCTGGAATGAACTTTTCCAAAACAAAGTTCTTGCCTTTCCCAATCAGCATGTGTAGAATATACACTAAAATGAATCCTTAACATCAATACTACTACAACAGCAATAGTAAACAAGAAAGATGAAGGCAGCTTGTCAACTCCTTCCATCCTTCTGTTTTATACAAATAAGCCTTAAAGAACCAGCAATCTACATACACAATTAAGAGAAAATCAGTCCAGCCCAATATCTATTTTCCTTTGATCTAACACACCAAGACTGCTGAAGTATCCTTCAGCAGCTGCTTTGACCCTACTCTTTCTCCTCAAAAGCAAGACAAAGTAGCAGAGTTACAAGATTCAGTCTCTATACATTCCAAGGCTGTTCTTCCAGTGCACTGTAATAGTTGTTCAAGTTCTTCAGGCATATTTAAATCATCTGAGCTTAGTCAGAGCCTAGTCTAGACAGTTTTGTAAATATGATCACTTGTTCTCCCATACTTACAAACAGTTTGCTCTTGTAAATGTACTTGCTCCTTCCACTAGAGTCCTTTACTTCTTTACTGAAAACCAAGGACATCTCAAAAAGGAAAAGGTGCCTCTCTCTTCCCTTTCGAATCAGAGTTTTTGGGTCCCACACTTGGAAGGATTCTTGAAGGATGAGCTCTCCCTGAGATTCTATATTTTCATCAAAACCTAGAAACAGAGGGAGAGTAATGGTTCACCATCAAAAGTTGGTAATATAAGAAAATTAAAAAGCACAGCTTCTGGTAATTAAGAGATACCATTTTTTCCCCCAATACAACATAAAGAAGATGGGATTCCAAGGAAGCAATACTAAAAACAAGACTGATTTCAACACTGCAATATACTAGATGTAACTCCGTAGCTCAAGTCTATTTCTAAATTTAGAGATCCAACTGTTAAGAAGTTAATCAACTCTTCTGGTAGTATTTTACCAACAAATGACAGCTTCTGGTGATTAAAGTGATTTCTTTTATAAGTTTTCTGACACTATAGAAAGTGAGCAACTTGCAAGAACACACAGAGCACAGGTTCTTCTTGCAGTGGCAAGCTCCCAAGTGTCACTTTTTCTGGAGGTATACCTTCCCTACCATGTACATGACAAGCATGCAAACATGTTCAAGTCAGTGATGGTAGCCTGGAGCCATTGGCAAGTGATCAGCCTGCCATTGGTCACTCCAGAATTGATCAACAATAAAGAAATTAGCATCTGGATCACTTATCTTGAGACATATTGAAAAAAGATGATGAGTGAGAATACCAACAGTTTTACTTCCACTGTAGTGGTACCACGTTCCCCCAGTTTAATACACAGCTTTAGAGTTGCAGGATAACAAAAACTGGTCTATCATACTCTTCTGAGTGGTCCTAAACTGTATTTTAAATAAATACAGCTTGTCAGTTCTCACTCATCCCAACAGCGCAAGAGTCTGGAGAGAATCAGAGGCAAGTTCTTTCAGGACATTCACTGAAAATCCTCCAGAGACATAAAGAGGAAATGTGCTCACTCACTATATTTGTCTAATGTGGGATGAGTCAACAATACATGCATGATTTGTTATAAAACCAACTTCTGTAAAAGATTAGGATATTCTCCAGAGTCACATTCCCAGTGTTAAAAGATGATTATCAAAGCTGGTCAGCATTTACACTAACACCATCTCCTCAACAAAGCATTTGGAACCGATCCTGTAAACTGACCAACACCCCTACTGTTTAAAATCAAGGAACAGAGGTGATTTTGAGATACACATGATCAAGGATCACATGTTGAACCAAGATGAGTTTTATTTTAACCAGCACAGTACTGGGCATTCCATGACAAGCTGCATTTTACTACTAGAAGACAGAGAGGAGGAAAAGGAACATTGACTAGAAGCAACTATAAGCTTTATTCAGCAACTGCAGGGTAAGGTGTCTTTGCTTTAATCTCAAAAATATTAAATGCCGAAGAAAATCACTTTTATTACTAACTGTATGATGGCACCATCATACATGATAATATGCCTATTACAAAACACATTTTGGCAGAAAGTTGTTCTAAGCACATAGAAGCAATTACATCCAACCTCCACTGTCTGCCATGAACGTGATTATGCTGGCTAAGGCGTGGGCTAACTTGGCTTATGCTGACATTTTACTGCCAGAAGATACATTGCGTTTCAACCAGAAGTCTGTTATGGAACAGGCAACAAATGTGAAAAAGACAAAACTTCTTGGAGACAATTATTTGATACATAAATCACCTCTAATACACTTACGTGCCTCTTACAAAGAAGCCAAGGATACTGGTTGAAAAATGTAGCAAAAGGTAGCATACCTGACCAGCCACTTACTGCATTTTGGGTAAGTAGTGGAATACTTAGTTAGCTTACTATTTTTCAATTCTGCACAGGTATAGATCAGGATGAAAGAACATTTAAAAAATTAACAAAGCTGTCTGTAACAATTAATTTTCCTAAATAAGTTTGCATTTTATATACCTCCAAAAAAATGTATGAAAAAAACTCAGAGATAAGAGTATGTTCATGTTCTCAAACAAAGCTAATCTGCAGCATACAATGAAATTGGAAAGGCAGCTTGACTCCTACCTTCCAGCATGCTAAGGTGCATGGCATCATTGGCTCGCTTTGGCACACTAAGCATCACCTCCAGGCCATCCTTAATCTCACCTTTACCTTCTTCACAGCACGTGAGCAGCTCCTGCAAAAGACAAGCAGAAAAGAAGACTCTACCATGTATTTCTCCACTAATACAACAGATAATCAAACAATACTTCTAACAAGCCAGGAATCATTTTTGATATGTGAAATCTTTTTGAACTTCTTACTCTGCCAATGACATGACAGTATTACTTCGTTTCTATCATGATCAGTTCTTCAAGGAGCAGCCCAAGCTTTCAGTTAGCCACTTCTAATTTAAACAGGATTATCTACTTAGTAAGAAATCTTTAGAAGTTACATTAGGGAAAATTTTTTATTCTGATAAGCACAGACACAGTTATCAGATGCTGTGCTACATTAAGGCCCAGAACAATGCAGCTTGTTCTGTCATGAAGATGGTGGAAAGCAGGACAGCACAAAAGGACCCCTCCTGCCTCCCACGTCATTCACTTCCCCACTGCATCAAAGACCTGGCTCTGTACTACTGCTGATAAGAGGATTTACATTGTTTTATTCTAAGTATTCCATGAATGACTCTATTCTGTATTCACACAGTTAAAAGCAACCTATGGACAAATCTTTTTAATACAAACAAGCATTAACTAATGGACAGAAGCTAGAGAATGGAACATGCTGAAGTGCTGTAGTGGAATTTAGGGCATACAGTTCTCTGCCCGTTAAAACATCCCACAGATAACATAATGCCTGAGCTGATATTCAAATTTCCTCACAACCTTTAAGCATTTGAACAGTATCAAGATAAAATGTAGCTAATGTAACCAAAAGGGCATATTATGTTCCTTCTATTATTCAAAAGGCCCAGTTAATTCATCCCCTTAGGTTAAATGCCTTTTTTCCTTTTTAAAGGGAAAGCCATATGATTCCTACTGTTGTCATCATTATATTATTTTTATTTAACTGCCAATACCACCATCACAGCAAAACACTACATGATCACACTTAAATTTTGCATGACAACTCCACAGAATAGTGAGAGTAATTAAATATCCCTCAGAGGCACAGAAGAGGAGCAGCTCCAATACCATTGGAAAAATAAGCAGAACTTCCAGAAAGGTAAAATGTTTAAGCTATCATTCAGGTTTTGGGCTCTCAATCCTTCCATGTCTTACGTCTCTCTTCTTGTAGCAGGGAAAAAATAAAAAAAAAAAAAAGAGAGGAAAAGAAAGAAAGAAAGAAAACCCAGAAACCACCAAATAAATCCATTTTACCACGCAGTAAAGCCATCTGACTCTGCAAACACTGGTGAATCTGATCTATTCCATCACTTCAATAATGTAGCAGGATAAGGCATATTTATAATTTTAAAAAAATGATTATTGGAATTAATACCTGAAAAAAAATTCTGAAACAGCATAGCCTACAGTATTTCTGTAAGTTATAACTTGATTGAGTTGCAACTTTTTGCAAGAGGAGAACAGACAATGTGCTTCAGCCAAAAATGCCAGACTTCTTTTCACCCAACCTGAGTGAAAGTTCTAACTACAGGTTTCAAAAAGTTTTGTTTATTTTAGCAGCTACTATTTACTTGACATTTCCAGTCAACATTACAAATAACAACTGTTTGTCCAAGAGCTCTACAGTTACTCAGTGTGTGTATACAAATACTTTTATATACACATATATTTATATCTTACAGATATTTTATATTATAGTTTTATATATGAAGATATTAAATTATATCTATTTTACAGTACTTACTGCCACCAGTGTAGCTAATGCCTTGCCAAAATTTGTTGTAGAAACCACTACAAAAATGCGTCTATACAGCCATAAATTACTTTTTTACCCTAGAAAGTGCAAATTATATTTTCTTTAGTAGAAAGGTATATTTTTAGTTTACAGAAATCTGGACAAAAATGTTGCTTGTTTATGTCTTCTTTCATGTTCAGTGGCTAAGAAATATTGCAGCAGTATTTGAAGCTGCCGAGGATGCTGTAGTTTCAGAGCGCACAGTAGTACAGCCCTCCTGCTTCAGTAAGAGCTTTGCCTTCTTAAGAACAACAGAATCAGATGAAGAATTTTGAATTAACACTGACCTTTAACAGAAGCTGGTATTTTGTTATCCTTTGGACAGGTTTGATAAGGTAAGAGGAGATAGAGTTGGCCAGTCCATGTCGTTGCTGTATCTCCTACATTAAAAAAAAAAAGGCAAATATTTGAGGACTGTGAGCACCAGAACTCAGGTATAGACTGCTTTGAGGGCTAAGCAATAAGATACATTAAGTTCAAATTCTGTTTTAACAAGAAAAACAAAAAAACCACACAAAACAAAACAAAACAAAAAATCAGGACAACCAGATATTCCAGACACAGTGAATAGTTATGCTGTGCATTTGTCTGCTCACTTCATACAAACAGAAGATTATCACCTCCAAGGGCACCTGTAACACATTTCTACAAACCTAAATACAAAGAGCAACAATTAGGGATATAAAACATGTGGCAATGCCTTTTTTAAAAACATTAAAATCTGTACTACTTTTGTTACTCCCAAGAGAGAAAAAACCCCAAATTTCAGTGTTCCAGGGAAGAGCCAGGACTATCAAAGGAAGGCTGAGGTGGAGGTTTCTCAGCATCCACTGGTAGTTTAACTCCCAACAGCCACGGATGGCCTCGTTCCCCACAAGGGGGAGCACGGAGAAACAGCTTCTGACTAAAGAAAAGAGGCTAGCAAGCACTTGAAAAGAGTCACCTACAAGACAAAAAAAAAATTACCTCCACTAAACTAAAGGAGGCATACAGATTTAAATAAGTTACATGGGATGATTACAGATTTCAACTACTGAACAGGGCTGAACTTCACTGATAGGGTCTGCCATTTATCACAGTACTGGATGGATTTTAACCAGGCAATTTCAAGCAGCAAGTTATGCCCTGCAGCTATGTGCTTTCTAACCATGATTACAATACCAAAATTCCCAGGACAGGGTACACATAATATTTTCACATGGACCAGTGCGACATCCATGGAAACTCTTGAAGTTCTCTGTGAACAGAATTAGGTTTTTCACACTTCTAATATAATTTAGGTGGATTAGGCAATTGGAGAGCTATGGATACACTGGTAAAACAGAGGGATCAAAGGAGGTGGTGGCAAGAATTTATTTCTAATAGTTTTATCAGAGCCCTTTGTTATTTTTTAAAATGGTATTTACCAAATTTTTCTTTATTTTTTTTTTTGTCATATCTGCCTGATTTACCTTCCAATGTTTAGAACTGCCATCTCCTCAGTTATAAGACTTTTTAAAGTAACCCCAAGAACTCCAGGAACTTTTTTCTTGTTTGGTTGATTTTTTTATTATGTCCTTCCCCCTAGTTCTACAAACAAGTCTAAAAAAAATTGTGGTGCCACAACACAGCAAGTGCCTCAGCACAGTGGGGAAAAAACAAAACCAGAAAGAGAGCACTCTAATCGAATTATCCGTAAGTACATGTTCAACCAAAACTTATTCAGTGTGGCCAAAATTCCTCCCCAAAACCTGTAACAGATCTACATTTTTGTCCTTTTTTATGAAGAAAATTAAGTGTGTACACCAAGGAACCTTAGGACTGATTCAGAAGGTGGTTGGTTTAGCTGTTCTGAACAACAGTAGTCAACTGAATTACCACTACATGCAACGAGAATTTAAAGTACTCCAAAAATTTACCAAAAATTTCTATCTTTATATCATACAATGCAAACTAAGCATATCAAAATGCTAAGATTTGCAGAGTGACCTTGTGTGAGATGAAGATTCATGTCTCAGTTGTTGTTGCCAGAACCTGCTTGCAGTTCTGAACTGCTCTAATACGTGACAGCAACTTTTCACATCTGATTTGGCAGCTTTGTAACACCAACCGAGCAATGCAAGTTAACCATGAGAGATACAGGATTGATTTTCTTAAGCTGACAGCTTAATAAATTGCAGCATTAGTAACAGGAAACTTGCATTGTCTTAAGAAACTAGGCACTCAGCATAACTGCAAATATATGAGTCAAACTGCCAAGGCATACTTTTAAGATGGACACGAGGTACTTACATCAAAGTATGCTCCCGCATGTTCTAATATCAGCTGAGTAGAATCTGGCTTATTTTTACAGTAAGTAACGTACATCTGGAATTTGTCTGCCTGCAGAACAAAGTGCAAATTTACACAGGTTATCAGAGAGCATCATTCCCGTCCCAAAGATTTTACACAGTTATCAGAGAGCTTATCTTCTCTATCAAGAAATTGAGCTATACAGAATTTGCCATTCAAACTGGTAGCATAAGAATATATATCAGGCAAGAAAGACTGAAAACAAGAGCAATGTATGCAAAAGTACGTTATTAATATCTAAGACAAACCAAACCTGCACAAGGGTTTAGGCAACTTGCATACATTTCAAGAGCAGCTAAGTACAGCTATCTTACAGGAGTGCCCTAATTTTTTTTCTCAGTTAAAGATACATGTTTTTACTCAAATTTGAAGGAAGAGGTACTTTCACAAATTTTAGAAACCAAAAAGGGACCTGAGAGCAAGAATCCATCCCTTCATGCCTCCTATCTCCCTTTTTACTTCTAAAAATAAGTCTGATTTATTACCCAAGTAACGAAGCAATGTCCAACATCTTCTGGTAGCTGTTCATATTTTTCCAGCTCCTTGAGAAATATACTGTGGATAGAAGAGAAGAAACAAATAGTACAAAGCACATGAAATGTATTCATTACAGCACCTGATACGGACCTATTGTCTGTGAATAAAGGCAAGTAGAAAACTTGCTGTAATTCATGCCAAAAGCACGAGTTAAAGAAATACAGATAACTGGAAAGGATAGAAATGTGTAATAAAAGTACTAGTATAGAATGTAATTCAATAAAAATTCTCATGTGAACATCAGAAACTGAACCAGCACACATGCAATTAACACATATGTGTATACAAAAATGTAGTAATTTCTTTTGTTTTCCATCAAGAAGGTTTCCTACTGTTTCCAGTTTCAAGAAAAGCTTAGCTTTCACCTCAAAAAAAAAAAATCCTAAGAAAAAAAAGGGGAGTTGTTTTTTGGATGCTCAAGTTCTCAAAGCATACAAAGAACTATAAAATCAGGGTCTTTTATTTTATTTTTATTTATTTTCTTTATTACTTTAATTATTTTTATTTATTTTCTTTATTACTTTAAATATCATAACCTAATACAAACATCAATGAATTAACAAAGAAGGAAAATTCAGGGCAAGACTTCTGTACACAGATTTCCCTAGGAACCATTCCATTCAGAAGACATGTAGTGGACAAGCCTCCTTCATGCTCCATACTCGAGTAAATGTATTTATGCTGGGGCACCTCCACAGAAGCTAAGAAGAGCCAAGGAAAAGTGGTGAGCCCTACTTTTCCTGACTAACAGCTGCACGTGGAAATCAAGAATGAGGGTTCTGAAAGAAAGACAGCATCTTGATGTTTGTGCTATGTTTGTATTCTATTGAGTTCAGTGTTTTTCATCTCTTTAGAACAACTAAAAAATCTACAACAAAATTTTCATGTACCCAAGTAATTTCTTAAAAGCTGAAAGATGCCTGAGACTGAAAAATAAAGTTTCTCACAGTGTACTTACCTGGCTGCAAAAAGCAACAACTGAAATAATTTAGCAATGCAAGAGGAAAACATTTAGATTTTTTAAATGGAAAAGCATCCGTTATTCATACACACAATATTTTCATTAGGAAATCCCTCAGGTCATCATTTGGATTTAGAAGTAATATGGAAATGGAAGATAAGTCACTCACTTATTGTGGAACTCATAAATTTCCTGCATGTTTCCAAAGATAATGTGTTCTTTGTTTACAATACCAGGTGGGATCTCCTCGACTCCACTTGTCATTTCCCATAGATACGTCTGCCCAGAACAAAAAAGATGTGTGAAAAGTGATGATAAACTCCCAGCAGGAGCAGCCAGGTGTCTGTAAGCATGTATTCCTGGAGAGAAACTAGGGAAACATCACACAGCATCATCATCTCCAATTGTGACAGTGCCTGTTGTGTCAAATTTGATTTTGACACTGAAATCCAAGTTCTAAAACTGACAATTTAACATAGTCCCTGAGACTTCATCATTTAAAATGCATAGTGTTCTTGACAACCTCTAATGCTTCAGGATATTCCTTATCAAGGTCATGTCTGCAGTCTAGAAGTTCATGCTTTGTGCAACAACTACCAATGAACATTAGTTGCTTCAGCATAACAATTACTGGGCACTTTTCCATGGAATCTCTCTGAATTTCTATTCAAAAAGTCAGCTAGTAGCAGAACATGTGATACAGATAATAAGAGAATTAGCACAAGCTCTTCTCTATTGCTAGCAAAGCAAATAAAGTAAACCCCTCCTTTTTCCCTCCTCTCTAAAACACCCCACCCCCTCCCAGTCATGAACTGGGAAAGGAACAAATGCTGAAACTCAGTACTGACAAAAGCAAAACATACAGGATGAATCTGAAATGGCTGTTATCAGTTGTAATTCTGGGTTTCTTCTTAATAGCAGTAAAGATACTTAATTTGGTTCTATGACTCTAAACCAATCATGCTCGGCTGTTAAAACCAGAAAGAAAGCAACGGATTGAATCCTGCCTTCAAAGATAAGTGAAAAAAAGAAAACTTACATCCATGCATTCCCGGAGGTCTCTTACGTAAGCCTTTTCTGTCTGAATTAGTTCAGCCATAATGAACCTTAGGTGACAACAGAAAGAATAGTCATATCTCAGTCTGTTAGATCACTGTGAATACATAATAACCAGAACACATCTTTCTCCTCATCAGCTTTTGCTTTTTCCACTGCTGCAAGAAAAATTTGAGAACTGAAATGTGAAGAGGGACAACAGATGAAGGAAACCTAAGAGGTAACATCCTCCATTACTAACCAGCACAAAAATAAATGGGGAAGGAGATGGAATTTTTTCTCTAACACTTTTCACTTGCTACAGTCACTTAACTTCTGTCTTGCCTCCTCCCTTTACACACTTATTTCACATTATTTTTAAAAGGAAAAAAGCATGTTAAAAGAAAAGTAACGTAGTTTTCAAAATTTGAGATTCTGACATGCTAGAATTATCTGTGAGAACAAGCATGTGAATAAATGGCAACATAAGCTACTAAGTAATATCACTCTCTTTTTAACATTTATACAATTTCTAAGCAGCCCAGCAAGCTGTGACAGATGTTACATTATCAGGATTGATTTATGCATTCTCATTAATTAAAAATAAATAAGTTTATTACTCTTTCCTGCGGGCAGACTTTCGTTTTTCTTCGTTAAGCTCATGAGCAGCATCGCGCAGTTTCACCTCTGACCCAGGGACACTGGCTGGGATTATATCCAGCTGCAAGCTTTTTGCTCTTTATTAAAGAAAGGAAGTATTGATTAATGAAGGAGACAGGAGAAAACAGCAGCAAAATCAAATGCAAGTAAAGCTTGTTTGTCTGTCATCACACTTAAATTTCTCTTACCGATTTATTGGAATCAGAGGAAATACCCAAAGCTTTCTCCAAAGAGGTCCTGTATTTCTCCATGCGCAGGGAAAAGTCTCTGTACCTCTTATCCACTGCTGTGACACATTTTTTAATCTCTGTTGCATGAGCATGCCCTTTTTCACAAAAGCCATCAGCCAGCTGTATCAACAACTTCACTCTCTCTTTGGTTTGCTATGAAAAAAGAAAACTTACATCCATGCATTCCCGGAGGTCTCTTACGTAAGCCTTTCTGTCTGAATTAGTTCAGCCATAATGAACCTTAGGTGACAACAGAAAGAATAGTCATATCTCAGTCTGTTAGATCACTGTGAATACATAATAACCAGAACACATCTTTCTCCTCATCAGCTTTTGCTTTTTCCACTGCTGCAAGAAAAATTTGAGAACTGAAATGTGAAGAGGGACAACAGATGAAGGAAACCTAAGAGGTAACATCCTCCATTACTAACCAGCACAAAAATAAATGGGGAAGGAGATGGAATTTTTTCTCTAACACTTTTCACTTGCTACAGTCACTTAACTTCTGTCTTGCCTCCTCCCTTTACACACTTATTTCACATTATTTTTAAAAGGAAAAAAGCATGTTAAAAGAAAAGTAACGTAGTTTTCAAAATTTGAGATTCTGACATGCTAGAATTATCTGTGAGAACAAGCATGTGAATAAATGGCAACATAAGCTACTAAGTAATATCACTCTCTTTTTAACATTTATACAATTTCTAAGCAGCCCAGCAAGCTGTGACAGATGTTACATTATCAGGATTGATTTATGCATTCTCATTAATTAAAAATAAATAAGTTTATTACTCTTTCCTGCGGGCAGACTTTCGTTTTTCTTCGTTAAGCTCATGAGCAGCATCGCGCAGTTTCACCTCTGACCCAGGGACACTGGCTGGGATTATATCCAGCTGCAAGCTTTTGCTCTTTATTAAAGAAAGGAAGTATTGATTAATGAAGGAGACAGGAGAAAACAGCAGCAAAATCAAATGCAAGTAAAGCTTGTTTGTCTGTCATCACACTTAAATTTCTCTTACCGATTTATTGGAATCAGAGGAAATACCCAAAGCTTTCTCCAAAGAGGTCCTGTATTTCTCCATGCGCAGGGAAAAGTCTCTGTACCTCTTATCCACTGCTGTGACACATTTTTTAATCTCTGTTGCATGAGCATGCCCTTTTTCACAAAAGCCATCAGCCAGCTGTATCAACAACTTCACTCTCTCTTTGGTTTGCTATGAAAACAGGAAAATATAGTACAGTTACCAGCTCTACCTGTCATGCAGGGGGTCATTTTGCGTAACTTGCTACCAAGTGCAATCGGAGAAGCCATTGAAGGAGCTACCTTCCTCCTCTCTCTTTCCAGAACTCCTTTAAACAGATACCTTCTACTTAATAAAAATATCACAAGATTAAGGTAGGTTTCCTTGGGCTTTATTATTACAGGTCTAGAAGCAGGTTGTTTTATTTTTCTTTCAAAAATATGCTTCATATCTAAGAGATTAAATTCTGCTAGGCAAGCTTTTCAGAGCATGGGTATTCTCCTTGCATCAGTAAAAAGGGGTTTTGATGCGAAAGAGGGTATTTTGTTCATTACCCCTGAAACACTGCTATTGGACCTGGCTCATATAATCTGGTCTCAGAGATATACCTCCTTTGGACACCACTGAAATGCTGAGATGGAGATAAGACTTGTTATATGCTTTACTCTTTAATGGATTAAGACTATATTCTTAAAATCTTTTCAATATTATGCTTTATTGTCACACAGTTGTTTGAAAGAAACTAAGAGAACAAGTAGTGACCATCGAACCTGTACCTAAGCGGTTTTCCCAAATAACAAGCTGCTTGAGACAATGCACATTCTTTCATGTAAATCACAGACCATCCACAATGGATGACTTTATAGATCCACCTCTCTCTCTGATAGTATGTCAGAGTAAAGTGCATTGCCAGGCCCCTTGTTAACAGGGAGTTAAGCAAAACAGTCAATAAAAACTTGACTCTTACGTCAGCTGAAAAGAGTCAACAGTTTGTCCTCTTTTTTTTTTTACTTCTTTTTCTTTCCTAATGGTCCCTCATTCAAGCATTCTTTTCATTATGGAATTAGCAAGGTCTAACACATCCTCCCAACAGGTAGCAAAATGCCAAGGGAGTGGCACGAACAACATCCTTTCAAAAGGGGCACCCATGTCTTCTGCAGGCTGACAGAGGAAACAAGGGGGAGCAGTGGTGCTCTGCATGCTGGAAGGGATCCAGCAGAACAAAGGCTGGAGCAAAGCTCAGATGAAAGAAAATCCAGATTTGAAAACCAGAAGTGATCTCTGTTCTTTCTGGATTCTCTTTTCTTGCCTCCTACATGTCCCCATGACCAACTCCCTCTCCAAGTGTCTTCTGAGGTGGTCCTTCAGACAAATGAACACCAGCTTGCTTTCTTGGGCTCTGTGATTTCTCTATGAAGGTCAGAAAGCCAAGGGGTGGAAGCAGGTGACAGTTTGAATAGATGACAAAACAAAACACAGAGACAGGCAAGGCTACATAAATTCATGTACTTCAGTCATGCACTGGTTTTCTGTCTTTCACATGTGAAAACTGGTAAGCCTCCTGAGTGACATCTGCATCTCTGTAGAGGCCACCAGAAATGTAGAATTACATTGTGCTGCCATGACACAAAAAAGTTTACAGCAGAATCACAAAATAATGAGTTACCTAACAAAAAAAGCTTTAATTCTTCTACTATCTTCTAATTAAATCATAGCGGAATAATAATATGCCTTTTTGTACTTTATATCCTAAAAAAACATCCAGGAGTCCACAGTCATAAGGATATGAAAGAGGAAATCAAAGGCCCTGCAAGGTTTGTAGGTATTGAGAACATTTTTAAGCTATCTCACTACGATTCTGTCATGAGAAATCAACAGCACACAGGGCTCATGGAGCTCCAGTAATAACAATGATTATCTGCCAGTTTTCTTCTGGTTTATTCTATTCCCAGTAGAAATACAAAGAGAGGGCCAATGCAAGTAAACAGATCTTGGGACACATCTTTGGGGGATTTTTTGAGGTGCAGGGGGAAATTCAGTTGTTTTATTTTGTTTCAAATCGTACATAATTCAACTTGTATTCAACTTGCTTATCAACAACCTGGACGAAGGGAAAGAATGCACCCTAAGCAAGTTTGCTGATGATAGGAAACTCGGGGGAGTAGCTGATACATCTGAAGGCTGGGCTGCCATTCAGCAGGACCTTGATAGGCTGGAGAGCTGGGCAGAGAGAAATCTAATGAAGTTCAACGAAGGGAAGGGCAAGGCCCTGCTTCTGTGGAAGAATAACCCCAGGTACCAGTACAGGCTGTGGGCTGACCTACTAGAGAGCAGCTCTGCTAGGAAGTCTTGGTGGATGCCAAGTTGACCATGAGTCGACAGTGTGCCTTTCCAGCCAGAGGGCCAATGGTATTGTGGGGTGCATCAGGAAGTGTGGCCAGCAGAGGGAGAGAGGTGATCCTCCCCCTCTACTTAGCCCTCATGAAGCTGAAGCTGCTTCTGGAGTATTGTGTTCAATTCTGGCCTCCATAGTTCAGGAAAGACAAGGAACAACTGGAGAAGATTCAGTGGAGGCTACAAAGATGATGAGGGGTCTGAAGCATCTCTCTTATGAGGAGAGACTGCAGCAGTTGGGCCTGTTTAGTCTGGAGAACAGAGGACTGAGAGGGGACCTCATTAATGTATGTAAGTATCTCAAAGGCAGGTGTCAAGGATGGTGCCAGACTCTTCAGTGATGCCCAGAGACAGCACAAGGAGTAATAGCCATAAACTAAACCACAAGAAATTGTACCTTAACGAACGTGAGGAACAACTTCTTTACATTGGGGGTGGCAGAGCACTGGAACAGGCTGCCCAGGGAGGTTGTGGAGTCTTCCTCTCTGGAGACATTCCAAACCCTCCTGGATGCATTCCTGTGTAACCTGCTCTAGGTGACCCTGCCTTGGCAGGTGGGTTGGACTAGATGAACTCTAGAGGTTCCTTCCAACTCTAACTATTCTGTGATGCTGTGATATTTTATTTATTTTACCTTTGCTGTGATCTGAAATTCTTCATGCTCTTTCAACAACTCTTGAGTGTGCTGGATACTGGAACCAGTGGAAGTATGTGTGGATAAATAAAACTCTCCATTGTCATGAATCCATTCCAGAGCCTAAATAAAGCAATAATGAAGGAAAAGTAAGAGAAAAGGCAATATATTTTTGCCAACAGAGACCATCTGTAATCAGTATTTCACAAACACAGATTGGCCACAGGTGAATTTTATTCTATGTCACTTGTGGCAATCACCTACAATATCAAACAGTTCATAAGTCTTAAATAATTCACTTAGTCTATGAAGCAATGCTTAAAGAACTAAAAATTACATATCAATCTTAATACTCCAGGGAAGTCCACTACTACAGGACTATAGCAGTCCACTATTAAAAGGTTCTAACTGACTGTGTTTACAGTTCTTGTAGTATACTCCCCAACCAAGAAAAAAACAAACACTTTTTCAGTGCCACACAGGACAGCTGTACTCAGAAATATACATTTTCCAACTTGTAAAAATGTACATAAAACCACCAAATGCGTAGGCTAAACTTTCCAAGCACATAAGATGTAACTATCACTTCACTCTTTCTCTGACATATTCCAGCCTCACAAAGTACGACCTGTGCTCCTAGAAATTCAACCTACAGCAGAGAAGGAATGGTGAGATGTATCAGTTAAAACAATTCATGTACGTATAATAGATAGAAAAAGACAAGAACTAAGAACTGCAGAACTAAAATTGTTTCTCTTCCACATTCCTGACACCTTATTTGCTCGCTATTATGAAAAATGCTGATCCGTGTTATTATCTGTGTTCTACCCCCATCAATATCTGCTGCCCTTCTAAGCATAACTCATTGGTCCCAAGGAATCTCTGGCTCCCAGAAAAACAAGAGTCATCTCAAACTGCTGCATAACAGTAAAAATCCACCTGAAGACTGTAGCTCTAAATGCAGGACATCTACAGCAGTACGCAGAGGTATGTGAACTTAGAAACTTCTTATTTCTGACAAAGCCAATATCAGATGTTCAAAGAGTTTAATACAGCTTGCTTAGAACCATCTTATTACTAAATGCATGTGTATCTTCTGTGTTTTCAGTAAATACACACAGCACTAGACAAAAATTTAATACCCCAAGAGAAAAAGGAGTAGATTGCTAATGGGTCCTTGCTCCTTCCTTAAAAGGTTAAACTGAAATTATGAGAGTTAATCTATTCACATTACCAAGAACAGAAAAGGTTTTATCTTGGTGGACAGTAAATATGTATTTTTCAAGAGTACAACCTTACACTGAATCAGAAAAGGCATTGTCTGTATTATAAGCTCATCAAAGCTGTGATGGAACAACTTTGATTCCCTAACTTCCACTTAGGATGCTTTTGCCTCTTGGCGCAAAAACTAAAGTGAGTAGGAAGACTTCAAAATCCAACACTGAATGTGAATGCTAGGATGCCATTTACCTAGTCACATACTAGTACAGATGCAAGCCTGATGAGATGGGCCTATACTTAAAAAAATTCACAGATGAAAACAAACCAACAACTCTTGGACTACTGTCAGAAAAAGCAACATTTCAACTAACTACCTCTATGACACCCCTTGTCATTCTAATGTCAGTCTTTGCAAAAGAAGACTGATATGGACAGGCAGCATGGCTACTTGCTGATATTACTAACAATATTTGATACTTGCTTTTAACTTCTTAACCTCTCCCTTTTTTTAGTGGGTTTATTACACAATGCTGGAATCAATGATAAACAAAACCTTCCCCTCCCCACATCATAGAATGGTTTGGGTTGGAAGAGACCTTGAAGATCAATTAGTTCCAATACACCCACCATGAGAATGAAATGTTATCATGTCATAACTTGTTGGCAGCTTTCTAGAGGCACAATACTACACACTACAGGAACTAAAGAAATCATGTTAGGGATCAGATAGGCCCTTAACTCCAGAAAGATTTGAGAATCTACCACTGTCCCTTGCAAACTACTATAGTATCTGTTTCCAACGCAAAGGTATCAAGTTCTGAAAGCACAAATAATATGGTTTTTTCCATCTTCCAAACAGTAATCTAAATGAACACACCAACATTCCCATTTTTTTTAGCTAATCAGCATGGAGTCCCATATATGGTTTGGTTCGCTCTGCTTTTCAGTGACTGAACTGGTGATTCCTGAAAAATGGGATTTACAATGAAAATGCTGACAGATCTTTATTTCCAGTGTTTGACTGTTAGTCAGTAATCTCTATACAAAAGCAAGTAGATCATGTGCTTGGCAGAGGCTGAAATTAAGGTTATTCAAAAGTGGGGTAGGGGGTAGGGAAGAGGTGGTGGTGTTGTTTTAAAGAGGTATCGATCTTCAAATTCACTCCAAGATTTATCTTGCATTAATTTTTTTGTGAAAGCATGAAAGACAGACTGGAGAATTCTTTCAAGAGAGCAAAACAGACCACGAGTATTTAAACTTTTGTCTAGATCGTCTGCCAGAAAGAAATAAAAAATTGGTTCTTCCAGTCCTTTAAAGCAGCTCTAACTATATTTCACACTATGGGCGTTGTGTCTGTTTCTGCAGAACAGGAACAGATAGTTTCCTTTCTTTGTCCTATATCCAGTTTAAAAAAAAAAAAGTGGTAAGAGACCACTGCAGATCATTTAAGTTACTCATTCTGCCTTGAACTCCCCTACTTATTTTTATGGCATGTGTTTTGATTAGTAAAGGAGATTTTTTGTGCGTGTGAGGTAGTTACTTTATAGTTCTTTCCAGACTGGTAAACTCAACAAAATACAAAGAGGTGGATCTACCGTGCAAGACACCATAAAACCAAATACACATAGAATTGAAAACCCAAAGTAATTCAGTTATTACTGTTTAATGAGTTACCCAACTTGTCAGATTTCTAGAACTGTCAATCAACTTAATTAGATATTTTTTCCGCAACATCTGAGAAAAACTAGCTGCTGCTAGTTATTTTCCCCAGACAAATTAGGTGTGTGTGTAAAAGTTAACAAGCATAACAATTTGTCAAACACAAGCTTGCAGAAATGAGATTTGCCGGTACCAGATGAAAGTGGCAAAAGCAAACCCCCACCTTTAAGTTACAGCAGTACAGACACCCTGCTTCAACAAATTTAGTCTTCTGTGTTAAAGACAAATAATTTACTTTTCTATTTTAACCATTGATCTTTCAGCCATCTGAAATATTGAAGTCAATGGCAAATTTTTTACTATGAGACAAAACAATGTATGACAACCCTCAATCACACCAAAGAGGATTTTTAGATAAAACCCTCACCTGTTTGGCACTTCTTTCAAACACCACATACTGTTGGCATTGATCAAGACGTCTTTTACGCATGGTCCAATAATGCAGCACACGGTTCTCCCTCTGGAACAGCTCATTCAAGATATCTGAAAAAATCAAAATAGTTTCAACAGAGGTTATTACAACCAAAATTGAAATACCCCATTAAAATCAGGACAATAAAGTACTTCATATTGTAGAACTTACTATACACTTGCTCTTTGTGCTATTATTTGTTTTCTTGATATTCACGAAACACAGAGTGTTGCTTTTCCATTACTTACAGAAATGCTGGTTAAAGAAACTAGAGATGCAATTGAAACTTACTACTGACACCCTTTTGTCTCTCAAACATTTTTCATGAAGGGACTGTCACTTCTTATAGCAGAATTGAAAATGTAGTCTGATAAAGATGGTTCCTGAATGGAACCTCAGAGAGAACGAGCACACACAAGTAATCAATACATGCTTAACATCTCATATTAATTGTAATTAAAAAAATATTTTAATGACTTAATACACATGAACAGATACACAACCTTAAGTCACCACAAGATCAAATGCAGCATAAGCAGACAATATATGTACAGAAACTCAAGTAATAAAAACAGACAATAACTAAGTTCATGATTCTTTATCACAAAAAAAATATATATATATAATCAAAACACACATAGTATAATTGAGTAAGCTGACTTGTTCAAATATGAATGTTCACTGAGCCTTGAAAGAATGTCCAGGTAATCAAATAATTAACTCTACAATTTGTTATTCCGTTCCTGAGTATCAGAAACTGCCTGCCATTGAGAATTCACATCCAAATCCCACTATTAACATGTAATTCCATATGTCCAACTTTTAAATTGTTCCTAGCAAAAGAACTCTGCTTTTTTAATGCTTATGGCTTTTATCACCAAACACAGAAATTCTAGAAGTTTCTTGTGAAGCTCACTTTACCCCCTGCTGCAGTTCTGATCCGCTTAGATGCAGAGGGGAACCAGGGTCTAAAAACATTCCCATAAGTGAGATTAAGACAAAAACGAGGCCAGATGTCAGATCTCAAAAGGGTAATTCAACTTTATTTTGTAACACAAAAGAGAAGAGAGAAAAAAGGAAGATAGAAGAGTGGGAAAAGCTAAGGGTAACTGTTAAAAGTGCAGGAAAGGAGTTACCACCACCATGAAGTGCTGCTGGCTTGCAAGCTACTAGATCTCTGCTGGGCTTCTTCCCTGGTCGCCTTGTATCCTCCGAGGAACTAGCCTCGAAGCAGCAGGGTAACACAGTGGCAGCATCTCCCGCAGCAGTCCTCAAACAGCCCCCCAGCAGTCACCGGGCACGGACCTAAATCCTCGGTAGCCCCTGGAGGCCCCTTGGCCACTTCACCAGCACCCCAGCAAAGGTCGCCTGGTACCAAGATGGGGCCTGAGTGACCACTGGCCGGTCTCCAAGCAAGATCTGCCTGGCATACCTTATTTGGGAGAGTAAGTCCTTCCCGCGTTTTTTGATCGTAACAACTTTTTATCTTTTTTGCTCATTTACCTGCCTCTGCTGGCTTGCTAGGTGCCTCCTGGAGCTTTTTTAAGTAGCTCGGCTCCTGCAGCAGCCTAGCTATGGCATCAAGGCTTTTAAACTCCATGGTGAAACAGACCTCCATCCTGTAATCAGTCCACTACAGCTGCTTCCAGAGAAGCAGCCCTACTTGACTTTGTAGCTACTGCAAAATCGGATGGCAAGCTGAGTCACAGGGAAATGGGGACACCCAATGTCTCCACCAGGTGATTCTGTCAGAGGTGCACAGAGCCAAAGGGGAGGTCTACCAGAAGAGATCACAAAAAGGGCTCATTCTTCACACTAAAGTTTTACTTGATTTTCTCTGATACCCACAGCTAGCTATTTGCCATGATCCACAATTACAAATGGAGGATAACAGGTGCTAGGTGCCTTAAGGTCTCTGCATTCTGCTCCCCCACCGTGGAGGTCCACCATACTTCACATTTCAAAAGCTAACAACTCCAAAATACAGTTTGACAGAGAAGCTCAAATAACAGGAAGACGGAAGGAAAAAGCATCTTTGTCTACCTCATCCGTGATCTGGGACCAAACACAGTCACTTGTGACAGCCTCTCTGAGGATTATGAAACCTGTCTGCATCACTGCCAACATCCTCCTACTTGGAAGCAAGTATTCCCACTTGCCACAGGGTGCTGAGATCACCCAGGACTTGCTTTGGGTTGGAATCTGGTCACTGCAGCCAAGGTTTTCTTTCTGCTGGTCATGCTCTCCTCAAATATGCCTCAACTGATCTGTCCCTTAGCCAAGCTATGAGCTGATTTGCTATGACCCTCTCCTGCTTTCTCGGTTTTATTTCTGCCTTATGTCACCTCCAAAATGCCTGCCCAGAATCTATGCAAGACTTAGGGAGGCAGGGAGGTGGGGAAGGGTGGGTGGGACACAATCATCATTATACAATGCAACACACCCAGCTGGACACACCATATAAAAAGACATCTTGATAGTGACGCAAGCAAAGGAGTTCTGACAAAGAGCAAGCGAGGTGAATCTAGCAAACTGGAGCAGCATTTGTTCTGTCAGGACATGATACAGATGGCAAGGCAGTGAGAGATATTTGGCTGGGCACTGTCAGTGTTAGTGCCATTAATTTTTTGGACTGACAAGGAAGAGAAAAAATATTGTATAAAATACTCCAATAAAGTTATAGAACATCAATATTTAATACTAGGTTTGGAAAAACAGCTCTATCTCAAGGCATCTGAACTACAGTCCTTGTTGTTATTTTCTTTTGATTCCAGCATTTGTTAGGATTGTTTCCTAAACTTCCAGGCTCAAAGAGCTTTCAGCTGTCTCTGCATCCTGTACCCTCCATCAACCTATCTAAATCTACAAGCATCATTAGACAAGTTCCTGTACTATGTTCAGTTGCAGCCTGTACAGCAGAAACAGGTAACAGAGAAGCACACAAACTTAGCAGCAGAAACAAAGATGAAGATGTCCCATTTCTGAGCTTACAGGAATTGTCACCAACTGAAACCACTGCCACAGCACAGTTTTAGGCCACAACTCTTTCCTAAATAAAGAGAGTATTTGGATACTCTGAACTGCACATCAAAGAAATAATTTACACTTGTATGCAGGGACAGAAGGACACCTCTCAGAGTTCAGTACCACTGCAATTCCTGTTTCCCATGAAGCATGTTCTTAGCTAAACTTTGCCTAGATTAAGACATTGCTTTTCAAGGTATCTGCAGCTGGGCATAAGGATCAAGTATGCCTCTGAATGAGGTTTTTGAAAAACATTCAGCAGTTCTGCAAGAATCCAAACTCAATGGTCACTCAAATTTTTAAAGCGTTAATTTATATACTATATACTGAGTGCACTCTGCCAGTTTCAAGCATATACCTGAGTATGAGTGTAATGCTCTAGTAAAATGCATTTAATCTCAATTTCACCAAAATAAAATAAAACAAACACTCTATTTTTTTTCTCCATTTATAAAAAGAGACGGAAAGAGGTTTTTTTTCCCCTTACATGCATACTTGAGCATGAAGAACAGAATTAACTTTTAAATCATTTGGTCAGCTACTGCCATACCACTGAGAACTAATAGGAAGGAGTCCTCACTAGTTCTATCTTGACTAATGTTTAATTCTCAGCAGCATATATTACATAGCCTATAGGAGAAAAAAGTGTTAGAGCACATAGCTTATTTTTTCTGCTTGAGGATTTTTTGCTGCTGTTTAAACATGTAGAAACATCCAGAATTTTACATGCACACAGAACATGCACAGCACTACGGTTCTGATGTATAACTATTATTCTTAAGGATATTAGAGGAGACCTTTCTACTCTTTCCTCATCTGAACACATTTTACCTTTCTCAGAATGACTGTTTCTACACAGATTTCCAAACTGTATTTTTAAAAAGTTTGCCTAGTATTCACTAAGTGCAGTAGCTGCAACTTCCTGTTTGCTTCTGCTTTGTTTTCATTGTCTACTACTGAGACAAAGTCAAATGTGACAAATGTCAGCAACACTTCTTCAGTTATTGATAGTGCTGGCAGTTATGTTGAGATTTTGTCTTGCAGAGTTGTATAAATGTTGATATCTTGGCGACAGTGGAAAAACAATCCTTTGTCTTAGCTTTAAAATGCTCAAAATTTCAACTGCCACAATCCAATTATTTCCTTCAGAGTGAAAAGTATGACCAATACTCTATTATCTTTCCAACACAAAAATTCAACACAGGAAGACCTTCAACTTGAGCACTGTCAGATATATGGGTAAGTTTAACACAAACTACTTTCCCGTTGCAGTAAAGGGAAGCAGTGAGCATGTCCCTTTCTAATAGAGTCATCAAGTAAATTAGAGCGGAAGTGACCTCTGGAGGCCATCTGTTTCAACCTCCTCTTCAAAGTAGGACTAACTTCAAAGTTTCTCAGGGGCTTGTTCAACTAAGTTTTAAAAACTCTGGAGGACAAAGATCCTAATACCTCTCTAGGCTACCTGCTCTACTCCATGTTGCTGCAACACTTTCTCCCATTACAGAATTTTCCTTGCTGCGACTTTTCCTCTGGACCTATTGTCGTATTCCTCTTGAGTTTGGCTCCATCGTATGCATAACTCTCCTTTGGGTAGCTGCAAACAGCAATTAATTAGACAATTAAACTTTTCTGTTTTGAGTCTGTAACATAGCCAGAGTGTTCAGTCACAGCTTCAAAATGCATAGAGCGAATACACCTCACAAATAAATTTGTAAAATGCAGTATTTACTTCTGAATCTCTCTGATCTCTGTTCTGCCTACCTCACACATCAGTTACACATACCTATTAATTTTTGCTCTTTCTTCCCTGAAAGCCCTACAGATTTCTCTCTCTTGATTCCCTAGAATGCATATTATACAGCTGCACAACATATTATTAATCTCAGCAAAAGCCAAGCCTCATATAGTAGCTCTTTCCTGCTTCACCTCAGCTACTACATATCCACTCAACTAATTTAAATTTGATGTCAGTTACCCAATACTTCATAAAGTTTCTCAATATTGATTCAAAGTATATGAAGGGCCCAAAGGCACAGATCAAGGGATTACCTTGTATCACAATGGCACTCCCAGTGAACTTCAAGAATGCACAATGCTACCACACTGAGTAAACTTACAGTGATCAGCTCCTATCTGGCTTCAGACGAAATACTATCATATGGAAGTTTACTATCTCATTGTCTCAATATAAACAGTATATTTGAGTCTCAGATTGAAAGAAGATTAGGTGTAAGCAGCAGATAAATAAATTCCAAGCAACTTCACTTGAGTATAAGAGACTTTGATGACTGGCAGATCCTTCTAAGTGTGTGAGCAATTTTAATTGTTTACTATTAAGCCTGACAGAACTCTTTCCAATTGGGCAAGCTTCGCTGCCCCATCACCGCACACACCACAGCACATGATGATCATATTTTTGTGTTTTTAAAAAAAGAACAAGAAACCTCTTACTTTTCACTTGTTGTTCAGGTGCTTTGATGTGTGTCACCATCCCTGGCATGTTGACGCTGTTCCTGTGCAGGTATTTCAGGAAGACATCAGCATTCCTTCGAGCCAGCGTGCAAGCCTGGAGAGTCAGAAGTATTACTTTATTTGAAGGTGCACAAATACACATCCAGAAAGAGATTTAGGATGTTCTTCTCGAACCTTTTGAATATTTCCTATCCTCTCCAATTTGGGAAAATATTGGTTGTTAAATTTTTCTACAAGTAAGCCAAACCAACCCAAATATTAAAATACTTTTCCCACCAAATAGCAGTTAAATCTTTCTTACCCAGCAGGTAAAACAAAACAAAACAGACAAACAAACCCAAATAAAATGCTATTCCTTTTCATCTGAAGATCCTGAAAAGCAATTACCTGCTCTTGAGGCTTTTAGTGCAACTCAGAGCTCACAGAGAAGTTTATTTAGTGTATTTGCCATGTGCCACCTGAAGTTTGTTCACTGTGTAAACAGAGTGCACCTACTTATGTACTCACTCGGATATTCCAGAACATCCATTAGTACTTTAAACAAAAAGTAAATGCTCCACTAAAGTGAAACCAAAAGTGCTGAAATAGTAAGATATGTCCTCAAAATATGAAGGCAAGGCCTTGAGAGCTTTCAAACCTTGCCACTGGAATGCCAGCACTCAGTTCAGCTGTCTTCTTCATCTTAACACATACCAAGCACTATATATGGGCTGGTTGCCTTATTTCTAATACACAGAATGTGGAATGCCAGCTGCAAAAGGATCTATTTGGCAGTATACTTTGAGCTACACTAATATGTTTTTGAGTGTTGTAGTCTGTGCACTGGGAACAATAAGGTTTTAACAAAGAAGTTTTATGCTCTTAGTCTTTCATGGTGATGCTGGAAATGGCTTTGATTACAGAGTTAGTTACACTGCTCTGCAAACATCCATTACACCTTTAATTCAGTATGATCAATAACCTTCTTCACTAGGACATTCGTTGGAACAAAAATCTCTAATTTTTCTGAAGACTGTTACACAAATCCAACTACTCCCAGATGTTTGTCTATCAATTTCCTCGTCCTGTACTCCACTGTAATCCAAGTACATCAGAGAGCTGCTCTGATGCATAGGCAGCAATGGCACTATGTGACTGTCAGTTCCTCTTCCAAAGCAGCAGCCTTTAAGCATTCTTTAGAATGACAGTTGCTCAAAGCAGTGATTTCCAGTTCCTCTTCCATCACACTGGGAGATCTGACATCTACTGAAGTTCAACAGGAAATATATTTATAAAACTGGCTACAGTTGTATGCACTTGGAAGTATTCTCTTAATCAATGTCACAAGCAGTTAACATGTTACTTCCAGCAACTCTGCAGTTTGGGACATATCTGTAGTGTGAACGGGCACTGTTGCTTTCCACAGCGATTTCAGAACTGTAAGAGTGAGTGTTTGCCTGCATGCTTTCCAAGACACAGAAGACTACAAACATCGTCAAACTTACCTTTAGGAATGCCTCCTTCTGTTCCAGGTGTTTGCTTATCATGGGAGTAACATGATCTGTTTCAGAGTTGGGACCCAGTTTGTCTGCTCCCCCACACCAATCTTCTTCTCGCTTATATTCTTGCTCCAGGCTTTCCAGCACACTGCACACCTATCAGGATAAAGGAGACCAACTCAAATACAATTCAATAAGAGAAAAAAAATCAAAATTCAAGCCTAAAAAAAAGGAAAACCAATCTAGCTCTTACATATACCTCAGCTTCTGACACATTTTGACTGGGACATAAGAGAAGACAGCAAACTTTAGCTGTAGGTTTGCAAGCACTAGCCTGCTTATGTGGAATTGCTCAGAGGCCATCCCTAAAGTTGTTCATTTTCTCTGCCCCTGTGATTGCATAATACAGGATGGGCTTAAGTTATGACTGCACAGGAAGCAACCTTACCAACCTTCCCCCAAACTTTTCTGTGGACAAGTAGGATGAAGCTGATTCTTCTCTGACTCTCACAAGAAAAACAAGAATTAGCCATTTGAAGCACTTCCATTAAAACCTATGTGTAACTTGTTTATGGTTTAAGCAAAACTTCTTGAAACAAGCAAAAATCCAACAACACAACTTGTAGAGTGTGCCTTATCTTGAAAATATTCTACAAGACTTTTCTCAATAAAGAAGTAAGAACATGAGGAATTTGAAACCACTGTCCCCTGTCATGTCACTACAGGCCTGCTAAAAAGTTATTGCTTTATAAGACCCCTTAATTTATTGAAAGGCTGCAACACAAGGTTTCTCATTCTAAGGCAGCTGGTGAGAAGGATTTGCTTTTTGCATTTTTTTGTATAACCACAACTGTCATCAAATAAGCAAATATAACCAAACCTAAGCAATCATTTTTTTAACGTAATGCTGTTCTGTGCCACACTAAGGAATTAACCAAGGCAGACACAGGTCATGTAGCATTTCTGTACCTGTTCAGAAGTTTTATAGAAGGCAACAGAGGCATTCACAAGCTTGAGACGGTCCTCCATCTTCAGCATCAGCTGTTGCCAGTGGGAAGCAACCTTCTCTGCACACTCCCGGATCATATCCATATCATAGTGATTAGCCTGCAGCATTGCCTCTGCCTTCTGCTGAACCTGCAGGGCACTTTGATGTGTTTTCTGACAAGAGGTGAAAATTCAGTTCAGTGGAGCACTTGAGTTCATTTGCTTGAAGACCTCAAAGGGTCATATTTCCACTTGTGTCAATGACACTTCTATACATGCACAAACACCCATCAACTAAAAATAACTGTCTAATATTAGTTACTGTGTGACTTCTCTATGCAAATATGAAGTAAGCACGTCCTGTAGAGATTTATCATCAAATCAACACTAAAGAGCAGTTCATAACAAATAGTCACTGTCTAGCATTAAGCCACATGTGACGTGTCTATGCTGTGGTACACACTGTTATAATTATGAATTTCAGGTTGATTTTCTTTCTCTTCTCTGTGAAAAAAAAAGAAGATTAAAAGGATGTATCTTATTTTTGCTTGATTGCTATTCCTGCCCTTACAGCATTAACTCCAGGTCTTTTGCACACAAATAGTGAACAAAGAAAGGTGCAGGCATGAAGGTCAGTAAATAAAGACAATTCTCTATTAATTGTAAGCAAATTTCTTTTTAACTGTATTTCTCTGTGTAAACACATACTTGCTTAAAATCAACTAATGAAAAAGCATTAGGGGTTAAGTACTAAGTATTATTATATCTGAGTGAAGAATGACCCAAACCCCACAGATTTTAAGCTTCCCAGTAATTTATTTTTAAATTGACAAACACCTAGACGTCTCATCATTTTTACACTTAGGAGTTACCAAAGCTCTCCAAATGAGAGTGCATATACTGTAAACTGTAAAAAAAAAAATAAATTCAAGAAGGGAAGCATAAAACTCTACCAAATAGGAAACAAACATGAAAGAGGTAATGCAAGACAGAATACTTCTGAAAATAGTCTACCCAAACAATCATAACATTGTTAATATTTCAACATAAGTTCTTTAAAAATATATGCTATATATATTCAACATCACTGTAAGTCTCTCAGTACTGCATATAAATTAATAATACTGCATTTTAGTCAATCTTAAGAACTCTGCCTATTATTTTGCAGCAATAGACCAATCTGATAAGCTTAGTTTGAAGTCATGGCAGGGGAACTGACACATCACCACACAAATCTCAGTGAAACCTACTCTCAAACAAAAATGGAAACATTAAAGGATCACATCAGAATACACAAAATTGATGCTTGCTGTTCCATTTATTCTTAACTTTTACAATTAGCATTAGATGTTATATTCTAACAAAGGAAAACACCATTTACAGTAAAATTACTGTGAACAGCTATCGGTTTACAAAGATGCAAAAAGGAACTGCAAAGATGTTCACCTGGAATTGCAGCTTCAAAATGATCAAGAACAAAAAAAACCACCTTCCCAGTAAGTGTTTTTATCTCTCTGCCATAAGATCAGTTCAACAGCTTTTCCTAAACTAAAAACATTGTAGCATGAACCCAAAAGTGCTATTTAGAGAGACTGATGAACTGTAATACAAGACGTCTTGACTACGGTCACTAAAATGGTGGTTTTACCTCTATTGCATGTTGAAACTGCTCATGCTCCCTCTGTAACTGTTCTGCCTCTTGCAAAGAGCTAGCAGTGATAAGCCCAGCGTTTAACATTGATTCTCCATTTCGGATCCAGCCCAAAACCTGTAACAAAAGAGAAGACCATGGAGTATGCAATTCCACTGCCAACCCAGCAAAAAACCATCATTGTAGGGACAAAAACATTTATGGTCACATTAGTACTGGAATCTATAATGAAATAATTTATTAATTATATATTACAGTGAATTATATATTGAGTCAGCACAGTGAATGACATTTTAGTAATTTCACTGAGCTATCAACTCGCAGCTTTCAGTCAACTACTATGTGCTCATGGTTTCAGTTCATACTCTGAACAAGGTTGTGTTTCGGAATACCACTTCTGTCACCTGAAAAACTGGAACAACTTACAAGCAGTATTTGCCTAAAAGCCAGTGTCAGTAATGTAAATTGAGGACATATAGCTTAGCAAAAAGTAAGCAAATAGTTTTGAATAATAATCTTGAGAAAAACGTGACCATTAAGTGTCTTCTAACCGCTTGAAGATTTTCAGTTTTTAGAATGTGTCTTCTTTGATATGTCCAGTGAATCTGGAAAAATCCCCCGGTGGGCTAAAGCCTCAGGAGACCATCCTGTACACTCTTTATCAATAGCAGGAACATGCAACCTTAAGACCCCTCCCAAAAGATCTCTACTTTGTTCGTTACTCAAGACTCCAATCTCACACTTTCACTAGACAGTTTTATCGCCCTTAGTCTTTCTAAGGTCTTACACTCAAATTTCTCTTGCTCTAATTTTGGTTTTCATTTCTTCTGCCCACAACTGGGGAGGCAGGGGAGAAAAAGAGGCATTTTCTCCCTCTTAGCATCAGCTTTGTTTTTTCTACTCCTCTCTCCATCAAGAACATTACTCATGTTCCTCCTTCAGACTTCTCTTGCTGACCACAGTCTCTTCAGTCTCTCCTATGTGAAGTTACTTGCCTTATTTTTCTCACTGCTCTTTTATGAGCTCTCTCCAGTTGATAACCATGACTTCATAACTTTTCAAATACTGAGTAAAACTGAACATAATTCAGGTTATTCACTGTCATCTGTACAACTCTTCTATGGAACTGCTGCCCAGCCAGTAATCACACCTGTATTTATTCAGTTGATTATTCTTGCCAGTACATCATACATGTGTATTTTTCACACCTTATAGCCCAATTCTCCCATACATCAAGATAATTCTGAACCACAATCCAGTGTCTTCTGCTAAACTCAAATTTCTGTTCCAACTTCTTTTGCCTTTAACTTCAAATTTAAATGTGCATAAAAAATAAAAGCATAATTTCTACTCTAACGTACATTTTCTGATTGGAAACATGAACTAGTGTTATACAAATACAGACATCTACAGATTTAATTATTTTTTTTAAAATCTGTTTTTAATTTTTAAATCTGTTTTGCAATCCACTGAGTCTCTTAATACCTTTTGTTACTTTGTCAGAAAAAACCACAATTTTTTATTTGAAGCTACGCTTAATTAATCTATGTTAGCCGTTTCTCCTTTCCTTGTCACTGTTCGAGTTTAATAATCTCCTCATTTCAGTATTTTTCCTTGAAATTATGTTAAACTAACTGACCTATAATCCTCCCTTAGCTAGTTCTTTCCCACTTTTGAGAAGTAGATGTTGAGTTCCAGGACTCCAGAATCTCATTCAACCTCCTGATGTTTGGAAACAATAAGCACTGTCTATGACATTATTCCAGGCAGTTTTCTAGGTATTTTATGGTGAATTCCTTTGGGCCCAATTGATTTGAACATCACCAGTTTAAGCATATCTTCTTCAACTCTTTCCTACTAATTGATTTTAGACCTTTAACCACCGGTAATAAATATTTTAACCACCAAATCACAGTTAGGTCTTAACACTACATACTCTCATCTAGTGATCCACACATGACCCTACCATTAATGCTACTGCACCACATTATTACTAAGTAATTAGAATGATATGACTGTAGTCATAGACTGAAAACATGGCCAGAAACCGAGAAAATTACCTGTTAAAACTCAGTTCCTCAAAACCATGTGGCACCTGCGGTCTACATGCAAAGTACACTCTAACATTTAGTCCAACAGCTTGAACAACTGAGGTCTAGCCATCCTGACATCCATGGCCTCAAATCTGCATCACAATCTCACCCTCTGTCTTGCACTTATCCAGACTGCAATATTGTTGTATTATTAATGCAGTTTTTCTCACTTTTGTCTGCACAACAAATAGCTAACAAGCTTTTTTCCACCCTGATAGCATATATTTTAATTCTGCAAGTCTGTAGAAAAGAGTAAGTCTGCAGTGGAGGGCATGACAGCACCTCCCAGATTTTTTAAAATCCCTTCTTTATTTCTATTTTGTCTTAGTAGTAGTGGTTCTAAGCTCCATCTCTACCTTACAAAATAATTCCTTCAGGTATAATGTAACAAAACACATCTTCTTAGGACTGTAATATACATTTAGCCTTCTTCGAGAATTTTAATGAAGGAGAATGCTTAAAAAGCAAAATCGAAAGCTCCTCTTGACTTGGCATCCCACCATACACAGCAGAGACAGCTAGCACAGAACATTTCGAACACAATGATTTGCCCTCCTGCTTGGTGCAGGTCAGGGTGCAAGTGCAGAAGCTGATGGAACTAAAGGAGGAACTCTGCCAGCAGTCCCCTGCCTTCTGCTCAGACTCAAGGGGAAAACACAAAGTAAATAGTGAATAGTAATATCAAGTAAATAGCAAGCATGTTCCTCTTCCAGGGCTGCTGTCTTCCCAGGCTTGTTGGCATGATCCCATCACCTCACTGTCTGGGTGGATCACCCCTCCTATCTTTCCCCTTGCAGCCTTCTGCAGGCTATAAAAACATCAGTACAGCATCAGCAAAACAGGGGAAATGAAACAGAATTTGGGACACTTGAAAGGGTCAAATAGGCAGGTCTATTAGATAAATGCCTGATTTAGGATTAGTTTCTTGGACTGATTTTTGACTAACCATGATCATGAGACAACCTGTTTCAGTCTGCTGTCCTAGCTATTCTTTCACATCCATATGGCATTATACGGAGTGCCAGGACACCCTTCCTGAGTAGTATTTTGGGATAATCAGAGCTCAAGCACCAAGCTAAAAGATCTCCTTGTGAAAGACAAAGCAGCTCAAGGCACTCTTAACTGTAAAAGTATCTGTACACTGCTGTGCAGACATGAATACATAGTTATATACCCAAGAACATATACCACGATTGGAACAGCAGATAATAGTGCACTAAAAAGGCTTAATGAGCATACTAAAACCAATTGGATTGGGTCTGGAGCTTGGTAGAGATTTTGACCTTAAACAGAATAAAGCATTCATTCTACAAAGTGAGTATGTAGGAGTGATTATAGCAATAAGTAATCCAACAGCTGTATTTTAGGTGATTAATAAAAAAGCTTTGTCTGGCAAACATGCAAGTGGAGCTGTGGATGAGACAGATATTATATTTCTCCGCCTCCACCTATTCATATGTCCCTACCCTGTAAAAAATGGTCACATTTTCCTTTCCATGTTGTTTTTCCCCACATACAGCTGTCACTTCCTATTTCAGTCAGAAACCTCTTCCCCCAATCTTCCAAGGTTTTTCTACACTGTAATCTATCTGGTCTTGCCCTTTCTGCACCTCTAACATATCAAGTTGACAAGTAAATTTTCTGCAGGTTTTCTTTAAACCTCTGGTTGTCTTCTGGCCCTTCTGTTTCCTCCGAGTCCTGAGGCTTGATCCATAGAACTTCAATGCAGAAATACTGGTACACTAGTTTAGAAAGAGGAAATACTGAATGCTTTTATCTGCTTTCTGTGCTTCTGTGGTAAGAATTTACTAAGCTCCAAGTTTCACTACCTAGTACTGAAGAGAATCTTTGCAAGTGTTTGTCTAAATTTCTGCAGTATTTCAGTCTAACCTCTTTGCATGACTACAAGCTATATATTTTTATGTATTTTATATATATGTATGGGTGAGTGAAAATTCAATAGCGATAATATCAGTTTGGCAGGAAAAATTCCAAGGAAAATGTTGTTAGAATTCTTGCTATGGAGACAGTATCCCATCTACATAATAAGTACATTTACACCCAGTTCATCAACAATAAATCTGATAGAAAGTCAGAGTAATTGATCTGGAATACCATGTGTTCACTGCTTCAGGGAACAAAATATAAACAAAACAGACTGAAGAGGAAGTTCATCATGTCATTTTACTCTCAGGTAAAGCACCTGCTGTGCCCTGCTGAGCTATGAAGTTTTTCCCAGTGCAGAGGAGACAGGAGAAGATCATGCTTTCTGATACTGAATAAAACCTAAAATAAATCACATGTGGTTGCCTGAAAATGCAACTGCAATCACAAAGCTAAGAGTTACTAGCCTCAAAGCCATTCCGAAAGGGATCAAAAGAAATCCTGTGAGACAATATACTAACATTCAGTTTTAGTTCCTTTCAATTTTTAGGCCCCAGGTTGGGAAGGTATTGCAGGTTAATATGTGCAATAAAAATCTGGAAAAGTAATACACAAACATTCTGTCAGATACTTATTTATGCAGGTTTGTTTGAAAATTCACAACTAGTGCAGCATTTAATTCAACATAAAGTCCCATTTGATAGAGGTATGTCTAGGAATGTAAAACAGAATAGATTTTTTCTTCCAAATCCCAGTCTATCAAGAAAAACCAGCTGGCTAGAGTGTGTATAACCTATATAGTTTTTTCATGTGCTTTCTTAAAAATCTAAACTTCAGATTCAGTTTTCAGTCAAGGGTAGCAATAGTTCAAAAAAGTTAGGAAATTCTGACTGAAGGGCCTACAAATCACATATGAAGTGCAACACAGATATTCTCCTACAATTGTCATGTTCATCATCTGTCTGTCTCTGTCAAAATACAGAACAGTTGTTCCACAAACATAGGATTTAAATACACGTGTCTTTCTTGTCCCATTTAACTTGCATACAAAGCTAGTGGAGCAATGCACTCACTTTATTGTGTGAGCATGCGATATAAATAACTACTTAAATAGTCTCTTTGAAACATTACCGAAGTGTTATATTCTGTTATTTCATTGAATGTCATTTCAGTATGATGGAAATTGACAATTTCCTTTTTACTAACCCATCCCATCCTAACCCACTGATGTACCATAAAGGGATGAGACTGCCTCACCTGGTATTCACTTTTTTTTTGGTGTGTTTTTTTGTTTGTTTGTTTGTTTTTTTTTTTTTCTTTCCTTTGCAGATGTGCACTCTTTTCTATCATCCTGAAGATAATATGCAACTGAGTACAGAAACTATCCTGATCTACAAGAACTGTATCTCAACCATTACTCCCATGAAAAGAGTAATCTGTAGTTTGCATTTATGAAGTGCTAAGATGGATACAGGACAGTTCAGCAGAGTATGCAAAGGCTAGAAACAGAATATCATGTATTTGATTGATGCCTGTATTACAGGCATAACAGAGGAACTACTGTTTTCTTGCATTCCTTTAAGTCAAGACCACACAGAGACTTTGCATCTGCTGCTATAGAGTAACCAACCACTGCCTGGACATATTTTGGGAGCCTCTTGTTTACCTCTCCTAATCCTAACTGGATCCCTTCTATATTACTTCGCAATTTGGGAGCTGTCATTCAAAGTCGTGTGAGGGAGATAAATTTTTTAAGAGCTCATGACAAGCAAAAGAAAGGACAAGTTGCACTGGCAGCCATTATGGACCATAGTAAAAAAACAGATTGTAGCAGACTTCTGTGATGCTGCCAAGTGTAAGAAAGATCAAAAACTCTTACCTTCTCTAGTGTTCTGTTTCTTTTTTTAAACTTTCACCTACTTCAGTGGTTTTGCCCACAGCATCTCAAATTCACAAAAGGTTTAGCTGTTTATCAGATAAGGACCTCAAAACTTGCCCCTTTATTGCCAGGAAAAGCAAAACCTTGTTTTTCTTCTCATGGAAAAGAAACCATGTTGATACTATGTTATCACTATTGGTAGACGTTTCAAACAATTTACCCAAAAGCATTAGGCAAGTGTGCAGGGACTATGACTGAGCATTTTCATTCATCATCATTCGATGATAAGAGTTTAACATTAGTTCAAATCACCCTACACCTCAAATACTTGACTTGTATTTATAGAATCACACAATACTTTGGGTCAGAAAGGACCTCGAAGATCATCAAGTCCAGCCGTTAACCCTGCACTGCCAAGTCCACCACTAAACCATGTACCTCAGTGTCACATCTACATGTCATTCAAATACCCAACATCTATCCTAAACCTTTTCTGGCACAACTTGAGGACTTTTCTTGTCCTGTCATTTGCTAGCCAGGAAAAAAAAAACCTGGGAAAAAAAAATCTGGAGAAAACCCCCAACCCCCACTTTGATACAACCTCCTGTCAAGTAGTTGCAGACAGCAATAAAGTTCACCCTAAACTTCTTTTTCTCCAGGCTAAACAAGTCCAGCTCCCTCAGCCGGTCCTCATATGACTTGTACTCTAGAGTCTTGCAGCAATATGGATGGGTGATGCAAATTAACAAAAAAATGCACTTGATGTTAACGGAGGACGAAGTTTCTTAGGCGGTCAAAGTCCTTCCCCACTCCCAGTGAAAGATGTTATACAGCTGGAAGAAACTTCCCACGTCTGTTTATGGGAAGAACAGAGCTCTCCGGGAGGTGTGGAGCGGCTCCAAGGGTGTGATGGGGGGGGTTGGGGGTCCGTACCTGCTTGACCTCGGCCTGCAGGTGGCGCAGCTGCACGCACTGCTCCAGGTGCTTCCGGTGCTGCTCGGCCGCCACGTCCAGCTCCTGCTGCTTCTCGTGCAGGAACTCCAGCAGGTCCTGCACGCGAGTCGCCATGTCTACGTCCCTGTCGCAAAGCAGCTCGACACCTGCAATCAGCCAGTCGTTTAGGAATGACTTACAAGGCTTCCGAAGACAAACAGCCCATTTCCACTGTTTTACACTTAATTTTCTTGTTTCTTTGCCAAGTTCAGCTTAATCCTCAGAGCACTTGCATTACAAGCACAGGTTTTTGCACTCTTTAAAAAAGTGCAATATTAATTTTTTTTTTTAAAGTTTGATATTTAGGTGACTGTATACAGTGAAAAAGATCAAGTGAAGGGGCATAAGGAACAAAAAAGGGAGACGTTACTTGAAAGCTGAAAACCTTTGCTTGACTGCATTGATCTGATTAACTATAAAACTTGCTCCCCCTTATTTACTCTAATTTTACCGAATTTCTGAGTGAAATCCCTTTCTTGAAAAACTAAACATCTTCAGGTGCTGCCAGTTCTTCGAAGAAAATTATGTGCCATAATAACAGTATGCTCTCATGAACACTATCATATGATTTGAGTATAAAGGAGCCCCCATGTCTCCAGTTTAAAGTTAACCAGCATCTCTGTTATTTTCACACATCCTATGGAGAGACAACTGGATAATTCTTGTAAAGCCACTGCCTAGAATAGCACAAAGGAGCCATCTTACCAGATGCCTGCACTTCATTGACATACTGCAGCAGATCCTGCCCTTGGTGGATGACATCAAAGGTCAAGTTATTCATGGTCAGGGCTTTGTCTGCATGATGCTGGAGCCTCTGTTCTGCTATTGTAAGATCTTCAGTGTCGAAGTCATTCATCTGCTGAGAGAGCTCATCATTCCAAGACTCGAGGTCTGAAATTATCTGGGGAAAACAAGAGGAAGACAATGTTCAATTACTCATTACACAACATAAAACAGTTAATTTGCAATACTGCACTTATGAACAAGGTAGGGAACTCAAGTTGCTCATTACTGATTAACTTCACTGATCAGGTTCAAACATGGTTCAGACATAGCCCATCTTGGTATGGATTTTAAATTTTGGCAAACAAATGAAAAGACTGTCTTTGAGAACCATTTCAGTTCTCCTTCAAGCAGTGCTTCCAACACTATGGGTACCCATGCCTTATTTAAGGTATTCTTTCATCAATGTGACTTGTGAAACAGATGAAGTTAACATGTCTTTATCTCCACTTTTAAAGGAAAATGTGGATCTGAAACATCTTTCCCACTCTTCAGACTGTATCAAGTAATAATTCACATGTCAAGATCCAGCTTAGCTTACAATTATGCCAGTCTTGAGTCCTTTTACAAGAAAACCAGCTCTACCCTTCTGTGGGCAGGAAGCATCAGGCTGTGAGCACCTTTGACTTCTGCCTGACAACTGAGAAGCATACCTATCACAAGGCTGGGTACTTAGTGAATGGAGAAAAATCAAAAGCAGACTATATTATAATATTACTGAAATGTCAGAGCTAAATTTGATTGCTGACATCTTTCAGCTATGCTTCTGTTTACACTTCAATTTTGGATTTTATTCTTAATCATAAGATGTCCAAAGAAAGGCAGCGAAAGATGTTTTCAGGTTTTTTTAACATATGTATCACAACAATAAGTCCTCCTTGTCTATCCACACAAGTGCATTTTCCAAATCAGATTGCAAAGCCTGGTTGAAATATAAAATATCCCTTTAATTAGGATACAAAACTGTTTTTAAGGCTAACAGATAATGCTTACAGTCCTCACTGATCAAAGTGAGTTGAGTTCTTATGGCACAGATCTGATGCATCAGATACTTCAAAAAAGTCTGTCTAACTCAAGCCTGTAATCAAATTTTTTTTCAGACTTTTCAGCAGAATTTTGGCACAAACTATTGCAGTTCATTGGGAAAGCAAAATTATAAATATCAAGAAGGAAGTATGGCTTAGTTCCAGCATTCTACAATTTCAGGAGTAGGACAAACTGATATGAATGGTGTTAAATGACAGAAAATACCTATTTATTCAGCAAGACACAATAAAAAGAGGTTCTGACTAAAGGGGCATTAGCAACAAAGTAGCTGAGTCCATATCAGAAGTGCCCTGGCAGCCAGCAGGGCCAACCGTGTCCTGGGGGCATCAGGCAAAGCATCGCCAGCCGGTCAAGGGAGGTGATTGTCCTTCTCTTCTTTGCACTGCTGCGGCCTCACCTTGAATATTGTGTGCAGTTTTGGGCACCACAATGTAAGAAAGATATTAAGCTCTTAGAGAGTGTCCAAAGAAGGGTAACGGAGATGGTGAAGGGCCTTGAGGGGAAGCCATATGAGAAGAGGCTCAGGTCACTTGGTCTGTTCAGCCTGGATGAGACGGAAGGGAGACCTCATTGCAGTCTACAACTTCCTTGTGAGGGGAAGAGGAGGGGCAGACACTGATCTCTTCTCTCTGGTGACCAGTGACAGAACCCAAGGGAATGGCCTGAAGCTGTGTCAGGGAAGGATTAGGTTGGACATCAGGAAAAGGTGTTTCACACAGAGGGTGGCTGGATGTGGAACATGCTTCCCAGGGAAGTGGTCACAGCACCAAGCCTGACAGAGTTCAAGAGGTGTTTGGATGATACTCTCAGGCACATGGTGTGACTCTTGGGGACGGTCCTATGCAGGGCCAGGAGTTGGACTCGATGGTCCTTGTGGGTCCCTTCCAACTTGGTATATTCTGTGATTCTGCAATAAATATTTAACCAAAGTCATTTGCTGTCAGCAAAAGAAAGATGCCAGTACCCTTTCCAAGTGGCCATAATACCTCCAAAGTTACTGAGACAGTTGAACTACAAGAGAAGTTCCAGGAAAACAAGCCTTCTAGGAAAAAAGAGAATTGAGGAGAAAGCAAAGTTAAATCATCTGTATAAAGTTTCTGTAGTCAGCTACAATCTTTCTTGAAGGCTTTTTTCCATTCTGCTCACATGGTGCTATAGAAAAATGGACACATCAAGCAATTAATTTTAAAATTGCGGCACCAGTGAGTTATTTCATTTTTAAAATGTGTTCTGCAAAAGTTTTACTTGATTCACTAAATATTCAAGTTTTCGCACCATGCCATGAATAAGAGATACCAAACAATTAGGGTAGCTAATGCCTAAACACACACACAGGCTTCATCTCCCACAAAACCCTTAACAAGTTTCCTTTGTATCCTTTTTACTTGGTCCATGCCCAACATGTCTCATCACCTCTCTCTGTTCTTCATCTCCTTTTAATTGATTGGAAATTTTTAAAAAACTTCGAGTTTTCCTGACAATCCAGCCTGCTTACTTTCTGCTACCCTGCTTTTCTGTTCTTGGGCACCTCAGACCTGCTCTTTCTAACTTGTCCTCAAAACTCTATGCTCATTCATTATTAAAAGCAGTGCAGGTTATCTAATGTTTGCTTTTTCATCCACTGTACTATGGAAGTTCTCAGAAATCAGATTTAGCGTCTAATTTTCATCCAGGTCAGTTAACAACATTCAAGGGTTATCCTGAAGAAATAATTGTGGTTAGACTTTGTCAAACTGAGAAATCTGAGCATTAAAGAAGGTTCTGAAACTCCACCATCAAAACACCATCTTTCACTGTCTTTCTAAACACCATTACAGAGTGGATTAGGATTTAACATGGAACATTTATGATACTGTTTTAAAAGCAAAGCCAGTCCATCTTCCTTCAGAACAGATGCCAAAACCTTACCTCTATTTACTAGCAAATTGAGTGGAAACAAAGTATAACGCATAGTAAGATCACAATCTGACACTGCTGTCAGATCACAATCTGACTGTGGCTGTCAGTATTTTAATAATAATGAAATTGATTGTAGTCTCCGTATCCTCTTAGTCTATCCTAAGATTCCTTCTAACTGAAAGGAACGACAACTAGTCTTAAGAAGTCAATACTGCGTGTCACCTCAGCGATAGCGCCTCCAAAGAACAACAACCAACCATTAGGAATTGTAGCTCCTTCCCATGCTATTTCATACAACTTCATGGTTGTATGAAACCCCAAAGCACATACATTGTTTAAAGCAGTTTGAAACACTCTGAACAAGACCAATACATTCCTCTTCCCCTTAAAAAAAAACCAGGAAGCCCACGACTCAAATAAATAATGCTAGCATATTCCCAGACTCATTCAAAAGGTAAGTTATCAGTGACCATCACAGCCAGGTTCCCTAACAATGGCAGTAATCCTTACTACCCTGCACTACCTAATTACTTTTTTTCAGCAGTAATTAGGTAGTGCAGGGTGATCTATTTCAGCCGTTGCACCCACTCTGCAAATCTGAAATGTTCTGAGGCAGAATTAATACAAAAAAACATGCACCAAGCCCCCTCTGCTCACACTTCAGTGCTTCCCCTGAAGTTCTGCTTTACAGGCAACACTTCTAGGTAAGCAGGCTCCTATTTTGTTTGTAAAGTTTTGTCAAGACAATTAGTAGTAAACAAACAGAACAAAGATTAATGACTAACAGACATCCAAAGTAACTGAATCACAAATTCGTACTGCTCTCAGGACATGGACATCCCAGCATAAACACAGCCTAACTACTTACCATAGCGTACGTTCAAGAAGTTCCTAGTGCAGATTCTCAGCTGCCTGACATTCCTGTGTTTTGTCAAACTAAAGCTAACACTGATAGAAAACAAGGCAGGGTATAAATCAGAAGGGATGCAGTCTCTTTCACACTGAGTGGGAAAGAAACAAAGAACAACAGGTCTCTTCTCAGAAGAGTCTAAGTAGCATTCCTAGTATCAACTGAGCACTAACCAAGACCTGGAAAATATTATGTGCAGGGGAGAAAGAAAAAGGAAAAATGGAAAGGGAGAAGAGTTAGGTCTCTGTGATCCAGCACTTTGCATCCTCGTCTTTTCAGCCGTGTAACTTTACAGGCATCTTGTAAGTGTGGTCCAAAAATAGAGTTGAGATAAAGCTGTGAGTTGAAAAGTGTGTGGTATGCTCTGTGTAGAGCTCTGGCATAGGCCACGAGGCATTTAAGTCACAGATACGCAAAAGTGCACAGACATGGATGAAACAAACACATTTTGGACTGCATACGTTGCCACCAGTGTTACCTTCTCACTGGCTAAGTTCATTCACATCTTCCTCGTGGTACTAATTACACTAGCAAGGGACTCTTCACCTACATTATTTTGCTCATTGTTGTCTTTAGTTAATACAGGCATTTACTAAGGAGTCCTTCAAATATCTCACAACCAATGGCACTTAATATCCTGCTAAGGATGGAGAAGGTCAAATCTGAATGCTAAGAGCAGGGGCAAAACAGACAGTTACTGCATTTACATCAATTTCAGAAGACCAGGAGTATCTGAAGAGCTGTAGGATAAAAGAAACAGAGTATTTTATCAGCAAATAATAACGGGAGAGGAAGGAGAAGAAGGAAACTAACCCTGGCAGCAAATCTTACCACTGCCCTCAGAAGCACAGCTGCACAGTATGATCCTGCAGTGCTAGAAGAGCCCTTCGTCCCATTTTAGCCTGTGTTATTTTGAAAGCACTAAGACAAGTTAGAAACACTACTTGCCTTCCAAAAAAGCTGTCCTCAGAGGATACTCCCCTGAATGAACTGCCCTTACAGCCAAGTCTTAATTGACTGGACCAGTCACACAAAATCCTCGAGGAAAGAGAAGGTCAAAACAAGGTCTGCAAATTCCTAGCTGGCATCTGGCTCCTCCTCATTATCAAGTTACTTCAGCTGAGCTACTGCTTTCAAACAACTGACCTGGAACTAGTCCCCACATTTTCTTCCTGGAAGTTCCTGAACAGATGTCTGCCTTCAGGGAGAGGGAAAAGAGAAGTGTGATTTGCTGAGGAAGCAGAGGACATGGACAGAGACAGCAAAACAATAAACATTTTGCTGAAGATACTATGCAGCCAGAGTGATTTTTTTCCCTGGAGGACTCTTCATCAATCTAAAATAAGCATAATTTTTATTTCCAAGTTCTATAGACAAATTACATCAACTCTTTCAACAACTGTAATTAGTACTTTGCTTAATGTTGTACGTGTCAAAATGTAAAGCATGCCAAGTATCAGCTTTAGAATAAAGCAAGACCTACCAAGTGTGTGCAGTTTTGGGCAACGCAATCTGAAAAAGACACTAAGCTGTAAGAGAGTATCCAAAGTAGGGGCACAAGGATGATGAAGAGGGAAAGCCGTATGAGGAGTGGCTGAGGTCACTTGGTTTGTTCAGTCTGGAGAAGAGGAGACTGAGGGGACACCTCACTGAGGTCTTCAGCATCCTCATGAGGGGAAGTGGAGGGGCAAGATACCAACCTCTTCACTCTCGTAACCAGTGACAGGGCTTGAGGAAACGGCATGAACCTGAGTCAGGGGAGATTTAGGCTGAGTATCAGGAAAAGGTTTTTCACCCAGAGGGTGGCTGGGCACTGGCACAGGCTCCCCAGAGAAGTGGTCACAGCACCAAGTCTGTCTGAGTTTAAGAAGCATTTGGACAACACTTTGAGGTACATGGTGTGATTCTTGGGGTGCCCTGTGCAGGGCCAGGAATTGGACTCAATGATTCTAGTGGGTCCCTTTCAACTTGGTATATTCTATTCTATGCAGTTAGGGTTTGCAGCTTTCAAATGAAAAATCTTATGGGCATATAAGAGTACCAAATAGCAAATAACAGTACAAGAAGTACTACCACGTATACAGATGCTGTCCTGCACTGCAGGACTAGAACATATATGTTAAGCAGGGCTCCCACAACCAGCTTTTTGCTCTTGTAGGATCCTGGCTTATGTAATCTACAGAGAGCAACCACCTTAATCATGAACTTCATTCAAACATTTATCACAATTAATTCTTCCATTAATTTTCTTGGTATGCATTGTTCCACGTGTCTGCCACTTCCTCAGTAAAAGTATTATGAGAACATCTCACAGACATTGAGCACTGCAGATTACTCCTGCAAAGACTGTAAAGCATATTTGAGACAGCTACTCTCACATAATCAAAGTAGCAAATTCTCTGTAGGCCACTGTGAATTGCAAAATTGCAAGAAAAACCTTCTTATTTTTCCTTTACACCAGAGTTATTACTGCAGAGCACACACTCTCACTTCCTCTACGGGCACTGATCAAGGAACTGTGTCTGTCTATTCCTGCATTGCACTTAACAATGTGCTTAGCTAAACCAGACTTCAGCAAAGACATCTAATCCTGTTTTTAAGACATAAAAACACTAAAACCTGAGAAGCTATCACTTCTGCCAACTGCCTCTTCGCCCTTACACCAACCAACCAAGAGTTTCATAAACAACATTTGCAGCTTTTACTATATACAAGAGAAGAAGTAGAATTATCAACCCTAATCATTTACCAGTAGATAACCCTGAAACTTTTGAGGCACTAACCTGGTATCAGTCACTGTGAAAAGCACTAGAGGTTTTTTACAAAAGTCATATGAACTTAGCTGAAGCTTCATAATGCAATTCTATTAACCTAAGCCCCCTATGGAGTTTCATGTCTGTCTGTACACGTCCCTTCACACAAACAAAAACTCTACAACTGATAAGCTGTAACTCTCCTTCAAAGCTTGAACAGTCTCAGAACTTGAAGTTTTGCAGGGGTGTGGCACTAGAACTGCTTTTGAATTATTTTCAGGGGTGGAAAAAAATCTTATATTTAAAAAAAAACAAAACAACAGACAGCCCATACAACATCCCCAAAGATTAAGACATAATTCCGAACACTACTTGTAGCCACAAAATGAAAAAAGACTGTTGATTTGGAAAAGAAAGAGAAGAGGGGAGTTACTACAAAGCACTAGTTTGGAGAGTTTGTACAAACCCATCTTGCAGGTCTTATTCATATTAACTGTAAGCATACTAGATATATCAAGGCAGTTTGATATTCAAACCAAACTTACCAGATGTATTAACTGACATACAATGATTTTACTAGATGCTTGCTTAAAGATGCACTGAGAGCCAACCAGAGCTTGAGTTATCAAAAAGCTCAGCTCTGCACTCTTCTGACACTTCCACATACAAGACAGGTCAGGTAAGAACTAACTCTCAGTCATTTGAGCCACATGCTACTGCAACTGCACAACAATCTCAGCATAAACATTGGTACACAAGAGAAGTCTGTACAGTTCAAGCCCAAAAGCAGACACTCACATCTATTGCATCTCTTTCAAATATGCGAAGCTGCAGAAACAGCTCAAGTTTGATCTTGCGTTCTTGAAAAAGCTCCTCCATCTGAGACTGGGCCTCATCCAGCTGCTGCAGAACTGTCTCTATGTGGTTGATCGAGCTGTTATGGGGGGTCTTGTTACTAGAAATGGCAGAATCCCTATTCAAAGCAGAGAGAGGGGAGGACGAAGAAAAAAAAGAGCATTATTGAATAAAAACCCTGTACAATTTGGATGCTATACATGACCACAAAATATAAGCCTGTTTCAGATAAGGTTAGTGCAAGCCATATTACACGAAAGCTAAGTCTGTACATCTTTGTAAATAAAAATTCAGATTATGTTTCAGTACATGAAAAATCATTAGGAAACTTGATTATTTTCATTTTTGGACCTATTCATCATGTAAAGACATTCTGTTTACAGGAAAGGTAAAATTTCAAACCAGAGACAAACCCTTCCATTGTGAAAAGAAGTGGCATATGATAACTATTTACTTTACTGAATCTTCCTGACAGTAAAAGAAAATCCAAATTAGTCAATTAAAAAAAAATTACTTAATCTTTTACTTGAGTATAAAACCTGCAAATTCAGATATGCTAATTTCCTGCAGAAAGGAGACATGTACCAGAGCAGCTGTGGCCCAAATTTATTTATCCAGATTGCTGCTGAATGAAATGGACTGCAAACTGATGGGCTTTACTACAGTGAAGTTACTTATCAGTCTGCAAAACAAATTCAAATGTCTCTTTATAGAAAGGCTGCTGCTCAAAACTCCAAACACTGTGGAGCCCTGCATGTCAGACTACAAAGACATACTAAGACATACAAAAGCTCCTATCAAAAAGGTAGCTTATGTAAACAAAATCTCCTTCTTGTGGAGATAGTGTTTATAAGCTGAGCTTCCTGTAAACAGAGGTTAGAGTCAGTACTGCATGAAAAATCACTGTAGTCCTAATATTTACAAGTTTTATGTCTAGGTCATATCTTGTACACATTACCTCTACCCTCAAAACAGAGAGAGCCTCACAGAACATCAGCTGAACATCAGAAGAGATGGAAATAAGAATCTACTTTACCTTAGTTGCTGTATAAGATCTTCACCTTCTTTTATGACATTGACTGTAACCTGCAGAGTGGTCTGTTGTTGTTGACCAAAACGTTTAATCAGGTCTTGGACAGCCTCCACAGACTCAGCATAGACATCATCAAGCAGTTCCTTCTGTAGCTCTTCAAGCCACGTCCACAGCTGAAGGACAGGGAAAAAGCAAGAAATGTAAGCCCAAGGATAAGGCAGTTACTATTCCAAATCAGTCTCACTGGACAAGAGAAAACAGACTGAGGTGACAGGGAGAAAGAGGATTTGTTTTTCTTAATAGAAAAATCCCATCCTCATATTAATGAAAACAAGCCTTTGTTTCAAATCGTTTTCGTTTCTTGGAAATACCAGGAAAGCTTTATCCGTGTTGCTAAGTCACCCTTTCTTTCCCATTTTCCTTCTACAGAACGAAGCGTATCCGATTGAGCAGCACAGAGTTCATAGCGAGAATCCCATCTGCAGCTCTGCGCGAGAGTCCCTGGGAGAGAAATGCTATGGTAACACTCCCTGAGAGAAGAGAGGAAGGAAGGAAGGAAGGAAGGAAGGGAGATGTATTGTAGCCACCATCAAATTTGCACTGCCAGGCTGACACATGCACACAGACAACATAACACTTTTCAGTGGCCTTCAAAAAAAAAGGAAAAAGAAAGGGCATTTCAGAAAACAAAATACAGAGACAAACCAGATGTGAGAAGTTATTGTTCTATCATGTTGTGTTTGCCCTCTTGATTTCAATTTCACGCTATTACAACAAAAATCCTCATAAGCAATTCTACCAGTTAATTCAGCATTTTTCCTCCCTGCTTCACATGTGCAAAACTGCTCCAAACTGCCCATGCACTGCAGCCTACAAAAAAATCCCTCAGTGTATGCTAGCCAGGTATCACTGTTGGTCATTTGAACCCTACAGTAATCTTCTCCACAATTTTATAAGGGAAGCTGTTGCATCTTAAGCTGTGTGTGGAAGTTACTAATAGTAAACCATCAGACATCTATTGTGGAACAGATAAAAACGCTGTTTGAAGAGAGTGAGCACGGCTGTATCCTGCAACACTCCCATGAGCAGCACTAACAGCACAGTGGAACAGCTGCTCTCACAGGAAACATTCAAACCCAGTCCCTCCTGTCTATTTTACCATCCCATCCCAAATGCTGCAATTCCTCGAACAATGATTAGAGCTTTTATTTTTTTATCCTGATAAAATAACTGTGATCTGATTATAAGTTTTAGTTCTTCTGATGACATTCACTCTCTGCCTTTAAAAATTTTACAGATACATTGAACCTAATTAAAATATTAACATTGTGAAAATACAGACACTAGCAATCAAAACTGGCTTAATTTCAAAATACAGAAAACCAAATGTTTTCTTTATTTCTTTGCTTAACATTTTCTATCCATTTCATGCAGCTGTTTGTATAATATCCTGATCATAAAGGTTTCCTAACCGCCAATGGAGCTTCATTAAAATAGAAAATTCAATGAAGAATTCTAGATCTTGATTAATCAGTTCCTTTGAAGCTTTGTTTAAAAATCAAATGCTAGTTTTTGTATCTCATAGTCTTATATGCCTCCTGAGGTAGGTTTTGAGTAAACCAAGCTATAGGTTAAATTTTCACAGTTGGGAAGAGCTAACAACATTTAACCAGACTCTTTTCTACAAATCTACTACCCCTCCTCCCCAAACCAGAACTGCCTATTCATACCCTGTTATTCTGACTACTCATATGCTTCTAAAGACAATGCTTGTCACAAATCTGAATGCAACTCCACAACCGTCAACACCACAAGCTCAAGGCACAGCAGTCTTTCTTATTAAAAGGAGTACAAATCAATAGAACTTAACAAGTGGGTCAGAAGAACTCTTCAATATTCATTCCAGCATAACCAAATGCAGCATCCAATTTTTTTTTTTTCCAAATGCATACTTTGGAATGCAACTTTAACTTGGGGACAAATGAAACTTAAGAGCAAGAAGTCTGACAATACAACCTGAAAAGTTTACTCATGTCTCAATGCCTAGAGGACATGCATTTATTCCTCTCTCAGCTTATGAAGTTTATGTCTGAATCAAAGTAACAGGGCATGAAGTCAGAAACCTTCCAAGTGAACTGGTATCTACACACAACTAGTACACTCTGCAATTGTGCAAATATATACAATAGAGAGTAACACTTTGTTGTTTTCTGCAATGTGCTTGATGCTGGCTGGAAGACCTCTACACTCTATGCTTACTATGCTAACTATAAGAGGCCTAACTTTCACAGATGTTTATAACAAAGCAACTGGGATTAAAACCATTTTGAGTCTCTAGGACTATATGAAGCTCGCCCCTTGGATCCCTTAAAAGCACCTGTACTGCAGCTCAAGACAGGTCCGAGAATAATTTTAATTTTTTGCAATGTGTTTTCTGCAGCTGGGTCGTGTTAGACCTGCACAAGGAATACACCTCACCTCTGCATTTCTTATTCTTCACATACACTTCGGTCACTTCTATAACTGCGTGGAAAAGACCTGGCAGGAGCAACAAAACTTGTAAGTGCTGGACTGGTGATGTATACTGTGCATGTGAGTAATTCCCTTAAAGTTCACAGAACAAGCAGACCTCTCCCTCTGCCAGTTCAGGGCAACATCACTTGCCTTCAGCAGAAAGACATAGGTACCAGTACAACAAAGTGTTATGCTGCCTGAGTTAGTGCCTGGCCAGCACACCATGACTAGAAACATAGTATCTTGCCCTCAGGGTACCAAAGGCCTCAAAAATGTATTTCATTTCCCTAGCTCATTAGCTGAATTGTCCACTGTTTGGGAAGGAAAAACATTTCACGAATGTGCAGAAAGAGAAGGAGAGTAATTAGTATGCATTACTTGCCTAGCTTTGATTCATACGCTGTTGAAAGTGGAACAATTTAAGCCATTTATGAAGTGACTAAACAGCTCTGTGACACTTCCATAGCAAAAGTTACTGTGATAGATTACTAAATAAGCTTTTTACACTTTTCTATCAAGAAAGTTTCTGACAAACAGCTTCCCCTCAAAATAATCTTGATGTTTATACACAAAAGTTACACTAAAGCCACCATAGATGAAAAAAAAAAACAAACAAACCCACAAAAAACTGTCAGGTTATTAAAGCTGGATACAAATTCATACAAACTGAGAGGAGCTTAATTCTTAATGGGTGGCAATAGCCAGCTGGCTTCTCTACAGCTTTCAAACCAGAATGATCCCTGGATATATTGGAAATTACATAAATTACCTTGTTTTCAGATACAAAATTAAGGATGAAGACTGTAAAAGGTTGCACAGTAAAGCCAAAAGAAAGCAAACAGTTTACAGGGGAGAGTGAACAGAGACCACAGCTTACCCATACATGTTCGGCAGTGCAGAACTACAGATTTTACAGTGCAATGACTTTCTGAGGTAACCCATTATTCCATAAAAGAGAGCTTGGCAACAAAAACCCACTGGGAAAAAAACCCACAAATTTCTCATCATTAAAAAACTATTAAATTTCTCTTGGTGTGAACTCTGAGCAACTTCCAGTCATGTCTTTTTCTATTCTTTCTAAGAGAAGCAGCATGAAGATTCCCTAAACAAACCATCAGGTCCTGCAACCTCAGTAAGAACTTTATCCCATGGCAATACAGCTGTATACATAACTCAATCCAGTCACAGGAGGCTCTTCTGCTCTTTTCATCTGCTCTTTGCATCTTATCTTATTTGGAGAGGGAAATAAAATTCTGAATCCCTGACAGGCAAATGTTTCACCCAGCAGATTTTTTTTTTCTTGATCTAAATATAGCACAGACTAAGAAACATCTGCTTGAATGAGCCTGCATCCTGTACTACCTCTTTCCTAAGTTCTTGGGAGCATGCCATTAGTCACTGAGATGGTATTATTTTAATTGTCTGCAACATCCTGGAAGTCGCAGTGTTTCCATCATGGGCCTCTATCCATTTAAGTCCCATCTCAGCCGTCTCCTGAATGACTGCAGTTAAGTAAGACCCTACTGTATTTTGCTGAATGTAATCAGAGAACAATTATTTTTGAGTTAATACCTTCCCCAGGAGCACAAGTTATTTTACAAGGGTAAAATATCCACGACACTCTTTCACCATTTATTTTTCCATTTTCATAATAATGGCTTTTAGATATGCAGTCTGCCTTTTCAGCAGGCCAGGCAAAGAAAGGCACGCAGTTTCTGCATGTAAAAACTGCAAATTCCTCTTTCTGCCTCTGTCCCCCAGCACAGTGTTACAGCATGTGTATTACCACAGGCACAGTTGTTGAAGGAGCTATTATTTGAACAGGGTCAAATATTGATAGTATTCCCCAACAAGAATGTCTAGGTGTAGAAAGGGGCTAATGTGTGTATCTCTGCCTGTAAGCTTTGGCTTTCAGGACATGCAGCAGACAGAAAATGTGTCTTTTTAAAAACAAAACCCATAGGATGTTAAACCCCCTGGAGTTTGTCTTCAGGGTTTTTCAGTGATATTCAGGATGTTAAATGCCTGTATTTTTTTTTTTTAATTAGACAGAATTATCTTTAAAAGCTTCAAATATCCCTATCTATTCTATAGTTATAAAGGAATTAATTTCCTATTCAGCATAAATTCATCCTTTAAGCAAAACTGAGTTTCTCACATCTTCCTAAAATTACACCAGCTACTACTACCATCCTGTTAACATTTCTCCCATTTCTTACCTGAACAAGAAAAAAAGTCTATACCATGGCTTAATAAAGGCCTACTTCTGCCACACTTTTATCAAGCACTTAGTGCTATTTCAATAACACTTGGACTTAAATTTCATCCCTTTTCCCATGCAAAGTAGCTATGTGTATTGAAAAGCCCAAGAGAGAAGAAAAGCTGTGCTAACTGGATTCCAGTTGTACTGAAGCAGTAAGCCACAACACACTTGAGTGTGCAGCCACTGAACATGTTTCTCATTTCAAATTTAAAAAGTGTGCTCCTCAACTCTCATAGTCAAGACCATCAGCAAAAGACCGGTCAGCGACTGCACTTTGTCTCTTCTGCAAGACCTGTCACATTGAGCATTGCTGTGCTATAATGACACAATTAAAATATTAGAGATGCACAAGTCCAAGAGACAGAGGCTTTACACTTAGATGGGGGCAATCCAGAAGATGCTCTGTTGCCTGGAAAGGGCACACACAGGAGAGAGCTGTGTTATTATGACATGCAAATTTTTCTTGGAGACCACCAGCACACAAGGATCAAATACCCAGGAGTGACAGACAACTAGAAGAGCAGGTCTGTCATCTCAGGATTCATCCCAGGATGAAAGGAATGCACCACTGTGTGATGGACACCCTTCCATACTGGATAATGCACAGGAAAGCATATTTCTGGCAGTGAGACAAAGCAAGACCATTATCAACATTATCAACAAGCTTTTTTTGAATCAAATAGATGTGCCTCATAGCTAGATGTGAATGAATTGGCAGCACTGTAGTCAGAGCAAGGCCTCCTCTGCCTTCTCCATGCACTGGCACCTTCAAAATGTTGCCACCTTTTCTCAAAGCTTGCACAGACTACTATTCATTACTTTGGTAATGAAGGCTTTTTATTTGAAAACTTAGTCAATTCCACTTCCCTTCTCTTTGTTTCAACTTTGGTCTATTCTAGAGCAAAGTTTAGTTTAAGCAAGACAAAAAAAGAAGAGACATGTCTTCTACTAACACCATTAAGCATATTGTGTATACATAAAAAGTGCTCTGAGCTATTTTATCATCAACTTGCCAGAATACACACAAAAGGTTATATGCAAAAAAATAACAGGCTCTTAAGAAATCATTCTCTTCCACTTACAGTCAGCCTGATCTGTATTCCCACACTTGACTCCAGTTAGGAAAATATCTGTTGCTCTACTTTGGCACTACAACAAACACCTGGCTTGGACAGGATTTCAGTCTTCCCACTCATAGCTGCTGAGAGAGAAATTTTGGAGAGTGTGTGCGCGCACATGAGTGTTTTCGTGTGCAGAAGAGTTTGAACTCAGACCAAAATGCTGTTCATCTCTACTTTGTGACAATTTCACAGCAAAGACTATTGAGACTCCTGCTCCTGTGTTTCGCACACAAAAATTTCTGATAACTGTTTATTTAAGAAATGTTATCTTTTATCTGTGCAACTGTTTTCTCACCATGTGCCTTGCCATATTATTAAATATCAAAAGGCACAAAAGTCATAGGGGTTTCACTGCCTTGCAATCATCAGTTTCAGTTATTAAATTGTATTTTATTCATCCTCAGGCTGGGAATCTGTCAGGACATAGTACTTTCAATGCAAAGATCTTGATACTGATATTTACAATCCCAAACACTTCTCAAATTTGCCAGTGCACAGCTTAATTTCAGTACATTACTTACTGAGAAGTCTGGCTTATAGATCGAAATGTCTTACTAAAAATCAATATTCACAACCTTACAACTTTAAAAGTAGTAATAACATAACAGCATGGAATCACAATTTATATATAGCAAGCAACTGATTTTCTCAAATCATCACTAAGCAAAATGAGTGATACCATTATATAACACTTTATTTCTGCCTTCCCTGAATACATCCTTTTTTATTCCCCAGCGAGAAATGTTGTCTACTGAGGTTAATCTATGAGGAGTCTGAGAACTTTTATGTTGCTTTTTCACGTTTGTAAACCACAGAGACCTCTACCAGCTTGTAACTACCTCACTACAAAACTTCTGGAAATGTTCAAGACAGACAGTATTTTCCACGTGCGTCATAAGAGGCTGCTGCACACATACTACACAGCTGCTTTGTGCACAGGTATAGTAAAAGTCTGTTACTGCCAGGATGAGCGTTTTGTGGCAAAAGAATTGCTTCTGAAAGCAGAAACTGTGCTGATTTACTAAGCATGAGCAGAAAAAAGAGTATTGTGCAGACACTAAAGGGTTGATGCTTCTCAGGGAAGCTGGGAAAAGTTGTAGGCAAATTCTGTGTCAGGTATACGGGTTATGTAAATCTACAGGGGAGAAGTGGTTTTGGAATGCTCTCATCCAGATGAGAAGAATTCATTCAACATGGAGTATTTCTGGAGAAAAGAATAAAACACACTAAAACATCCTACTTCAAAAAAAAATCAAGGGATTTGATGGATATCAGAGCCAGATTTCAAAGTCTCAAAACAGCCAACAACTCAGACTAACAGTTTTTCTCAGCTCTGTGGCTCCCTCCAAACTGTCACACATAAACAGGTTTTAAACTCTTCATGTCTATTTTTTTACCAGGAAAACACACAAAAAGATACAAGAGACAAATTTCAGCCTGAATACTTGAAGGGCAAAATGCACTGGTGGTATTTTGATTTCTTTGGTGGTTTTTTGTGTTTTGAGGGTTGACTGGTTGGTGGGTTGGGTTTTTTGGTGTTGGATTTTTTTTTTTAACTTAACAACTGAAGCACCTCTTTCTGATTCAACAGCTAACGTATTATCGTACTACTTGAACTCCTCTCTTCACTAGCAAAGCATGCACGTTAACTCCTTCACAATACGGCAGAAAGGTTACATTGCTTACAGGTATGCACTAATTTATTCAGTGATTCCCCACATCCAGCAGGAGAAACACAATTCTCCTGCCAATAAAGCATGGATGACTTTCAGGTTTAGGGCATTTTTATCTTCCATCTGCTTTGTGATGCCTTCTCAGTGCTCCACACACAAGTTTGATAACAAACAACATGCTCTTGAAAACAGATCAGAATACAGAAAGCACAAGACAGCTTTGAGCTTGCTATTTCTTTGCACCTGAACCAAAGGACTAGTCTACTAAATAAGAACCATGCATCTCACTCCCTCACCTGTATGTTTTTAAGTAGAATGTAAACAAATAAAAACACAGCCTTTTCTTACATAAATAAGTACTCTTAAAAATTTTCCTTTATTAATTATAAAGGTCATCCACATGACAAAACCAAAAAAATCAACATGTGCGCATCAGCCACCGCAGCACCTTTTCCTCAAAGTCCAGGCTGCAAAAAGGCTGCCATAGTAACAGCTGTGTGTACTTACAGACTCAAAATAATATCCATTTTCCCAAAGTAATAAATCAAAATATAGAATCTTTTTTTTCCTTTTCAATAAAACATTATTATCTAGGGGAGCATTGGCAACATGCCAGCACATCTGCATCAGCCTCCCAGAATTACTCAATGGTGACTCACAGATCAGTCTGCTTTTCGGTTTTTTGGATTTTTGAAAGCAAATCCTTTTACAGTCTCTGTCTTTCATCACTACAACCAACTATATTCCATTTAAATACCATCCCAGCTGTTGCTCAAATTAAAACAGGTAATGAAGAAATATACAGAAAAAATGAGCATGTTTCAGCAGTTGACTGCTCCTGTACTTCATAACAGGTAATGGACCAGTGCCACATGCTTGAGAAAGTGAAACAAAAAAGCTGCCCCCTAAGGATAGCTTATGAAACAGCATTTATATTTTATTTAAACAAGCAGAGCCCTGGGAGAGTTTTGGCAAGGAAGCATCTAACACAAAACTGATGGGGGAGCTGTGTACTCATGTCTAGAGCTAAAAAGTAATTTAATCCTGACCTCCTTCAAAGACCAACTGCCTTGTGCTTTTGTTTCAAGTGCAAAGCAGATGTTTCACATACAAAAAACTCCCACTCCTTTGCTCAGGTTTTGCTGAAGAAGCTACTTTGAATACTATGCCACTGAACAGACCATTTCTCAATGTACTGTGAAGGGAAGGAACACATACCAGGACATGCTGTGATCCAGAAGCTTTTTGTATTTTCACCAAGTTTGAACAGTGAGATTTAACATGAGCTCCAAAGAGAAACCAAGTGACCTAAAGTTGTCAAAATTTGCCACTATGGTAACCAAAATGCCTTACTTAAGTCCTTATTTTTGTTGTAGCCTGTTCCACCCTCTCCCATGAGCTTATAAATTCATATGATCTGTGTTCTGAATTGGAGCAAAAAAATGAACTTGCTGAAAACTGTTTGGCTGAATTTTCTTTTTCCTGGTGTATCAGTTCAACCTTTGAAGACGACTAAAAATTGCAAATACGAGGCAAACCATTGTCATTATCAGGTAAGCTGTTTAGTTTGCAAAGAACTGTCAGTATACAAGCTAAAAATGCAATTAGCAAAACAGAGAAAGAAACAAAATCTCTCTGGGCAGCAGAGTTGCCTTAAGTAGCCTTGTGCTTCTGCCATACATTTCAGTCTCCTGAACCGTGTCAATCTAACCATGGTAACTCAGACAACTGGAGAGCTGGTTGGATATAAAAAACCACAAGTGCACAGTATCTCCCCCCGCCGTGCTGTGTTGTAGCTGTACCAGTTCCCTGATCTGACCCTCCCCCCTTTCCCGTGACTGAACAAGCATGTTTACTTGCACAACAAAGGAGGCAGAAACTGCTTCTGAAAGCAAACAATAAAAATAAAAAAAAATCAATAAATTAATAATTAAATCCTTAAACAGAACTACCATCCTACCCTAGCCCACAATCCACAGTGAATTACAAACCAAAATTCATCATACAGTAGGGGCTTTTACTGTGTCCCATGGCAAGATTCCAACAATGAAACCAACATTGGATAGTACCAGTTTTACAGCTTGAAGCTATTACCACAACTTAGTGGAAGTTTTACCTCTTTAACGTGAGTGTGAAAGGACACAGACATGTCCAGCAGGATCTTGCGTTGCTCCACACGCCTAACAAAATCCTGTATCCGGTCTTCAAGCTGATGGGCAGCTTGATAAATTTCCTCTGGGTCACACTCTCCAGTCTGAGCGAGCTGTTCTGCTGCTTCTAGGAGCTTATCTGCGTTGGTATATGTGTTCTGTAGAGAAATAAGTTAGTTTCACAGGTTTAAATAAAAAAAAGAAGTAATTATATTTTAAAGCTGCTCCATTAATGAAAACAAAATGACAGAAAGGCCCTTGGAATGTATTTTTCTTTCTTCTTTTCTTAAAGAAAGTAGAATATAATCTTACCAAAGATTTTGCTAGATTTCTATATACTTTTCCATTTAACTGTGAATAAATTAATTTCTTAGCTCCTTATTTATGTCTATTCAAATGTCTTCCCAATACAGAACCTGGAATGAGGATTTTATATTCACATCTAGAATAAAGATCAGCCTAAATATCTAACTACTTGCAAACCGTCCTGCTTCAATACTGGACAAATCATTACAGTCAGGGACAGAAGTCTTTTCAAGTATGTATTACTAGAGTTGAAGAAGTTCTAACTGCTGGTAGAGACGCTTAACATCCCATCCACACATCCAGTAGGAAGGTGGAAAGTGACCAGACACAGAAGGTGAACATTTTACTCCATCCTTACAGAAGTGAGGTGTCCAAAATCCATGTGTCAAGCGGACCATTTGTGAAACAGCAGCAGCACAGGAAGATTTAGAAGACACGTACGGCTGAGTGCCTGAATGGAATACTGTCCCAACACATCATGGGATTAACAAATGCAGATCAACAGTCCTGCAAGAGACTTGGGTCTAAGCAGAAAAAGAACAGCAGAAGCCTGGTATCTCACATGCTGAGAGTGCTGTGGTCCAGAGACGAGACAGAAGTTAAGCAACTCCTAAAGCTTAGAATTTGCAACCTGCCTCTACATCTTTCTCATTAATTCAAAACAGGACTAAGTCCAGGCATTTGTTATAATTTGGTTGCTCTTTTTGAGCCTAACCTTGGGCTTTCATATTTTAGAATGGTTCTCAAAATACTCATCAAGAAAGCTTAGAAGGATGTTAACCTCTGGAAAAAATAGTCTAGGTTTGGCTTCAGTCTGAAGAAGCTTTGCTTATGTCACCACATCAGGTCTTCTCATAGGTTTGTACCACAGACTAAAAAAAGAAAGAATTCTTGACAATATAAACTGCACCTTTTTCTTTTCAATTGTGTCTTTCCATGTTTTCCCAATGTCAATTACACCAGGTAAAAACACTGCTGGTCAAGGTAAATTAAGCCTATGCAAAGGTACTTTTCTTTGCCATAAATACACTATCACACCTCTAATTAACATTATAACATCCACAAAACTTAAATCCAAGTCCGGCCCTAAAACTGTACTAAAGGGCAGGAAATAAGTATCTCAAGCAAATTACCAGACAAGCCCAGGACAGATTACATGACTCAGTGCAGCATTCATATATTTGCAGGGGAGTTCCCCCTTCATTTATTATGATCTATTTATGTAAGGAATTAAATCCATGCTGTTTCTTGACTTTGACTGTGTACCTTTTAGCCCATCCTTAACTTTCAGCTTTTTAATTGCATGGAGAGGTAGAGAACTCCTCCCTGGTTTCCCTGGGAAAGGCTGCAAAGACAAACATAAGTTTACCTTATTCAGTGGGGAGCACACTACTCAACACTCCAGACCAACTGTCTCAGGCCATGCTGGCCTAGAATACACTCTGATCTGTGCTTTGGAATTTTGACTTCCATGGTTGCAGCTCACACATGTTCAAGGGGCAAGGTCTAAGAGCCTTAAGGCACTCCTCAAACAAAAACTACTTCATCAGTCCAGAGCACCACACCCAACTGCAGATGGCTGAAACAGAAGTTTCCCATTTTAATGAAAACTTTATCTCACATGTGAAGCATTGTTTACAAATTCCAGAAGTATCTTCCGCATTACACAGGCCCAGGCACATCTGATTTCTCTTCCTGTAAACGGGATGGTGAACTGTCTGTATTCAGAAAAGATCACAACCTGGATGCTTCTTCAAAAGGGGTTGTGATTCTCAAACCTAGCAGCAGACACATGCCTTAACACACAAATTTCACTTCCAAGTAGAGCTGAAATATAACATAAATATTAACTGCCTATTGGAATAGAAATCACAGCAAATAGGCATTCAGTACTAACTACTGCCTTTCCCAGCTTTCTGCTTACTTCTAAACAATGCTAGGAGGAAACAAAGTAGCAATGTGAAGATTTTGAAAATGCTGGTCCCAGGAGACAGTTCACTGGTTAGAAAGCAGAAAGTTAGGCAGAAAGAGCAGGAGTGCTCCCATGATGCTGCTTGTGCCAGTTTCCTGAACTGACAAAAAAGACTTCCCCATGAAAAACTTCCTCAGAATATCTCCACTAGCACACCCTCCCCAAATCCCAGGGGAAAGGAAGCAGCCCTGCAAGAGCTTCAAGATGACCTGTAGTCCATCCCTCCGTGCCGCAAGATCTGAGTCTTTAATAGGCATTCTTCTCCAAAAGGCTGAAAAATCCTCTGTAATAGAATTTACCACCTTCCGCAACAACATATTCCATCATTTTTCTAGTCTTCCTGTTGAGAAACCTTTTCTACACATTGTTCACAAAAAACAAACACCACACGTTTAGAAAGCATATGAAGTGGCACATCATAGAAAACCCAAAGGTTACATTTTAATGCAGAAATAAGTACAACTGACCATAAATACAGCAAAAGAAGTGAGTGGAGGTATGGACTGAACTTGACACAAACTGGAGCTTATTCCACTACAGAAAGGGAAGAGAGACACAAATGGATGGAGAGAGATCAACAGAGGCATACAAATCATTAAAGGTAAAGAAAATTAAGATAGGTTAGTCATTAACTACAGTGGACGCTATCACATTTAAACATCAGACAACACACTTAAAGTGAAAAAGCAAAGTACTTTTCACCTAAGGAGCAATTAAATTGTGTAACTCAATGCCACAGGATCTGGTATACATTCCAAGACCATAAATGGGTTCAAAAAGTAGTTAGCCTAATTAAGGAAAGAAAAGTCCATCAGTGACTATTAAACACTGGTTCTGATGTATCCTTCAGTTCCAACATCAACCAGTCCCAGACAACTGGGAAGGTAAAGGTAACTTTTTAAGCATACAAGTCCCTTTTCTTTATTTACACAACTGGTGATAGGCACAAGATACTGTAAGACATGGACCTTTAGTTTGATGTACTGCAACTATTCACAGGTAAAATTCAGAACCAGTTCAAATACATAACCTTTTTTTATAACCTTAAAGGAGAGGGCAACTGGTGGTGGTGTTTGAAAGGTGTATTCAAACACAAACTTGGAAGAATCTTTCGTGTGCATCTCTTGCACCAAGAATACTTGAGTTCTTTACTCAGATGCAGTCTGCACATGGAGAAAAGAACTTACCTATGGAAAAAGATCCCATTAATTAATTCTTGTCATATATCTTTTATATTTTTTGAGCACAGATTACTGTGAAAAGCAGACATAGATTATAGTTGAAACACAAAAAGCTGACTTAGAATTTCATGTAGAAATGCATGGACAAGTAGAACCACAATATTGACCTGTATCCAGTGTTTCTAAGTTGAAAATACATGCCCAAAAGTGAATCAATTATGTACAAATTTGGAGTCTTGACACTTTGACTAAATGGTCTCATGGACACAAAGATGATTATGGGGAGAGGGGGAAAAAAACCAAAAAATGGATAAGTAGAAATTGAACTGGACAAGCCTTACATAAAGAGAGGAACACAATTTTACAAGGGTGGGTCCAAGTCTAAGTATGTATATGTAGGAATTTAATAACAGAATTTAGGAAGGATTAATAGCTGAGTTTTAACTATCTATTTTCTGAAGTGCTAACAAAAAGCGTCAAATAAAGAGAAACCAACTGTCATTTCACATGAATTTTAAAGTGAATAATTTGTAGACCACAGCCTATTGACTCTGCAACTTCTTTTCTATTCAACATACAGCTTATTTTAACATCTTTTCGAATGCTGTTGAGGAAATGGCACCTCATTCACATTAAAAAAGAATGAGGGAGAAAGCAGAAAGGAGGAAAAAAGAAATAGTAATTCTTGTTCCCCTCAAAATCAGGAGTTAACCTTTGATCAGGAACATCTCAACATTACTGTTGGCTCCCTGCATTTCCTAGAACACTGCCATGCCACTGACACTTCACTTGACACTCCTTTCTCGCAACTTCTAAATAGAACTGACTGAAATTCTCTGATTAGGGTCCTATTAAGAAACAAAACAAAACAAAATCACAACAAGAAAAAACAAAATCCAAACCACAACAAAGACACGGACCAACCAGAAATGTAGGTGGAGAGTCAGTCAGCTGAAAGTTATTGACACTTTAACAAAGGACTGCAGATTGCTGTTTTATACTTGAACATAATCTTCCTTGTAACAGCAACAACAGGAATGCCTTTTGGGGCCTGCTTATATCCAGTTTTAGAGCACGTAAGGGGAACAACTCAGAGGGTGTGCCTTTCTTGGCAGTAACTCACTACACATTCAAGAGTTAGAGATGAAAAAAGTACTTATTAGATCATTTTGTCCATCCTTCTGTCAATGGAAGATAGTCCCCTGTAGTATATTTAAGTTTTTTGACCAATCTAAACCTGACCTTCCACTCATCCCTTAAAGAGATAATTTTAAACTCTAGTAACATTCAGTTTTATGAAGTTTTTGCTAAAAATTTGCTTTACAATTTTCTACTTTAAAGTATTACGCAAATTAACAAGACACTTTTTTTAACATCCCACTAACAGTTCTACACACTTCATTCCCTTTGGAATTCCCTCAAACATTTTTTCTTCTTTGCTCAAATAACACAGTATTAAGTATGAGATCATTCAGGTTTTCTGAAGTATCTTATGGAAATAGATTCTTGCTTGTCTGACCCAGAAAAGTAAGTATTTCCACATGGAAAATAATATGGTTCTTACTAAAAATGAAGCATTAGACATGCATACGGAAAATCCAGCATATATATAATCAAAAATAACAACACATTATTTTTGAAAATGTTATAGGAAATCAGTATTGAGGAAGGTTTCTGATGCTCTTTCAAGTCCTCAGTCACTGGAGGACCGTATTTACAACAAAATTTTATCAAGAGCCTCATCTTCCACTAAACAGGAAAACTGTAAACACACTTCTGATGCACTCACCATAGTAGATGTCGCTGCTGAGCTCCTGCATGTCACTTGATAATTTTCTAATAACATTGTCTTCTGTTCTGACTGAAGGGCCGCTATGTCAACCCTACGTTATGGAGACTTTTCTTGAATAATCTTAGAGATTCTTACTCTAACCAATCATTAAGGCTGGACAGAGAGTGAATGTTACTAATGGGGAGGATTCTAGCCTCCAGCTTCCTTCACAGGGTTTTATTCAGCTCACATGCCCTTGTGGAGGCTGACACCAACACCAACTTCTTCTTAATCTCCCTGTATCCCTTTGAATCTATTTGTCTTCTGACTTTTTTTTCACAGAAAAGTCTTTTGAAGTTCTATCATTGGTTCCACTTAACTTCCTGTGGGGTCCTTCAATGGAAAAAGCATTGGTATCAGTGGTTCAGAACAGGAGGGCATATACAAACTCGACTGTATTTAAAGAATAAACTTCAAGCCAGATCGGCCAGTTTGCCGGCTCACCTGGTTTCCTTAGGAATCTACCCTCTTCCTCCACATGAGATCGTGGTGAGAGGATTTGAAAGCTCCCCAAGCTTAAAGTCAGAAAGCAGGACTTTGACTTATCTCCAGCCTCTCTTATCAGGCTGCACAAAAGTTTAAATCCTGGAATCCTATAGAACTAAGTTATTTTAAGGGAGAGCTTTCATTCTTCTGTGAACCAATATTTGAAAGTATACTTTTGAAAATAATAGTAATGATAAATAATAGCAAAGCAGCCCTGTTGTGCCCCAAGACTCCCAAGCTGTGGGACTATGGAAGTTTGTCGTTTTCTTATCAAAGTTGGAGCACAAAAGAGAAATGAAATAAAAACTTGCAACAGAAACAAAATAGTCTGTTCCTGCAACTGAATGTTTTGTAGTGGAGCTCCTTGTGCTCAGCCCTTCAGTGGAAAAGCAGGAATTTTTTGTTTATTTCCCTGGCAAGTGTACAGTCCTTCATGAGATTGCTTTTACCTGCGCAACCTCTTCAAAGTCTTCATGGCGTTTCTGCAAAGCTCTGGCCCGATGTAGGGATTTTCCCACTCCAGTATGTTTGCTAAGAAAAGCTTCTCCATGGTTTTCAATCCAATCCAACACCTGTGGTACAGAAGAGAGACACACAGAAACTCTCAGTGGACGTACTGAATGTTACAACAAAAAGACAACTACTCAAGGAACTAAGAAGCTGTAAGGGGACTGCTTACAAGGAACTTACTGTTAGATTAAAACACAGTGTTGCCGTTGAAGGACATTGACTACATCTAACTTTTCTCAAAGCAGTAACTAAGCTCAAACTAGCAAAACAGTATGATTCAAGATTATAAGTTTATTTTGAAGGACAACCTCAATTCTCCACATTGATCAATTTGACAGTAATCTGATCTGAGTGGTGGGACCCCTTTTGAGGGTCTCTCTAATCTGTTTATGCCTTCAGCTGGCATTTTTGTGCAATGTAACACTAACAGAGTTTGCACACTACTGGTGAATAACACAGTGAAATTTTGTATTAGATGAGAACTCGCTTCTCCTTCTACAGTCAAGAAGAAAGAATAAGTAGCACAATTTTTAACTAACACAAGAAAACTGAGTAGAAACCATTGTGAGATAATGACAATGCCTGTATTCAGAGCATATGGAGGAATTTGCCCCAAGTCTGAAGAAGTACCCCCTCAAAACATCACATATAATTGTTTATTGCAAATTTTATAGCTGAAAAACTGATGAAGAGAAGGCATTTTAAGGGCATTAATGTTTCTACCACAAGGATTGGGCTGGTAGCTTTAAAAATAGTAAAAACTGTACACGTAATTAGTTCCTGCCAGTTAAAAAAAGTGATTCCTGCACATAAACCAAATTTCTGGGGAGTGAATGAACAAAAACATCTGATCCTTCTCCAAACTTACACATCTTAGCCATATCTTAATTCATTAGTTAGAATGCATACAATATTTAACTTTTTGGAAGATATTCAGAGGTCCAAGAATGATGTTCAAAATTAAAGACAACTGCATACAAGCAGCTTTCTTAAGTCAGCTAACCATTTTTATACAGTATTTATGTAGTGGTGTAGAACATTCATGTCTGGTGTTTTCTCTCTTAAAAAATAAATAGTTTAATTTGTTTTGAATATACCTTTCAAAAGCCTGTACCTTCCCTCTTCTTATCTACTAGTGTCCTTTACTCTGACCCCTGAATTTGGATGAAGTTTCCCTCCCCTTTTCTTATACTGAAAGCATTTAACACTTAGTGTAACTAAAGAGAAAGACTTTTTTTCCTTTTTGCTTCCAAACAGGTTTGAGAACTGCTCCTGCAACATCACTCATGACTACATTTAATACACATGTAATCCCACACACTATTTCCATAAAAAACATCTATGCTTTCTTTAGCAGAAAAATGAAAACACAATTTTCTCATTTATTTTGACTATTCAAATCTTTTTTGGTTTGCAAATTCTCTCCTACTGGACATCTTCAAAACAACAAACAATCCTCTAATACCACAAAATAAGCCACTTCAAATCACCAACACTTCATTAAATCTACATACTTAACTTATGCAGTATTTGTTTTCCTAGCAAGTATTGCCAAAAGAATTTTATTGTGTTTTAGGTCATTGCTAGCTTTCATTTGCATCTTTCGAGGGAAAGTATTGATCAGAGAGAGTGAGGAGCCAAACATGGCCTCAGTTACCTGTGAAGTTTATATTACCAATACTTTTGACTAGGTTCATGAGACTACTCTGCTTTTCTCATTATAAAAAGGGCTAAAAAGAGCTATGGTTGGATGAAAGAATTAGACCAGACTCTGGAGACTACTAACAGTTATAAGTTTACAAATGAAATCAACAGCAAAATCAGTCCCAGAAAGCATGGGATGAAAAGCAGAAGGTAGCCCAGGGAGAATGATTTTTGCTCCAAATAATGCTCAATAACTTCTCAAGGGAAGCAACTGTCATAGAAATCCAGTACACAGATCATGACGTAAACCACTCAGCTAGAGAAACGTTGCTGCCTTTCAGTGAAATCAGTATGAATACAAGCCTTATTAATGCTCAGCCTTCTTACCTTGATTCTTAACAAAACTGAGGAAGCACTCTTTATGTGGGAATTTAATCATTTAAAGGCAGAGTCATGGGATGCTCTTGCCCAGCAGTGAGAGCTTTGCATACCACTTCAACCAAAGCACAATATCATTAGTTGGCACTGGTATTACCATTTGGTAACCTTAATTTACGCATTTTCTTCCTCTTCCTGGGAGAAAAATACACGTTACAAAAACCATCATACCGACCCACTAAGGACTCTTCTACTAAACTAAAGGCAAATGGAATTTAGTCTGGTACTAAGCAATACATAGGAGTTTAACAGGCTCAACACTCTTCAGTGAAAGGGTGAATAATATCATCCTCCACTGCAGCAAGTTGTTTTAATTATGCAATTAAGCTCCAACTGCAGTCTCAGCAGAACCATCCTTATGCCCAAAACAGGATCGAGAAGAACTCACATTTTTCTAGCATCAAACTGAATATAAAAGAAACTACTATGGAAACATAGCCTCATTTTGGCAAAATCATTGCTCATGCCTGTAAAATAAGTGTTTTATGTACGTTGCTTCTAGAAATAAATCTGATCTTTTGCAGATCCAGCACGCTCATTTTCACCAGTCTTTCCCACATTATTATCCAGTCCTTACCCCCCACCCCTTAACGTACTTTGCACATGCTCATTTTTCTGGTCTCCACCACTTACTTGCTGCTGACATAACATTCAGAAGGGGAAGATGGAAACCTTCGCATTTCTAATCTTCGGATAGTAAGAATGTGGAAATACTCTCTCCCAAAAAGAACCATTTTACACTGGAACCGCCTTCAAAAGCCACATGGGAATCACACAGTGAAATCATGTTGATGCTGAGTAAGTAGCAAGCATTCATGGCCCACCCTTCATTAGTCAAGGCTGAAACTAGTGACTGCAACAGCAAAATCTTTGAGGCAGGCAGATCAAGGAAGGAGAAGCAGCACATTTATCCAGAATGGAGAGAGAAGGCACACAAGGTCAGTAAGAACTAATAAATGTATGTTTTAGGGGAAAAACAAACAAAAAACAAAAATCCCAACAAACCTCCAACCAGTATGTTTTACTTATTTCTGACTTGCGAGCCATCAGGAGTGTTTTTTAGGCACCAAAACTCTGATTGTATGAGTGTCAGCAGTATCACTCTACCAAAAACATTATCTTTACATTCAATTTTGACCTTCATGGCCTATAGTCACAAAACTTAATGTTGCTGTTCCAAGTCTACTTTACTGCTTCATATCAGAATCAGAGCCATCTCCTTTCATTAGGTAAAAGGCTGGCTCTATTATCCACTTGGTAAGCTTGTCAACTCTTAAGCATGAAATTATACTTTTACTAGTACAGTTTATACTAAAAGGGCTACATTAAACAACTGAGTGTAACAGCCAGTGGCCAGACTTTTTAAAAAAATTTAAATTAACATCCTCTTTTTTGGTGTTAATATGCAAACTAACCAGGCATGTTTCTGCTACCTTGGGTCAAGTTCAGAATTCTATTCAGTTTAAGATGGTCATAGGTTTTCACATTTCAATTTCAGATTTGCTGTAACTCACATCTTATTACTATTTTTATTTCATACACTACTTTCTTTACTACTTACTTCAAGAGATTAGTGGATGGTGTATACAGATAGCACTTACAATGCTTTTATTGATCTGGAAAGCTCCACTAAAAACAATTTCACCGTATACAAGAACATGCAAGATAGAAGAAAAAAAACCCAATGAGTTTTCTAAGGTGGAAGTAACACAATGTAAAGTACCAGCTCAACATGGCAAATTCCCTTTTCCAACTCAGCTCTGTCACTCACTTCACACTTCCATGAACTGATTTATTTCATTAATCCAGCAGAAAATAACGCCAGCAGAGGGAGGAGGAGGAAATCAGACTCACACTTAAGGACAGTTATAGATTCACTTACAATGCACTTGATTGCTTGCCACTATGTGCAATTTAACTATAAACAGTGGAAGAGAACCCCCTTAGTTTGACATGAAAAAAATTGTCACCACATGTAACTTTATTGACAACAATTTAAAAAGGTTTTCATGTTAAGTTTCTAAATCAATATTAATTGAATTTTTTAAGGTTTGAACAAAGACCAGGAAGCCTGAGAGAATGTGCAAAGAAAAACTAAAGTATATTAGGAAACTGTTTTGGGAGCTCTACACAAACCATTCCAGAATTGTCTCGGATATAAATTTAACTAACACCTCAAACCATAATCATTTCATGTACTGAATGGTGTTAATGATTATTCAGTTGAAAAGCTAACATTTCTCAGATGAATTAAGATGATCTGATAAGGCTGTTTTGGTTTTGTTTTGCAAGAAAAAAGTATCCTTGTTATTCAAGATCACTTTTTTCCCCTGATGAATTTTGAAAGCTGAGAGAGCTACAATCTGTCAAAGCAAAGTTATTCCATGGAATATTTGTTTGCCTTTTATCTTTAAGACATCTGCTGTGGCTATTGGATTAATTTATCTGGTACGGATGTTGAATTGTCATTATCTTACAGACTGACCTGCACTGAAATCCAAGTATGAAAACCTGTACTATGAAAGGGAACCGTAAGCAAAATTGACATTGTGATTCATAAGGCAGTGCCCAAAAGACACCAATATCTGTAAAGTTAAGTTAAAGCAACATAACAAGGAGCTAAAGTTCTTCATGCACCATTTCAGAATTTAACAGTCATTACAGGGATAAACCAAAGGACAACCTAATCTCTGACAGTGATAATTACTAGATATTAAGGGAAGGGCTGCATCTCTGTACACATCTAGTTTGAAATTTCATGTGGTTGATAAAGACATGCATTAGAACAAAAGGCCACAACTTCAAATTGTCAAGAGGATATGTTGCTATCTTAATGCAATGTCTGCCTTGCAAAGCATGTAAAGGAACCACAGGCATAAGCAGGAAGAAACAAATTTCTCCAACCAGTAGGTAAGGCATGTACCAAATAATAAGTTGAGATGGATCAACCTTCTTGAGCCAACTGGTTCATACTGAAAACTTCTGATATATTTACAATCCACATGCATGATTTGGATAACACATTCTTGATACTGGAACTTATAAAAATAGGTAAAGCTGTCTACTTTGTTGTTTTCAAATCTGTGACTACTTGATCGTCCATTCCAAAGGGTCTCATACTGAAAAGGAAAACCCAGCTTCTTGCTGAAGAACATGGTGGTGACTGTACAATAACTTGAGGCTAATGAAAGGTTATTTGCCAGCTTCAAAGAACAAAGCAGTCTGAGAGCTAACTCCTCCACACTGATAACCATGACTTAAGAAATTTTCATTTTCTGCTCCTTCCTGCAAGCATTTTATTACTCCCAAGATAATAAAGGCACAGACTAGGAACAGCACAACAAGACTCTTTGCAGCATTTAATGACACCTTTCCTCAGGGAACAAATTGCCTGCAGCCTGGCCTATAGGCCTGAAACTTGAATTATGCACCTGGTAAATTACCTCAGGAGATCAACTGGCCTAGATTGGCTAAGTAGGTCCTACTTGAACTGAATTCAAACTAGAGGAGAAAGTTCCACCATCCAATCCGCACTTCATGGCACTAGACTACTGAGAAGACCTACATTTTTCCCTATGAGAAGCAAACTACTGTGTTAATTTCGTTTTCTGAAGATTCCTTAAGAAGCCTTCTGAGTTTAAGAGGTGATTCATTTGTGGACTGTGCCTCATCACAGAATCACAGGATATTTTGAGTTGGCCCTTCACTGACAACTCATGCAAGTACCAGCACTGACCCTCCTGACTAGTTACTACTTATGTTGTTATCTTGATGACAGAGCCTCAAGAATTTTTACAATGGCATAACGGAGTTTTCAGTTTGGCTCTCTATGCCCTTCCTGACAATTCATAACATGGACTCTGCTTTCTCCTACTTCTTTTGTCAGCTAACATTTTTCATGCCTGTCTGCATTCTTTGTCACATCTGAGTGTTGAGAATTTGGGTAACAGCCTGCCTGTCTTTCAATATATGCCTCTTTTTAGATAAAAAATTAAGTAATCAAGTTTCAAAAACTGTACTTAATTTACTGCTTAACTATTTATGTTGTTTAATTACATAAAGAGTCCACATATAGAAAAAGTTGAGCTAACAAGATTACTCACTCTCTCCATCATCTGCCTAAATTATCTCTTTCAACTACTGTAAACTTATGAAAGCCAGTTATTTCACTCCCAGCTGCTCACATCCAGTATCTTCTTGAACCCGGTAAGTACAGGAGAAGAAAAAAGATTAGTTTAATCAGAATGTATAACTGGCTATCTAAAAAACCCATTAGGAAGTTCCTGATTTGTGAACACTTTTACACTGAAATGAAATATCATGATCAGCAAATACTGGCCATATTTACTTTTTCATGAAGATGAGCTATTAAAGGATAAATTACTAATATATCTGTCAATTGCAGCCCAAGGCCATTATTTTATGTTTATTAAAACATCATCAACCAAGGAACTCTAAACAACGTCAGAGACACTAATGCCTGTACATAACTATTAACTTTTATGGATGTTGTCATATAATAAAAATATACCAGCTAATAGCCATTAATTCAAGAACAGTGCTATTACCAGAAAGTAATCTCATCTGTAATTTTTACAACTCCTTATATCTGTGCAATCACACAGTACCTACAGGATGGACAAGGGATCAGAGCCAGCCAGCACAGGTTTAGGAAGGGCAGGTCTTGTCTGACCAACCTGATCTCCTTTTACGATCAGGTGACCCACCTGGTGGATGAGGGGAAGGCTGTGGATGTGTCTAACTGGACTTCAGCAAAGCCTTTGACACCATCTCCCACAGCACACTCCTGGAAAAGCTGGCAGCCCATGGCTTGGACAGGGGCACTCTGTGCTGGGTCAGGAACTGGCTGGAGGGCCGGGCCCAGAGAGTGCTGGTGAACGGGGCTGCATCCAGCTGGCGGCCGGTCACCAGTGGTGTCCCCCAGGGATCAGTGCTGGGCCCAGTTCTGTTTAGTATCTTTACCTTACTGACGATTTAGATGAGGGGATTGAGTCCACCATTAGTAAATTTCCAGATGACACCAAGCTGGGGGGGAGTGTTGATCAGCTGGAAGGCAGGAGGGCTCTGTAGAGGCTGATTCCAACGGGATGAGGTTCAACAAGGCTAGGTCCTGCACTTTGGCCGCAACAACCCCTGCAGCGCTACAGGTTGGGCACAGAGTGGTTGGAGAGCAGCCAGGCAGAAAGGGACCTGGGGGTGCTGATTGACAGGAAGCTGAACATGAGCCAGCAGTGTGCCCAGGTGGCCAAGAAGGCCAATGGCATCCTGGCCTGGATCAAGAACAGTGTGGCCAGCAGGAGCAGGGAAGTGATTCTTCCCCTGTACTCAGCACTGGTGAGGCCACACCTGGAGTGCTGTGTCCAGTTCTGGGCCCCTCAGTTCAGGAAGGACACTGAGGTGCTGGAGCAGGTCCAGATCAGGTTGGTGAAGGGACTTGAGCACAAGTCCTATGAGGAGAGGTTGAAGGAGCTGGGGTTGTTTAGTCTGGAGAAGAGAATGCTCAGGGGAGACCTCATCACTCTCTACAACTCCCTGAAAGGAGGTTGTAGCCAGGTGGGGGTTGGTCTCTTCTCCCAGGCAGCTATCAGTACGACTAAAGGGCATGGTCTCATGCTCTGCCAGGGGAAGTTTAGGTTGGATGTTAGGAAGAAATTCTTTACAGAGAGAGTTATCAGACAAGGGAATGGGCTGCCCAGGGAGGAGGTAGATTCTCCGTCCCTGGAGGTGTTTAAGAGACTGCATGTGGCACTTAGTGCCATGGTCTAGTAAACACGGTGGTAGTGGGTCAAGGGTTGGACTTGACAATCTCAGAGGTCCTTTCCAACCCATCTGATTCTATGATTCTATATACTACCCTTGGGTTTTCAAGAAACACAATGAAACCAATTAAGTATCACTGAGGATTTTAAACTAAAAATTTTACAGAATAGCACTTACAATGTTTTGCATGTTACTCCTACAAGTTTTTTCAACACTTCAAGTCCAGAATCTTACCTAGAATGTGAATGTCAGCTTCCAGTACAATCTCAGAATAGCGAAATAGAATGACTAAAAGTCTTTCTCATCATATCTGACCCAAAATAAATCAATTAATTTAAAATCAGAAAAAACTGAAGCAGAGCTAACTTACAAATATAATTACTATCCATACCAGCCAATACCCTCTGATAACACACAAAACTCGGTATCAGTCAGTCAATCCTATTCAACTATTCAACTGCTGAATGAAAGAACACGGGGTTTAGCAGTCAAAACTCACCTGTCAATGCAATCAGCTTGGAATCACAGGCTGACAGAATACAAAGGCATTTAGACAACATGAAATAAAACCTACTTGTTGCACATCCTGTTGAAAAACACACAGCTGAAGCCGCTGGTGCAAGCGGACCTTTCGATGCTGCCAGATATTTTCCAGTTGGCGCTGGTGGTGCAGTACTTCATGGATGACATCCAGAACATGATGAACTGCTTTTGAGTAGTTGGCAGAAGCAGTGAGGGAATCGGAACTCCCAGGAGTCAAAGGTCTCTGGAGTTTGTCAAGGAGTGACTTCCCATCTTGGCTCACCTGACCACCAAAAAGGATGAAGAATTACTTGTCTTGCCAAAGGCTTGTTAGGCCTTTTGTTCCCCCACCCCCTCTCCCTGTTTTAGATGTCTTTAAGAACCAACAAATATAAAACTTAGGGCATGATTCTATCTGACACAATTTGCAACTTCTAAATTATTTCTGTTACTGGTAAGCCAAGCGCCAACTGTTGTCACAGCAAACTTAAATCTCATTAAATCACTTAAAACCTTTTCATACATCACAGCAAGATACTCTTTTCCACAGTGTGTTTAACGACTGATACTGACCAGAAACAGTAATTTCTAAATGTCATCTTCTCTGATTTAAACCAGTAGAAAACTACAGTAGAAATATTCAGATTTACCTTGCATGCTAATTAAAAAGCAATAATCCTATCTTATTTGGTCACTGTTACCATTTAGGAGTTGAAAGCACTTTTCACTGGTGTTTCACTGTTCTGTCACTTTTAGCATGAAGCTCAGAGAACTGTTATAATTCAGTATCATTCAGCTACCTTTAAAGAACTTTTCAAATAGCTCATCTAGCAGACAGGAAAAAAATCATCTGGAACTGCAAGACTGGAGTGTAAACAATAGTCTGAATCCATCAAGTTAACACAATGTCAGAAACAGCAAATTTGACAAGGCCTTCCCCCAGTGGCCACTTTGAGTAATTTTTTACAGAATCTAGGCACATTTTAAATTTGCTATTCAGTAGTCAAACAGATCCAAATGAAAATTCTTTTCTAATAATTAGATTACAATGGAGTTTATTTTTTTCTCAGTTCCAATTTAAGCTTTTTCATTTTAGTAATAAGTATCAACAGAGAGAGCAAAGCTCACTTGTGAAAAGTAGCCCCTCTGAAGTCAAGTCAGAACGAAAAAATGCACAGTCCATAGTAGTAGTTATAATATTTTTTTCTTTTTGTATCCGAAAGCATCATCTAGTAAGTCTTTCAAATATTTCAAGATAATGGATTTCAATTCTCTATCCAGATTCCATGAAACTCAGGTGAAAAAAAAATAATTGTGATGGCCCCTTGATCTGATTTATTTATTAGTTTTACAAACAAATGACCACACACAGTTTTTCTTTTGGAGTTAATAAAGTTTTCTTCCTTCCCAGTGCATGACTACCTTAAGATTTCAGTGAGATGTATAACCTTATTTATACGTATAAATTCTTTTAAGGCACAGCTATTGGAGTTTCATGCACACCAGTTATCTAAGCTTGTAAGCTAGTAAGTTTCTTTATTAGTAATATACAGTAATTACCCTCAGTAAAATCACACTGTCTAGTCTTAAAAGCATTTACTTCCTTAAAATTACTGTCTTCTACTTTGCAACCAAGTCATGTTATCAAGACACTGTAATCTAAAATGAATGACAAAGTGTTGTAATTTCCATAGTGTTCCTCTCTCTCTTCCCCCAGTGTTCATTCATCACAAAATGAAAGGAGCTCTGTACTGTAATAGAAATGAAGTCATACATCTAATAATGATAAGCAATAGTGGTGTAATATCTTGACACAGAAAGACACCTCCATCAATCTTCAAAAAGGAATGCAAAAAGGAGGAACACGACTTGTACATAAACATACAATTATTATTTCTGCACCAATTTTGGTTGCTAAAGCTATTGTTTTACCAGATGGCAAAAAGTAATGACCGGAACTCAGAAGCAAGGTACTTAAAGCTTACTCCATTACAATGAAGATTTTGTTACAATTTCTAGCTATCCCCAAGTCAAAAGCTATACCTTGGAAATCCTAAATAAATTTGGAAAGGTATTTGCCAGAGCAATCCTATAATCTACCTATCTAATTTATTTTCATTATGCATCACCAGCAAGCAAACAGTATTTAACATGCTAATCCACAGTAGATTATTTACACTTAAGAGTAGGCTCATCCAGTCACATCCCTGATGAAAACAAAACCCAAAACCACACATAAAACCAACCCAAAACAAACAGAACCAAATATTAAAAAATGCCACTATTTTAACCTCAGTGCTCTTTAATCATTATTCTAGAGTGATCTAGCCTTGGACTCTCATGGAGCATGCACCCCAGCCTGCCTGTCTTCACATAAATGTATTACAAATGTGCTATTACCCTATTCCTTGTTTTAGAAAGGGGTCCTTCCAATGACGAATGGTTATAGTGAAGAAAAAAAAATCTTACTACAAAACATACTCTCAGGAATGAGTTACAACACTTACATGTAGTAATTTCACAAGTATTATCACCAGAGGTATGCTTCAGTATGTCATTAGATGAGCTGACACAGCAAGGTGGTGTAAATCAAGAAGAGAGATATCAATGTGTATTTTACACAGAAGAACAAGAACTCCTGTGAACTCTGGACATCTGACTCATGGTCATAAAGTTTATGCAGGCCCCAAAATGGCAGGTATTAAAAAAAACCCAGTTTTGATACACTAACAATAGGACTGATTGTCAGCACTAATCTTATCTTCCTTTACTGCTAAATGAAATGTAACCAGACTTGGAATTCACTTTCCACAATAAAGCTGGTTCATCACAAAGTAGTTGTATCTTTAATATAATGTATAAATCACAACCATTAATTCAAACCCACATGACCTCCTTTAAAGAAAGGTGCAAGCTGTGGCCTAAGCTACCTTGTGTCCACTGATCATTTTTAACAAGATTTAACCAAATGCATAATTTTATGAGTACTAAACTAGTGTATTTAATCCAGACTAACATCAGTTCAATTTAATAGCAAAACCAATTCTATTCCATGATGAGAACAACCTGGTAAAAAAAAGAAAGATAAGTAAAGGAAGAAATGCAGAAAATACCTGCCATGTAATAGTGAAGTGAATACCCATTTGATTTCTAACTTCAGCTAAGTAAACTTAAACTTTCTCTTTTCACAACAAAACCCTCAAGATTTAAGGACAATAAAAATAGATAGTCATCACTTTCCAGGCCACCTTCAGAATAACTATTTCATCCTAAGTCGTAAATGCAACCACTGGAAATACTGACAAATACTATGATTCCATTGTGTGCTGAATCCAAGATTAGAGCAGCAGCATAGGATACACTAGTCTTACAAATGATGACTACACAGGCATGCTGGCTCATTCATGTGCCTTTGACATTGATAGAACTAAGTGTATTACCCTCTGGCTTGTCAAGTGACAAGTCCTTTGATGGTTAAGCCTTTTCTGTGAGGCATCTTCAGCAATGGATTTTCAACAAAATACACTTAGAGGAATCCATGCCAATGGAATACTTTCCCAAAGAATACCCAGCTAAGTTCCCTTCAAGTAATTGTTTAGTATCAGACTGCTATTAAGAGGAAGTAATATGCAAACGTGAATTAAAACCTACTGAGTACACTGCATGGGTTGTTTGTACCACATATGGTTCCATCTTGCCTTTTAAATTTCTTTCAGAAGATTAAGGGAAGATTTAGCACTTCATTTTTGAACAACAGTAGCAAAATCCAGTATATACTAAATTTAAAAAGAAGCCTAGCACTTGAGTTTCCAATTAATGCACTTTGCAACAAGAGATGCCAACTCATGATCCAAACTTAACACGACACAATTTTACCTAAGGAAACAAACAAGATACTTACCTCAGAGTAAGCCAAGGTAATATGTTCATATATCCCTTGATGATGATGAATAGCATCTTCTAAGTCTTGCAGTTCTGAGGGAAGCTCCACCTCACCACAGGCTTTACACCATGAGTCCACATTGCTCATGTACTGCAACAGAGAAAAAAACATTCTGCTTGATTTTGGGTTCTACCAGTGAGTACACACGTGTGAGTAATATTCAAAGGACAGGCATCTGTGCAACAGCCACTTAAAAATCCTTATGGTATTTGTCTGTGAAATGGCTAGGATTAAGTTTATATCACAATAGAAAGAAATATTCAAGTCTGACTAATGCTTTTAAGTATCTGAAACTCTTCAAGTTCTTTAGAGGCAGTCTTCAGAACTGATTTAACTGTTGGCAATACTGATGCTTCAGTTTTACTCTTGCTCTTTTCTTGACTTTGCAGCTATGAAAAAGTTTGTTTCAGCCTGCACCTACCATTTCAGAAGCATGAAAGCCAATTAAGGTCTTGTCTTCACAAGGAGGTAAACCCTCATAGTATCAGGAGGTGTATCACCTCACCTTTTTTTAATCTTCAGAGAAAACCATGTTACTTTGCACACGTGTGCACATGCAGACAAAGAATTACTGGTTCACTGAAACACTCCATAGTTGTCTTTTGCTAGAAAGAGGTTATCAAGGAGGCAAAGTAGTGTCAGGGCACAGCAAATTCACACCTCAGTCCCCAAAGCCCTAACTTCTACATGCAGAGAAGCACTAAATCCATTTGGCAAGCTACTACAGAAGCAAGCATGGAAGGGATTTACAACTTCAGCGGGGGTCTCTTAGGACTAACACTGAACTTTGAGCACATAGCTATGTCAGCATAACTGCTCCAGTCAAGCCTTTCAGGGGAAATTGAGGATACTGCAACAGTAAACTCTTACGTAGACAATTTAGGTTATCCCTGAAGTTTAAGTCATCTTGACAGACATGTATGCATAGTACAAGTTCTGCAAACTTACTTTTCACAGCTAGGGGGCATGAATTTTATACCCCTGTTATGATAGGAAAGCAAAGAGAAGAACAAATCTGTTTTTCTAGGAGTTTTCATAGTTGTTAAACCTAGTACAGCCAAGCATGTGATCTGTTTAAAGTAAATTTGTCCTCTATTCACATCAAGTTCAAGACTCAAAAGTTTTAAGAGACTAAGCCATTTGTCTCATCATACATATTTTAATTCTTGGAGCACATTGTAGTATTTTGAGGAAAAAGTAGATAATTTCTGGTACTCTGCTATTGTTTCAAAGGTGGGCAGAAGGGCGATAGAGTACTTAGCTGTAAGATACTTATTTAATTCTCATTTCACCAAGGGCCAGTTTAAAAAACCTCTGATGTTAAGCACTGAACACTAATAGAAGCTCCATGTGGGACCCCAGAGTTACATCTCTGGCACTAGTCGGCAGGCACTGGAAGCTGGGTGCAGTCCTTGCTGTGTCTGACAGTAGGCTGCAACACTTACCTGTCACTTGCAGGAGAACACAGGCATTCAAGAACGGTGTATTACTTCTTGGGTTGCTTACTTTTTAATCTTTCTATGTAGGTCAAGCACCACCAGTCTCTAAAGGGGTCATTCCTCACATTCCAAACCCTCTTTCCTTGAACTCACTCTCCACTGTTAATGAAACAGCTAATGTATCACAGCCAGGTATCTTACAAAGCAACCAGGACAATCCATCACAGTTAATCATAAAATGAAAACCGCAGAAGGAGCAATTAAAAGTAAATTAATCCCAGCAGATGCTGCACTATTTCCCTCATTCTTATCTTTTCTCTTGTTTACACTACATTAGTGGTAAAGAAGGTAACACCAACCCTTACTACAGTTGCCCAGCACACAGTCCCACAAAATTTAGTCCCCTGACTTCTGATGATGAGCATAGTTTTATTTCTTTTTTAATTGAAAAGGACAGCATTTGAGTCAGGTTATACCTATCTGTTAACATTTCATTCATCTTTCTCCTAAATGTATGGCTGACAGAGCTTAAATGTAAACCTGAATGATCCAAGTAATTAGAAAAGCATCAATATTGATAAGGTACCACACTATGTCTATAAAACGCTTCAAGCTGATTGGTGACTATTCTACAAGAAACAATTCCTTCATCTCATTTTCATGTAGCTTTTCCATAAAACCTGCTAAAAGTACGCATTATAGTGGCATCAGTTCATGCACTTTACCTTGGTCTGTCTAAGGACATGAAACCAATGTGACCACTAACCATAATAAAAAGCAGTGTGTATTTGCATCTTAATACATTCATATTTCTAGTGTCTAGATATTTATGAAGTTAAATATCTGTCTAGTAGAAATCAGAGAAAAAACTTAAAATAAACCTGCACCGCCTATCTGTTTCTGAAGTTTTCAACTCCCAAGTGATTCCTTCATTGACTTCAAATTAAAGTTATATCAGACATGAGACCTTTTCTTGGATATAATTTAGCAAGGTAAATGGAAAGAAAAGTATCTACATACAGCACATCAGAGTTTCAATCAGCCATAACCATCCAAGAACCTCTGCTCTCCAAATACACCAGGGATGTACAGAGCAGACAGTCTATAATATCAACGGGTGACTCAACTGTGCACACATAGCAACTCCTTCAGAACTGAATTCCCTGGAGGGCAAAACACGCTTTCACCATTAAGACTATTAACTTGGGGATATTTATTCCGATTTTCCCTACATATACCTCTTCTCCGGCAGTTACACATGGTTAATGACTTAATTAAAATAATTGGTATAGGCCTAAAGCTAATTTTTTTTTTAATATATGAGGAATCTCTCATGAAATGCTAAGTAAACATCACCCACCACAATTTCAGATTCAGACAGTTAATTAAGTTCTCAACTTTCAGGCCAGTTCAACTTAGTTTTCTATAAGCAATTACTATGAGTTAAATCTTGACACTCTAAGGACTGATTGGGGTGGAGTGGTGAGGACAACAGAACAAGTTATGATTTCTAGATGTAGGAAAGGTATTATATCAATATTAAAAGCTTTATATAGTTAAGCATTTCTGTCCACTTCATTTTGATTGACAGAGATAATTTGGTTGCTTTACCTTGCACTGATATGGGCAAATCATTTTGTGGAGAATTTAAAGGCTAAACTGAGGAGAACGAATTTTTGCTTGATTATCAACTGAAATTGGCAGAAATAAATGTTCTGCCTTTCTTGCCAACCTTTTCAATCACTTTCTTATACTTTTAACCAAATCAAAAGCAAACAGCACAACTAACCATTCCAGCACATAAACTTTTTGTTGGCGCCCTCTCCATTCACTAACCTGTTCAGCCTTCTGATGGAAGATGGAGGACATGTCCAGTAATGTGCTACGTTCATCCAAGGCTGCAGCAAATGCCTTCCACTCTTGCTCCAACTGACTAGCAATCTGTTTTATTTGTTGTGAAGCATAATGGCCAGACTCGATCAGGCGATTTGCTACTGACATGATGCGGCTTATGTTTACATACACATTCTGTGGAGAAGAAGGATGGAAAAATTAGTGGAAGTTAGCAGACCACTGAAACACTTCTAAAAAAGAAAATCAATTTTATTACAATACTGCTTAACAGACTGGTTCCATTTGCCAAGTTTGTACATTCCAAACTTCGGAATCTAGGTGTATAACATGACAAGTGAGAAAGATGACTTGAAATAATCAGAGTCTAAAAGTCACATTAACAGTCAGCTTAAGCAAATTCATATTATTTGAAGACACATTATTACAATGAAGAGGAAGAGTTAACCATGTTTTACAACAATCTCAATAAAAATGTTTACAGACATTCAAGTCAACAAGACATTCAGACACACATGATATAGGAGAATCAAAGTATAATTAGTATGATCTATCATAGTTAGTATGATCTATCATAATTAGCATGATCTATCCACAGTATCCACATGTGCACCACTCTACAAACATTTACATCAACTTCTAAAAGGCACTTTTAAAGTAACTAATTTTTCCTGCCACTATACTCCCTTCAAGCTAGCACTGAAAATTAGACAAATAAGGTTCAAAATCAGAAGTATTCTCTAGCATCCTGGCATTACTCACTGATGGCTCTTTGTCACTCTAATTTTGAATGAACAGTTTCTTATTCCTGCAAAGCCAGAAACAAGAACAACTTCATGACCAAAAGGTTTCTGAGTAGCCCTTCCAGAGCTACATGCATATAATACTGATTTGACACTTCTTTCAACTGAGCGGACTCCCATACATCTCAAATGAAGTTCTTAGAATGACAGGATTGTTGAGGTTGGAGATCATCTTAAGTCCAACCACATAGACGCTGCCCAGTGCCTGACACTGACTGGCTGGAGCAAGTGTTGCAGTTCTACCAGGCTTCGCTGTTCAGTCTCATCTGAGTGGTAACTAGCACAGGTCTCTATTAACTGTAAACTGTATGCATATGTGCAAGCAGGAGCATACCTGACAGTCTACACCTCAGCTGGTCCACCTAATAAACTGAGCAAAGCAGTGTCACGTTGACTGTTTTTCCTTTCTGCACAGTATCACCTCTCCATTTTTGAGGTTATCTCACACACTTCTGCTCTCCTTTTAATCAGGGCAGAACAACTGGAAGAATACAAATCTGCTATTTCTAACAAATTTTAAAAGACTGGAGTGCATTTAGGCCTATTTAAGTGTATGCAACATAAATATAAGACCGCTAAATGAATCCTTAAATGGTCTTTACAGTTGTGAAGAAAAAAAAAACAAGTGCCAAAAGAGAAAAGAATAAAGGCAATAGCAGACTGCCACTTGAACTATTTCTATACCATAATAAATAAATTTTTGAAATTCTGGAACACCAGTTAAAGATTAAGGACATGGTACTGCAAATGTGAAGCAAAACAAATTAAAACTGAACTGTGGTTAACACGTATTCATTTTCCCATGGCAATCTGGCTTCAGAAGTGTGGAAGTATACCCCCTGTAGCAGTATGAATATGAGTTCATATGCTGACAGTTGAACACTTTCCAAGCTATGTACACCACATTCTGTCCCTCAAAAAAGAGTAACCAAAGAACAACTAACAATAATCTAAACTTTTTCCCTCACTATGTGATACATCTACTAAAGGTTTAAGTGATGGTATTTTAAAATGCAATGACCCAAAAGAGACAGACTTAGTTACGGAGGAAAAGAATCTCCAATAGTATCTTGCTACAGTTAGACTGTCTTCAGTTGATCCTTCAAGGTTAACAAATTTTGTTCCATTTCCTACAAGGACAGGCGAGTCCACTGTCATTATTACATGACAACTACATATTTTGCACACTGTTAGAGAGATGAGAAACACTGTTGCAAGTACACTGGTGCTCATTCCCCAGGGACTGATATCATATTCATTGTATGTATTTATATCTTGGCTTTATTTAGGAAAGCAACAGCTATGAGGTAATAACTGCTAAAGATTTATTTAGTGATCTCATTTACATTGTGTGAATATGCAAGAAGCACCCAGAGCTTCTAAATGTGTCTCCACTGTCTCAAAAGTGAAAGGCTGAAGTGATACTGCACTGCCTGATCTTTTTGTGACCAGTGACAGAACCTCAGGGAATCACCTGAAGTTGTGTCAGGGAATGTTTAGGTTGAGTATTAAAAAAAGGTTCTTCACCCAGAGAGTGGCTGAGTGTTGGAACCAGCTCCCCAGGGAAGTGATCACAACACCAAGCCTGACAGAGTTAAAGAAGTGTTTGGATGATACTCTCAGGCACATGGTATGCATGTAGTAGGCATATGGTAGGCACAGGCACTCTTGGGAATGGTCCTGCACAGGGCTAAGGGTTGGACTCGATGATCCTTGGGGGTCCCTTGGCATATTCTGTGATTTTTCCACTGTCTCACACACGACTATTGTAACAAGACTAAAATGTGAACAATTCAAGTTACCGCACTACCCTGTGTCAAGTAAGTAGAAGAATGTACTTGGTACGATGATTTTCTCTCAAAATGCTCTTTAGCCAGAAGTTGAAAAGACACCTTACAATATCTAGAAAGCTCCTCATTGCAGAATTATTCTCTAAAGGGAGAATACATATAAAGCAAGTATTGCTGAGCAGGCAACACAGATTAGTAGCTCAACACAAGCTGTAGTGCACTCTGTCAGTGTTTGGTGTATGCCTGAAAGGCAAGAACACAGGGGAAAAGCACAGGTGACAGCCTACCAGCTGAAGTGAACTTCTATCACACTCGATTCAAAATAAACCTGGTAGGTGACCTGAAGGTTCTATTTTATTTCCTGATTTTCCCAAACATTTAGAGAATGTTTATTTAGCTTCAAGACTTCAAGCAGTTGTTTTCTGACACAGAAACTATTAAGCATTCAGTTTTAAATGTCATCATCTCAGTGACATGGTCCATAAGCATCATAACTCACATCTCTGTATAGACTGTAGTGAGTTGGAACTATATGACTACGATGGAAATAATTTAGCAATGGAATTTTCAAATCATCTGCCACTTCACACACAAATAGCCATCAAAACATGGTGTAGCATTAATGTATGAATTAATACCTGCTTTAATGATTACATGTTCTCTAACATCTCCTCTAGTCTCATTCTTGAAGCAATAGTAGAACTTTCAGTTTGGGAATCCAAACTTTAACAATGAGGGTTGCAAAACAACTAAAGGTATAACCTGATCTATTCCCTTGAAAAGAAAACAAACTCAGCAACATCAAGACTACATGTAAGGGAAGTGTGTAACCTGTCCTTCAACTACAAGGATCCTCTAAATATTCTCAGGAAACTATTTAACCAGCACTGGAATAAATGAAATATAATTTCACTCTTAATTTCTTCAAATTTATCATCTCTTTCCTATGTTTTTTTATGGTGGACCTGGGGAATCTTACTGCAAGACTGTATAGTCCAACGCCAACACTACCTTCTTTCCTCCTTTACTTTTCACTTACCTTCACTTACTCATAGTAAATGCCCATGCCTTCAACCTCTCCTTACAACCACATCATTTTCATGTAGATGTTTCCAATTACAACATTAAGTACGGGGCTCTAAACCGGACCTAGTTCTCTAACAGGATCAACTGAATCAAGGCAATTTCTTTACAAATCTGAAGTTCAGCACCCCCAATAAGCACTAAAAGTAAAGTAAGATTTGCTTATTTTCAGTAATACCACTGTCTGTTCTTTTAGTTTGTGATTCATTGACATGAGTATACTTGTTGCTGTATTAACAAGCTGACTGCTTTTTAAAATCTGTTTGTTTCTTCCTTCTTAGGTAGGTTGCACACCTAGCCTGTTCTATTTCACCTTGTTGACTTTTGAATGCTCCTCAGAAGCTGAAAATAGCCTGAACTCATTTTACCTTTTTCAGTCTGTTCTCAGGTTGTTGGCATCCAGATATTGTGTCTAAGCATTAACTGCTCTGGCACCACAAAGATTCTCTCAGGCATGTGCACTCAAAGCACATCCTTCTCAATCTGACAAGGACCCACACCTACGCATTCTCTGAACTTCAAAAACATCAGAAATACATGGTTTGCTTGACTACACTTAGCCAGAACTACCAAAAACTTGACTGAATACATTTTACCTCCTGTGCTGCCCCATGCCTATTTAGAGTCTTTGTCTATTAAAGATGTTAGATTGGTTGGACAGCTGATGGATTTAACTATTTAACTTTCATTTATTTATTTTACTGCAAGCACTACGTAAGCAAAACATTAGATTAATAACATAAAAATAAATTTTAAAAATCCCACCAATAAAACCCACCAAACCCCACAAAACAGACATGTCTCCACCAAGGATGAAGCAGTGGCTTACTACTGTTCACCATGCTACACGAAGCCTTTTGTGAAAATCTGCATTTCAAAGCAATCTGAGGAAGAATGCTCAATTCACAACCTTTGGTCTTGCTCTCATTTGTGAAAATCCCAGAGGACCAAGGGCAGATCTAGAATTCACATGGTGCTTAATTCTATTTCAAGCAACAAATCTGTATGGTTACAAAAGTACATATTTAAAGTAAAAAGAATCTCAAGAGTGAAATAATATCAATAATATAAAGGAAGAAGAAAAAGTTACACAAGCTGTCAGCTAAGGTGATTTTACCTGACCTGACCTTCTTCATGTTTTCTTTTGTACCAGTCCCTGTGGCTGGATCTGAGCAAGCCAAACAGGTCATCTTTATAACTTTTAACTTTGCAAGCCTAGTGATACTCCATCATTGTGTTCATGCTTTTATTTTAACATCGCAAAACTCTCAGTAGTGCTCATTTCTGGCATTCTTTTTTCTGGAAACCATTCAATATTTGATTACTACCTTGATAAAGTAGTTTAGTGTATGCAAACAGCCTGTTCTGAGAAGAATAATCAACTTAGCAACATACTTACAATTGACACTGGACTTTTTGGACTATGGTTAATAAACGTAACTTCTACTGATGGTCCTATTGACACTGAGACAAGAAGTAGTCATAGCACACTCTTTAATAGTAGCATGTGCCAGCTTTCTCCAAACAAAGTTTCATTTTGCCTACATCACTTCCCAAGCATTTTAACCCTCCCCAGTGCATTGCAAGGCACAGATAAAACATAATGAAAACAAGGCCGTTTGGTCAAGCAACAGGACTAGAAAATGCTCAAGCAGGTAACATCCTCCTCCTCACCCATACTTCATGTGACTTCTTGTTTTCCTTGTGCAACAGCAGATGTATAGAAAATGGTAGGAAAAAGAGTGGACAGACACAGAATCACTCTTTCTCAGTCTCGCATACAAGACTGACTAATCGCATAATCATGGGTACTTTATTTTTGCAGTTCAAAAACTCAACACATAAATTTTGTACTTGCAACTCCTATGATGTCTTATTTGAAATTTTCTCCCTTAAAAGGTACTAAAATCGTGAAAGTGAAGCATTGGTTTAGTCACCCAAAGAAGAACGTCAAGCTGAAACTGAGTATTGCTTAACTCAAATAAATCTTGGGACTTGACAACAGCAAGAAAGCAGACCTTTTGAATTGTACTGAAAATCCATCCTCATCTTTAGAGAGTAAAATAATTGAGAATTTGTTTTTCCCCACAGTTACGGAACATGGGATCTACCCGCCTTATAAAGACACAGTTTTGACATTTATCAGTGCACAGCCTCTCAAATTCAGGAGTAACAGGAGGTCACATACCTACAGCTGCACATGTGAACTGTCCTTCAGTCAGCAGCTCTTTTAGCCACATCAACCTGTGTGTTAATCAGTGGTAACTAAATACATGTCCATCTTCAATGCACAGTACTACACCTATCCAGCTTTGCTCTGGGACAGATTCATTGCAGTGAGAACCAGTGTGTGTATTAAGTTTAAAATCTGCATGAACTTATTCCTTTTACCTTGAAGTGCAACTATGTGAGCCTACCATATACTGAATACAAAAGATTCCCAGACAGACCACTTGCTAATGAAACTGCTGAAAGTAAAGTTACATTTCCTCTGTGGATATATTCTTTACCTTTTTGTTTTATAACGTTTGGTTTTACACTTCCAACTACTTTGTGTTAATACTGAAAATCAGATTCTAAAAATGGCAGAAACCCATTACAGGAAAAAAAAATCTGTAAATCTTCTTTGTTCTTGATGTAACCAACTCCTATTCACGACAGGAACTAAGTCACTTTCACAATGTTTTACATCCAGGTGGTTCATTTCAGACTAGAAGACCAGATCAAAATTTTGGCATCTCACCCGAAGGCCATCACTCTTTCTCAGCTGAGTTTGGCATAAACAGCTGCAGAAGTTGCCCTCCTGCACCTCTTAGAAAGCCAAGCTGCTACTTGGGAAGGAAGGGGAGATGAGAGAACCAGCTATTGACTGAGGGTAGCACCTGCTGTGGAGGGGAACATGTGCCCTGGCAGCAACCACAATATGTTGGAAAAAGCAGCTACAACATCAGAGTTAAGCTGTGAGCAACTGCAAGAGGTTGCATTTAGCTGCTTGGGCAGCATTTATCCTTTGAACAGCCCTTCCCCACCTAAAGTGAGCCTAAGAAAACTACCTAGAAAGCAAGCTCTATTAAGGTCCAGTTAGGGCCACAATGAAAAGCCTTCAAAACCTCCTGCAATAAATAAAGCTTATACATAGTTGTCTTCCTTCCTCTACTCTATCTAATTGAATAATTTTGCATTGTTGTAGAGGGGTTAAAAATTAAATTCCACTTCCAGCATCACGGCATTCACATAAGAGATCTTAAATCAACTTTGATTGCTTAAAAGTTACACTGACAGGAACAGTGAACTAACAGCAGCTTGTCAAGCACAGAGCATATGTGGAGAGTGGTCAGGGAGAAGCTAAATATGCTTGCAAGAATTAGGACTGCCCAACATTTTTCCACTTAAAAGCTAATGAAAAAGGTGGTTTGCCAAAATTCAATCAGTTCATGTCAATTTTTTATGTCACATTCAGCTTAATCTTTGTTCTTAATCTATACGAAAGGCTTTTGCTATATAACCAAATAAAATCCAGCAAATCTGAACGCTGCTTAAATCAAAACCAGCGACTGATTATTTTGAATTTGCATTTTCCTATTCCGTGCCAAAGAACCCCTCTTGGAGGAGATTATGCTAGAGAAACACAAAAAAATGCAGCTTGTTTTTCCCTTTTTGAATGTTGGGATAGTTTAATTTGCCCCAAATTTAAGCTGCTCCCTGTACGCTTCAAGAAATCATTTTGCAGGCTGAGAAAAAGTCCCCTGTAATTAATGCATTTGACAACTACAGGCAAAAGAGAGATTAACAGCAAAAGACTAATAGCAAACACGGAGCAGGAAGGATTATGCTGCATTGCTCAAGTGCTTCCTACTGTTGATAGCATCTGAATAGTACAAAAGTAGGGAAAAAAATAAAAAAGTCATCCCATTTGAAGGAAAGAGGACAACAGTGACTAATACCAGGACAGGCTGACAGATGAAGAATTTAACCTTTGGAGTACAAGCTTAAGAATGGCCTGGAAGGCCATTCAAAATTGCTAAGTTCTGAAAGTCATCTCATGTCAATGGTATCTACTGTCATCCTGTGAGTTTGTTTCTGCTCTACTTCATATGCTGAGCAGTGAGGAACAACAACAAGGTTCTCCATAAGGGAGCTAATACCTATGCCATGAACCAAACCTAATGGTCAAAGTTACATCCATATATGATGTTACATAACTTAATTGCAAAGTTCCCCGGCATTTGCTTTACTCTTTTCAAAAAGTACATATTGATTTTCATTTTTTTAAACTTTTTCAAACATAGCTGAGTTGCTAAAGAAGAAAATGTACCTTCTCTAATGGTGTCTTCTATTGCCTTAACTCCAGCTATACCATACACAAGAGCTGCCTTACTAGCCCTTCTGTTACTTCAGTAAGACACATAACCTAGCTAAGTTTACTTTGCCACTCTCTGCAATTAGTAGTCCTGTCCCACAAAAAGACCCTCTTGCAAGAGTTGATTGTTTCAACCATACTGTAATTCAATTCCCATCCTTGGACTGCCAAGAACGTTAATTTCTAAAAAGGCTGGTAGTGTTCTTCCTTCGTTGATCTGACAGACAGGAACTGGATTTAGGCTCAGACTCCCAAGGTTATTTAAATACCTCAAATGCTCCTACTGTAAAGGACCTGAAATGTACTTGAGAATTTCATCCCTATGTTCAAACAGGGATTCATGAAACTGAAAATACTGCCAGTTAAAATCCAAATTTTTAATTGCAGTCTACTGACAGCTCATCCTAAGATGATATTTGCCTGAGAAAATAGCTCCATTCTACTGTGCCAGAAATGGGAAATGTCTTCTTAAAAACATGGAAAATTATTACACCAGGCTCAGCTACTTCTCAGAACTTTTTGTCTGAGTTGCAATCTATTCAGAAGATCCTGAGAATGACTTCTTTCAAAATGGAGAGCTAAAATCTGTAGTACACATGAGTCTCTGAAATTTCCTACAGGACCCAAAGCAGTACTCAAACATCCTAGGTTCTAGAAAGTTGGATGCTTTTATTTGAGGAGTGATGAGGCTGCATTGAACACAGCCATTTGTCAAAATAATTTTGTTGCTTGATCACAGTATCTCTGTACTTGACTACTCTTTATTTTCCTCCTTTGTGTTTTATAATTTCACTGCTCCAATACAAATTCGCACTACTTGTAAAGAAGGAACGATTTACATCTATGACTTACAAATTCTACCTTGACATAGAACAAATGGATAATTTGTCTCTTTGTGTGGTGAAGGGAGGCCTGTTCTTACCATACAGTTCATGGCAAAGTGATTGTGCTGTGTCTGAAGTTCCATTGCGTGGGGGTGACTGGTTCCAATCTCTGTGTAGCTGTTCAGAAACAGACCTTTGTTGTGTGTGATCCAGTCAAACATCTACATGAAAATATTAAGGAAAGAAAAAAGGTCAATAATTTGTTATGGCAGAAATCATAGACAAGTAATTTAAGCAATCTGTGAAAAGAGAAGACAGAGTCTAAAGTCACAAAAATCAATACTAATGCTCTTTCCCTTCTAAATTACATGATTTTAACCAAATCATTGATGAAATCTATCTTTCTGGATCAAACAGTTGAGGCTGTTACCGGTACCTTTACTACAGATGTTTATCTCAACAAGCTACAGTAAAGTCATAATTGTACACTTCATTATTACTAAGAAGCCATAGTAAACAAACAGACTTGGAGCACAGCCCTGAGCTGCCAAGCTTATACGTTCTCTAGTGTCAGCACTTCTTGACGTCAGCAGCTTAGCAATTTAAATGAAAACAGCAACTCATGGAAATTAAATATACATTCATTCTTGCTGATCAAGTACTTCAGCAGCAAGTTTAATAATTTTAGTTCGTAACTTTACAGCAGATTTGAAAACAACTATTCTATTTCTAGATGACTTAATAAAAGTATACTTGAGCAAAGAGTTACACATTACCTCCTTCCAAAGAAGTTTAAGAAGAACTTTTAAATACCCTTGTTTTTAAGAACAAAAAAAACAATTATTTTAATATTCAAACATTTTAGTAAAGACTCTATTTGGCAATGGTCATCAGTGGATATACATAGGTTATGTTAACAGCGGCACTGGAAGACAAAGTTTTCAAAGACCAAGCAACACATCAAAAACTAAGTTTAACACCCCACCCGATGGGGGGTTTCGATTGTCTTGAAATCTTTGCTGTATCTCAGCAAAAAAGATACAGCTGTTCTCTGGATAGCCTGAAAAAGATTGTTCAGGAAATAACAGTATCAATAAGCAGTAAATATTTTTTTAAAGATCTTTCAAAATATCCTGGCAAACAGAACCATAACCAGTATTCATTCCAGGTCCATAACAAACCAAATTATAAGTAGAACACAAGATGGTAAGGACTGTAAACAAAACTTCTAAGAGCTTAGACAATTGAGATAGCTAATCACATACTCCTAAAATTTTCAGTTTCTTATCTAGAACACAGTGAAGATGTGCTAGAACATAGTTCAAAATAGAGACTGGTCCTGCTCATGACCACCTTTCTGTAGGTCATCTTAATTTGCTGCCTTCAGACATCTACAGGGTAATTCTAGATTCCCTCCCACCTCACCCCTTTTTGCCTTTTTTTCTCCTGGACCAGAGAGCACAGAGTTGAGCAAGTCCTCCAAAAGGAACGTGTTTTTTTCTCCTCATACAATACCCTTTATCTTTCCAACAAAGATCCTGTCCTTTCCCACATTTAAGAAAAACACACAGACATACACTGATAAAGAAGTCATGAGCTATGAAATCTAATCCGACATAAGCAGTAAAAATAAGGGCTGCAAATAGATCCAGAAGTGAGTTGGGATACTACACAAACCTTCTTTTTAAGCTTTTTTTTTTACTGGTTGTTGAGAGAATAAAGTCTCAGGTATACTAGCTGCTGTCAACCTCATTTTGAGGTGCCTGGTATTTCCCTTATGAAAGAAAGATGTGTTAATTTAATAGCGACTTATTCTTGCAATCAGAAACCTAGAAAACACAGATAGGAGCTTATGCAACCACATGGCAGGACAGAGGTCAATCCCACAGGCTCAAGTATTTCACAAGAAGTTTCTTAAAAGTCCAAGTTATATAAGCAACTTGGTAAAAGATGAGTAAATGAAAAAATATATTTTGATGGTACTCAGATAGTACTGAAAGATATGCTATAACACAATTAATGCTGCATGGAAGTGGCTGAAAGATTGATAAAACACATTTGGACCTGAAAGGACAATACTATACCAACAGCTTGCTATTTTCTAAATAATGTTACAATTAATAATTTTATAATTATCTCAACTCTTTACATGTCCCTACTACTTTCAGCTATATCTATTCAGTAAACACTTGCTTTAAATGGTACTTTTAAAAATTATTTCTTTTTTAAACACAGCACAAAACATTAGTGTAAAAAAAGTCCCCGAGGTGAAACACCTTTGCTCTGCTTTTACTCTTCCTGATGCATTTGTTATGACCACTGCTGGAGAGCAGGATACTGGTTTAACACAGACCTTTGGTTTCATCCAGTTCAGGCAATCTTATATAAAATACTTTAAGAAATCTGAATACTTTAGGAACTCTGACAAAGGCCATACTGACCACTTGATTGCATAGTTCAGTTACTACTTCCCCTAGAGAAAAACTCCCCACCCTTCCTTAAAGCTACTTGTTCCATGGTAACAAGTCAATAATAAGTGATTGTAACACCATTCTATATGAAAACAGATCTTAGGTGAGCTCATCTAAAAGTGAACTGCCTGCCATACCTCCTCTTCACATTCTATGACAATCAAGGGCTTTCTCATGTGAAGGGACTGGTTAGCCTGAAACATTATGAAATCACTCAGTTCCCTATTAATGACATATGCACTGTCAGAAGAGATACATCAGTTTTTAGCCTGAGACTTTAAACCCTGCATCAATGAAGCAGTTCCCCATGTCAGCCTCTTTAGACTTTGTCAACTGCCTGTCACTCACTGTCCAAAGATCACTAAAGAAGACCAATGTAGTCTCTAGTCATCTGTATTTATAAAGTATACAGCATTCATCTTCACTTGATGCAGGCAAAAAGAGCTGGAACAAACCCTTAACAAAACAAAAGCTTTAAAGTCACTAGCACTTAAAATATTCTTTGGTGAGAGCTACCTGTGTCCTTTACAGCTTATAAGTACTATCCCATGCCCTTTACTCTAGAAGACTCTTAGTGCCTCTCAACCAAGAAGTCCCTTATTTCTCATTAAAAGTCTGGTGATTAACTCGAAAGACAAAAATGACCATTTGCAGTTACTCTTGGTACTTCTTTCAAGTCCATCAAGCACCAGCCATCTATACTCCCCTCCCCCCATCCCTTACCTTTTCAGCATCCTGCTCAAACAGTCTGAGCTGAAAACATTGGTCCAATTTCAATTTTCGCACATGCCACATCTGATGCAGATGCTGCCGTGTTGAGTGCAGCCTGTCCAGCATGGTGGATACTTTGGGTAAAAGGTTCTGTAAGTCTGCATTCCCTGACCCCGAGTTCTTTTTGGGAAAGCTATCACTGCTCTGTATCCGCTGGAGCAGCTTTTGTCCTTCCACATCAAGGTCCTCAATAGGGGCCTTAATGACTTTCTTTTTTAACTGTGAATGCTCCTCTATCATATTGCGAGCACCTTCCAGGTCCTGAGGCATTTCTTTTTTTGACAATATATCTTGCAGTTCCTCCAGTCTGGACAGCATATGGGTTGCATTGCTAATGTAGTCCTCAAAGGCAACTCTGATTTCTATCCACTCCTCATGGTTGTATTCCAAACAGCCATCAAATTCTGGGGTTAGCTGAGAAGGATCAACTACTTTGGTAAGGCCTTCCAGAGACACCATATTTGTCTAGAAAATAAAAGTGGAAATAAAAAAATGCTGTTACTGAAATTAATTTGAAATTTCCTTTCAAGTTTTTGCTTTTCTTTTCGTAAGAGTTGATCATTTTGCTCACAAAGTCCACATGACACCTCTTCTTACACGTCTTTTCATAGTACCAATTCTGAACAGGAGGTCTTACAGGTATTTCCCAAAATTAGAGAAATATTTCTTTCTTACCTCACTACACTTCAGAAGAAAACAGCAGCCACTCCTTTGACTGCTGTTTTAATTAAGCTTTAACTCTGTGTATTGCAAAGCATAAGGAAGATAACAGCAAGGTTCAGACAACTGCTTTCCTCAGCATGCTGGAGGTATCACAATTACCTCAGCACAGACCAAAATAACAAACAGAGTAAACCTAGCTTTTTACCAGTAGAGATAAAACCCTAATTCCATCTTTCTTACACTTAGAAAAGAATATAAGTAGCAACATACACAACTACCTAGTCTAGTAGGTAGAAAGAAAAAGAAGCAAATCACATTCCTTCTAGCACCAGTGGCCTAAAGTAACCCTCCTTTCATGCAGAATATAATTTATCTGAGAGTTTTCAAGGTGCTGATCATTAGTGAGCACTTAAAACCATGAAATAAATATAAATTTATATTCCATAGGAAAATTACCTCAAACTCGAACTTAGAGCTGCCAAAGTTAGTCCTCTGTTTCTGCCAGAAATTGTCTGGCTTGATTATCAGTGCAACATGAATACAACATGGAAAGGATTCCTGTAAAATCTTCAGCAGAGGCTTTATGGAGTCCCATTTTGACCCACGCATATCTACAATGACAGTGAATCCTCGTTTACATACTTCCTCACTGCAGAAGAAAGAAGAAAAGGTTATCAGCTAAGTGTTACAACTTCAAACACAGCACTCTACTGCACCACGCTGCCTAATGAATGAGGTCTCCTCAGCCAATTGTAACACTCTAGGGTCTCACTGTTGACAAGCTGACACATACAGCAGATCTCATGAACCTCTCAAGAAGCTTCTCTGACCCCCATACCAAACGCCTTGTGGGTGATAACTTTATACCCATTGCTGACTTGATATTCTGACTCTTCAAAACATACGCACACTTACTTGACTGATGACAATATTTATGCCTTTCTAATGACTGAGGGGATCCTCTAAAGGATAGAAGATGGCAAACTGTTCTTACCTACCACTTTGCAACTTTTTCAAATTGCCTCATATTTAGACACATATTATCTGAGAGTTAAAGAGTCTGCAGAGGAAAAAAAACCCTTTTTGACCATTTCTTTTGTAACAGGATCAATCTGTGGAGAGTTAATGGATAAGACAGTATCTTATCATTGCGAAGAAAACCACATCAACCTGTTTATACAAAACTTGAGCTCAATTTTGCTGTCCAAAAGTTGACAGACCTTACACTCAAATTCTCCAGCACCTCTTCTGAGAATGGAAGATTTAATTTCATTTCATCAATACCTTCTGTACATTTAGTGCTTGCTATTGATCAAAAGTGACAATCACCACCACCACCACCAGAAACTTTGATTTTATTCCAGCAGAATTTTCTACACGACCTTGTAGCATGACCATGGAAAGTGAAATATTTCAAACCCAATGCAATCATAGCCAACAGACTATCAAAAAGTACCAAAAGTACCAATGACACCAAAAGGTGTCATTGTTTGAGTACTAGTCACTTTCAGGGATGTGACTAATGCAAATGCCATTCTAGAGTTCATGTGGTGAGGTTTTCAGAGTGTCCAAGAAGCAGGGAAGCTTCACTGGCATATTTTAGACACTTAGATTAGCCACACTGTAGAAAGATGTGTTAAGACTAGTACAGGAGATCTTCTGGAAAAAGCAATTATATTAGTTCCTTAGAAGAGAAGGCTTTTTTAAGTTTGAAAACTTTCAAGTTAGTGAAAAAAAAGAAAAGCCCGCAAAATTGAATAAAGGGAGTTTATCACAATAAACAATGGCTTTATCACCTGCCCATAGAAACATCAAAAATGGCAGTGGCAGAAGTAAAATATATTAAAATCAACTAGCTTGGAACACATGTAGGCTACAATCTACAATTTTCTGATCATAGTGAAAATGTTTTCTAAGATACTCACAGCATTCAAGCACAAAAACAACTACTGTTTTAAAGATAGACCCATTACTGAAAGGTCAAATGCTATTATATGAGTGCTGCTCTGCCCATCCCTATTCTACCACCAAACTGAGGACTGCATGAGGACTGCTTGCCACTAATTCACACAACATGTACATCTGCTGGGGTGTACAAAGTGAGCCCTCATCATGTGATACAATCAGATGTGTCATCCATCATGTGGCCCCATCATCTGACACGAGTGTCTTTTAGCCAAGGATCACAAAAATTAGGCTAGGAGGTTTTAGTCAGCCAAGGTCATCTGTTTGTAAAACTGAATTATGGTAAAACACCTGGTACAGTCAGTGGTGATGATTTAAGTTTAGCTATATCTTTAAATAAGATAGATTGTTAAACTAGCAAAATTGTGAGACTGAATCAACTTGAGTTTTTAGATCTCTTGCCAAACAACTGATACCTCTGATTCTTCAGACACATCAAATAACAGTACTGCAATAAATACCAGACAGCCCAAATGTTGGGGGCTATTTGTACCATTTGGGACTTCTTAATCAGCTAGAGTTGCATGATCAGTCCCTAAAACATGACTTGTATGAAAATGAGTCCTGCTTTTAATAAAGCTCCCTTTATTCTCAAAGCTTTGCTATGCTTAAAGAGATATAAAACCTGCACTAACTTTTAATTTTAAACCTCTTGATGCTAAACTAACATAAGCCTTTTGCCAGAGGACCGCTCTATCTTGCCAGATTATCTCTAGAAAATTCTTGGACACATTTTGATGCAGAATTATCTATTAACTTCTCTAATAACTTGAAGCTTTCGATAGCTAGCATACATCTCACCACTCAACCCTGAAGCCTTCTTCCTGTCCTTCTTCCTCTACCTCCCTCAAGTCTCCCAGTTACAAAAAAGAGGCCATATACACTGTCAGCTAGATGTCTTGAAGTTATTTTTATGAAATCACTTCTGAAACTGGCATCTGATTACATCAGGTGAACAGACCAGCTGTAAATTAACACATTACAGAAACACAGAAGATACTGCATTCACAGACGTTGTCCAAGGAATTTTTTTCAACTATAATGACAACTGCTCCTTGAGGTCATAGGCAAACATAAGGAAGCACAGCAAGCATTGTTCCAGCCCGCAGCAGATGCTGGTAGATTTCAAGATGGACCTAAAGTCAGGGTCTTAGGATCATTTTTGTCCCCAACTCAGATACTCCTAGAAACAAAGTTATACATGAACAAACTTTTTCTAAATATATATAAATATCTCTCATATATATATAACTTCATATATATATATATATATACACACACACACATATATGGGAGCGTATATACACACACACACACGCATTGGATTTAGCTTCTGCCAATTTACTTAAATAGCACATTGCAATGCATAACTTAAATTGCTGCTAACGTCATGTTATCAGTACTTTCACAGATCACTCCACAGGTTTATCTGAGAGCTTTACAAGCAATTTTACATCTCTCTCTCCTGGTTATTTCTGTTGTATATCAAGACACTATGATTTACCTAATACAAATTAGAGTTAGGAGTGCTGCGCTGACCCCACTCCACACAAGGCGTACTGTGAATGATGACCAGCATGTTTCTAAGTATTGATGAACTGAAGGCCTTTGAGCTACAGTTGTATTTGCAATCTTCAACACAGATACAGCAATATGGCATGGCAGCACTCTTTCCAAGACACAAACTACCTCCAGCTAAAGTACACCATGCATTCTGCCAATGGCCTTTCTTTTGCAGGGCAGAGTAACTATTTAGCTTCCAAAAAGCAGTTTGAAAATAGCAACTGACAAAACTTGGTATTGATTAGCTCATTTTATTAACCCATTCAGTCTTCTAGCTTGTGGGTGTACTGCAACATAATCCAGTTATTTTGTTATACAGCTGTAGACTTTACCAGACTATCACTTACCTCGGAATACATGCTAAATATGAAATTAGTCTTCTAAGGTCTTCTTGCCGTATTCTATCGTGATTACTACGAGCTGGAAACGTTAGAATGGGACCTCCACGCTTATCTCTGCCACCTGAAAAATTAAAAATGTTAAAAGACCCCACAGCATAACACTATTCTTGTTAGCAGAACTAGTCTCCAGTATCTGCTTTAAAAAGAGTGATTTCAAGTTAAATGCCAACACTGTCATTTTGACACCAACTTAATATTGAATTTTAGGAGCATAGATCAGCATACTATCACAACTCCTACAATGAGAAAATACATGTAAAAAAAAAAATTGCAACAAAGAATAACCAGAACATTACACTTAAACATTACAGTCACGTTCAAGTCTGACTGGCAGTGTGACACCTCCAGCAATGGTGCTTTGTTACATATTTCATTTTTGACTCAGCAATTGCACAGATTAAATTTAAATACAGAATTATGCTACTTTGCAGGCAAGTATTTAGATGATATGGCAGCAGATAGCACAGTTGTGGGAGGTGCACCCAGGTAGAGGAGCTCCTCCACTTAGTTACAGAGCTCAGGGAGGAGGTGAGTAGGTTGAAGACGGATAGATCATTGTCATAGGAGACTCCCTTTCTGAAAGGAACAGAAAGCCCAATGTGCCAGCTGAATCCACTTCTTCTTGAAAGCCTGATGCCTCCCTGGGTCCCAGGTTAAAGAAATTATGAGAAAGCTTCCTACCCTGGTATGGCCCATCCATTATGGGTTTTTCAGGTAGGCAGCAATGACTCTGAAACAAGAAGCCCAAGGGCAATCCAGAGGGATATGACTGAAGCCTCTTCCTGATGGCCTTGGGATGACTGATTGGGGGATCAGAAGTACAGCTGGTGCTTCTCTATCCTTCCAGTTGCAGGGAACAATAAGGGAAGAAATGGGAAGAGCCAGCAGATCAATACCTGCCCCCAGGCCTGGTGTCACCAGGAGGTTTTTGGGTTTTTTGATCGAGTTGATTTATACAACATTAAGCCTGATAGTGACAGACAAGGTACACTTGTCTCAAAGGAGGAAAAGGATCTTTACACAGAAGTTACTAGGACTCACTGAAAGAGCTTTATACTGGATTTGAAGGGAAAAGGTACAAAGTCATGCTCACTAGAGATAAGCCTGCAGGTGGAACACCAACGTTTGAGGTGTGCTAGCAAGGTCCATCCCTACCTCCACAGAGACGGCAGACTGAAGAAGATCCATGCAGCAGCCAAGAGGTAAGGGTTTTCAAACACAAAGATGTGTTTGAAACCACGGAAGCACCTGAGAGAGGTCATGTAGAAATGAGGGCTTCTGCCCCGCAAAAGGTCATAGAATCAATAGCCCAACTGAAGTGCATCTACAGCAATGCATGCAGCATAGGCAACAAACAGGAGGAGCTGGAAGCCACTGGGCAGCAGAAGAAGCATGGCATAGCTGCCATCATGGAAATATGATAGGATGACTTGCACAACTGGAGTGCTGCAATGGATAGTGTAAACTCTTCAGAAGGCATAGACAAAGAAGAAGAGTCAGCGGGGTAGCCCCATATGTTAGGAGTGTTATGACTAGAGCTTAGTGACAGTGACAACAGGGTGAGTGTTTATGGATATGAATCAAGGAAAAGTTTGCAGAAGATGCCCAGTTGGGCAGGACTGGATCAATGGGCCAAGACCAACTGTATGAGGTTCAACAAGGCCAAGTGTCAGGACCTGCACTTGAGTCACAATAATCCCATGCAACTTTACAGGCTGGGGACAGAGTGTTTGCAAAGCTGTCTGGCAAAATAGGACATGGTCAATGGCCATCTGAACAAGAGCCAGCGGTGTGGCCAGGTGGCCAAGAAGGCCAATAACATCCTGGTCTATATCAGCAATAGTGCAGCCAGCAGGATTAGGGTAGTGATCATTCCCCTGTACTCGGCATTGCTGAGACTACACCTTGAATCCTGTGTTGAGTTCTGAGCCCCTCACTACAAGAAGGGCATTGAGATGACTATCTGAAAGGAAGCTACAGTGAGATGAGTGTTGATCTCTTCTCCCAGGTAACAAGGGACAGGACAAGAAGTGGCCCCAAGTTGTGCCAGGGGAGGTTTAGGAAAAATTTCTTCAACAGAAGAGTTGTCAAACATTGGAACAGGCTGCCCAGGGAAGTGGTTGTGTTATCATCCCTGGAGGTATTTAAAAGATGTGTAGATCCAACACGCAGGGAGAGGTTTAGTGGTGGACTTGGCAGTGCCAGGTTAGGGGCTGGACCTGATAATTTTAAAGGTGTTCTCCAATGTAAACAATATTATGATTCTATGATTAACTTCATCACTAGCAGAATTTAGGTGTACAGTATTTCACACTTAATACATATGCTAGATTGAGTAGATGTAAACTATTTAAGCATTTAACTTGTATTTTTATTCTGTTCTGATTTGTAGATTTGGAATTGTTAGTTTTTAATTTTGTTAGTAATGCAGAAAAATTTGAATCCACTTAACATATAATGCAAAAAATCTGACTTCAAGTGGTTCCACTTTAAGGTGTTCTTCTCAGTCATAAAATTGCACAGACTTACTGCAGTCAAATAGTAAAATGTAATTTTATATCCAATCACTTTTAGTGACAACAAACCATTACTATTACTAAAGGCTAAATTCAAGCCAGTAGGATATCTTTATCAACACATCTATAATAGCACAGACACTTTATTGCAACCTGAATTTCACATATATGTTCTCAACCACAGATGTGTAGACTGTTTCCTCCTGTCCCATGGAAACGCAGAAAAACAATATCCTCAGTCCAGAATTTCTCATTTTAAATCAGCTCCTCATTGTCATTCCATGTTACTAAAAAAAGTCTTTTTAAAAATCACTTAGGAAGGAAGGCCAAAAGAAAATAATAACTATAAAAAATAATAAAACAAACCAGTCACTCAAAAATTCATCACTATCCTCTCCAACAGTCTGCATCTGCTTGCTAGAGACAGTAAGCCTAGCTGTCAAAGTCTCTAGGGACTGTCTACACTGGACATGTTCCCTGTGAGGCACCAAATGAAACTCAGAAGAGGCAAAAGCATCTCTGAATCTCTGTCAAACTACAATGCCAGAAACCTTAACTTAAAAGAAAATTCATACCCTTACCCTCCATGACCTTCTTAATTGGGACATAAGACAAAAAACTTAGTTGTTTCATTCTAATGGAGAAAGGCAAATATTGACTATCCTGACTCACTTGCCAAGCAGAGAGCTTTGAGGATTTTTACACAGCAAGTGACAGGAGAAAAACAGGACAGGAGCCATAAGAGAGAGGAATGGTAAATTACAAGACAGAGTCCAACTGCCCAAGCCCCTACTGAGCTCCAGAGTGATCACTGGGCTCCAAAGCTACCAAGCTTAGTTGAAAGTCTGCTGCAGTCCATAATGCTCTCCTCACTGCACCACAGACCTTCAGATCTTAAAAGTTTATGTTTCAACTGGTAAGTGCTAATGATTCCAACTCCCCAGAAAAAGTATCTCAAATCCTCAGGGTGGATATTCTTCTCTAAAAAGCAGCAGCTAGCAGGGAAGAGCATATGCTGAATTACCTTTAACACTCTCTAAGCATTTTAAACAAATGCATTGTTACACGAAGTCACCTCAGATCAGTCCTCTGGGCCTTTCCCCCACTGTAACTCCTGCATCATGCAATTTTTCAGTATGGCAGAAGAAAGAAACCCCTATTCTTTATGTCATTCTAGATACCACTTCAGTTGGCTCCCAGTTCCACATATATCACAGAGAAAACACATTTTTTAAAATGGTACTTAAGTTTCTGATAAAACATTCTGAAATTTTTGTATATCAGAGACAAAATCTGCTGTACAAATTTCAGGTCTAGATGTATAATGAAGAAATTAATACAGCGTTGATTTTTGATGAAAAGGACTTCACTGCTCTTTTCACTGTTCTCTCACTGTTTATCCAGTCTTAAACCAGATAGTAAAATCGCAAATATTAAGCAAAAAAGTCCCTAAGACTTGGGTCTTTTTATCAGCTATACTGACAGCTTTCTTAGGCCTTTTCCAATAAATAACTCTCATTTCCTTTGTTCCTGATGCTCCTGTGTCATACACAAACAGGAAAGTTAAAAGCAACAATGTATGAGGCATCAGGTGGGAATTTCCTGTCTCACAACAGTCTTTATCCAGCTCAATTCCCTATTAGTCTTGGTTTAACAAAAGTATATTAAGCTACTACTTTCAACAGTGAGACTTCAATTTTTAACCCTTTCCTTTTATATAACCCCCCACAGTACTGAGATGTTCTCTGTTTAGGCCAAAATGTGTCACATGAATACCTGATCACCTCACAAGTCACCTAACACGAATCACTTCTGTCTAGTCCACATCACTGATAGTAGGAGTATTCTCAATGGTCTCCAAATGGCAATAAAATTCAACACACTAAGAGAGGCATTTTAAGGAAATGCCTTTTTACCTAGTTTCAAAGGACGTGGATAAATCTAAACAGTGGGTTTTTATGGCAAGACAAGTTATCAAGGATTATTTCTCCATATGAATACAAGATAATTGCCCCTTGTAAGAAAATGCTCTTAAAATCTAAGTATGTGTAGAGATGCAAGAGTATCTGTACTTGGACAAACTTCAGTTTAAACTTAACAAAAAAAATTACATTTCTTACTCCATTTGTACTTCACAGAAAAGCCTTGAGACGTAACCATTTCAGGTGGTAAGAAACCAAATACTCAGAGCAGTTTATTTCCCAGTTAGGTGAAAATTAGTTCAGTAAACCAACAATCATCCTTACCCTTTTGTTCCCAAGTATAAAGCTTGACAGTTCTAGTTCCACAACAGTTAAGGCCCTAGTGGTGGTAGTAACTTTTGTTGAATGGGGGAACACTGAAGAACGTTATTGTGGGTTGTTGTTCATAAAGTTTTTTTTAAATCATTTGCACTACTAAAGTATCTCATTTCATTTGAGTTTCACTCGCACTGGAAATGTGAAACTACGGATTTTGGTAGATCAGTTCTGGTCAGCCTTGCTGCCCACAGCTGTTTGCTCTATTCTTCCATCAGAAGTTGCTACCTTCACACAGGCAAGATGGCAACCATTTATTCCTACCAACACCTCATCTGCCCTGGTTCACAATCTATCATCTCCCCTTAAATTTATCTTCAGCTTTCACTTGGCCCATTTCACTTACACTGAATTAATGCCTTTCAAGATGCCATCTGCTTAGAAATTAACATCAGAAAACAACAATCATTTTTCAGATCCCTTATGAGAGGTCTAAACTAAGTACTGGACAATCTGGAAATTAAGAGGTTTTTTAATAGGAACTGACTTCATTTTCATTAAATACCACAAAACAAGGTCCAAAAGAGAGTAATGAGAGATTGAAATATTGTGCTTAACTCCCTTTTATCTTCTTTCCCTCTGAAAATACAGTTTTAAGAAAGCTTTCACCAGCACTAAGGTTCATCCGCAGAATTGTGAGTTACCATGATACCAGAGAAATCAGCTTTGGGGAGTCTGTTATATCATTCACTACAGTTGCCAGGAACTTTTAAGAAAAATAAACAAACAAAACCCCCAAACAAACAAACAAAAACCAACAACAACACACACAAAAAAAAAACAACCAAAAAAACCCCCCCCCCCACACACACAAAAAAACACAACAAAAAAAATCAAACAAACAAAAAAACGCAAAAAAAACCAAACCAAAACAAAAACAAAACACCACACCCACACACAAAAAACCCAAAACACACACACGCAATATCTTTTTTGCTTTAGACTTCTACTTGAGTGGACAGGATAAAGTACTATGTATCACATGCTGTACTTGGAAGTATCAGCATCCATGCACAGCAAATATCTTAAACAGTACAGTTTCAGGAATCATTTTGTGTGTTTAAATATTTACAGAGAAGAGCTTTATTTTTGGCATTTTTGACAAATTATTTCTCAAAAAAACACTTTCAAATAGGAGACTGTCCTCTAAATTGTTTGACATTAAGATTACGGCTGAGGGAATGATAGTGTTTAATCTCAGAAAGTCACACCAAAATGCAATTCATAAGAATAAGCACCTCAGCCATCATTCCATCAACTAAAGTTACTCATCAACTTACAGACATGTTATGACATTAACTCATATAAACCCCACTTTTAAATCCTCTGCTATTCCTTGTTCAGGAACCAACAGGCACTGCAAGTTCACCTCTGTAAAGGAGGTATTTCTCCAGAATATGCTTCGGACGGGCCTGTAACAAACACTACTCTGTAAAACTCCCCAGCAGAAGAAGTAGAAACAAGAGAAGGAATATGACATTGGTACAGTAGGTTCTAGGTTGCTGCAAATAATGTCGTTAGATAGGCAGGGCTGGGGGAATGCAGGATATGACATGACCAGAACGACAGCTTGCCATGCTCCACATTCAACAAAACATATACCTTCTCTATTACAGATCCTTTGAAAATGTTTATGTTATGTTTGGGATATCCAACAGGAATAGGTTCTACCCAGCTCTCTGTGATTTTTGTAATAATAATTAAAGTATTTAAAATACCATTTTACATGCTACTAACAACACAGTTGGATATTCTACAACAGAAAATAACTGTACCTGAAAGGTATGCAACTTTTTCCTTTAAAATTGGCAATACTTCCATAGCCTTCATTTCATCATTTTTGCGAAACCCTGAAAAAACAAAAAGATGATTAGTCAGAAATTCAGACAAGCTTAGCTTCTACATTTAATGAATGCACTGTAAAACATTTACCTTTGTAATACATTGCAAATGTTATGATTACAGGAATTAAGATAACCTTATAATAAAAGTCTGGGAGGAGGAGCATCAAGCTATTAAGAGCATATACCTTTAGAAAAATTACCAGCAAAAAAACCCCCCAACCCAAACCCCAAAAACCCCACAGCAATACAAACAAACAAACAAAACCAAACAAAACACAAAAAAAACCCCCAACCACCAAAAAAAACCCACACAAAAAGACACACCAAAAACCCAACACTATTTACATGCAACTTTCTTTAAATCACTTCTGTAAGCACAATTCTTTTCTGCTGCCTGACAGGCACAGCATTTTGGAACTGAGAGCACATTTTGTCAGGCTAACTCTACACATACATGGAGTTTGAAACTGTCCCCAAGGTGAGTGATTACAGTCGATGTTGTAAAGCAGCACATCAACAGCTTGTCCCTCCTCTCTACTTTCTATTTCTATTACTCTTTTCTGTGGTCAAATTTTAAAGTTCTTCCTTCTTTGATAAGGAAGATCTTTTAACCTTATATTCTGTATTGACCCATACAGCACAGAAATGGTCATGTTTAGGCCAATTTTGTTCATCTTACAAGAACTGTGATACAACACATCTTCCATTAACTGTCTGTATGACCGACCCTTCCTGGTCTGTTTGGATTCATATTTCTTTTTAAAATTATTTATTTCTGAAGGAAGTATCTCTGCTGGGGCTGGGAAGTGGGAACCACTTTACTTCTCTATTACTGTTGAATCACAGAAGTGCTTTTAAGACAGGTCAAATGGCTTGCTAGGACACCACAGTTGTGTTCCTTAAAGGCAACAGTTTGAGATGTATAGAAGGTAAAATAAGCTTTTTAATTATTTGTAGTTTCAGGGAAACATACAAGAGCAAGCTCTGCTGTACATGTGGTAATCTTTTCTAAAATAAATTGTTCTTCCTCTGTGTCTCTAGAGATGGCAGCAGAAACCCCCACTGATGCTCAGCAGGGAGGCCATCATTTCACTTCCTCCTCAAAAATATCCAAATGTTCATATCCTTTGGTCTCAAGTTCTAAGCTTAAATGAACAGACCTGTGCACTTCAGAGCTAAAACCTGAAGGTATCAAATGGGTGTAATCAAGTAATATAAGATCTATAATTAAGGGCATCATATATGTAAATTACATAACAGGTTTTCTATTCCAGACAGCAGATATTGAGATTTCTGTGCCACTAACACACTAGGTTATGGGCACTACCCTTCAAAACAGACCCAAAATGCACCAAACACAACATCCAAAGGACACGGATGGCCAGGTGTTTGCATGTCATCAACTACACTGAATGACACTGTTTATCCTGAAGAACTGAGGGGAAACATGGTAGCAGTCCTCAAAACACATAAAGCCTAGTGGTAGCAAAAGTAAGCTGGCTAGAATTACACTGAGAGGTTTACTTTAGGTGGCAGAAGTTTTGTAAAAGAAAGAACCGTGAAGCAGCACATAAGGACTGCCTGTGAAAGACTATGGCCTTCCCACGACTGGGGATTTTTAAAACATGCATTCAGACACATGCCTGTCAACAACGGGTCCCTCCAATTCACTGTAACTGAAGTGCTCAACCAGGACATTGTCTCAGCACCCACAGAATGCAAACAAAAGAAAACAAAACATGCCAACTTCCAGCCAGATGGAAGTTCCCTGGCTAGTTCTGTGTTTTTTCATGAACACCATAAACAAAAACAAACCCAAAATTCAGTACACTTTCTCCGAAAGGCTAGACCAGGAAAAACTGGTTCCTTGGGTAACCACGCAGCATGGAGGGTTCCTACACGATGGACAGTATTTTGCAATTACACGGCAACTCCAGACTGGCAAAGCAGTGGAGGGATTACTTTCATGTTTGCACTTAGGCTCTCAAGAGTGTAAGACAGAGCCAAAGGAACCTCGTGCATTATTCCTCCTCCAGGTTAATGGCTTTGAGTTATCAGCTTTTTACTGAAACTGCCTACCAGTTTTATTCCTACGAAATTTTTGTTTATTATGGGTTAAAGCTCTAAACAAGACTTTAAGAAAAAGCTTAAATTAATCACATAAAAGGACAGCAAATACCTTTTTCCACCTTTGAAATATTTGGGCTTCAGTTGACTACCAAGGCACACTTCCAGGGCTCAATTTTTTTTAATGTGCTTTGAGCTACCCACCAGAAGCTTAATGCCAATTTAGCATGCTCAGCTTTCATATCAACCATGGCAATTCCTTTCCTTTACAGTAAATCTGGAGGTAGAAAACGCTTTGTCCTCACCTAAAAAGCATGCAGAAACTAGTGCTGTACTTTTCTGTCTCTCTTAGCTCAAAATTACCCAAGACACTGATGTTACCACAATTGCTTGCTCAGATTTCTAAGCCCTTAAACTACTTCACCTCGGATGATGCTCAGTAACTGCACGTTTTACTTTGCCTGTGGCATGTAAGAAGGCAGAAACATTTAGCTAACATTTCTCTGACTATTAAGGGGCCGCTCAAGGTAAACACCCTAGCAAATACGTTAGTGTTTGGCTCATGTTCTGCATCTGCATATCCTTAAGGCTGACTGCCTTGGATTATCATATTCCTGCTGCTCTAAACAGTCTATTTTTATTCCAGTTCTGCAGTGTTAAAGCTTAACTGAAAAGACTGTGGGGATTACAACAGATGAAAGAATGCTAGGGAGCAAAGAGGGTGAATACAGCAGGAAAGTATCATATTTTTATCTCCAACGAAGCAATAATAAAACAAAAACCCAGCAATATAAGCAGGTCTTAAGGGCTCGGGGTTTGTCCTCCCCCCTCTTTTTAAAGCCTCTATTCCACGAAACATTTGCGATTATGAGGATTTAATTTAACAAACAAAAAAAAAAAATTAAAAGGCATTTACCACACTCAAACGAAATGCCATAAATATCTGCACCAATCTCTCCCTACACAGCTCAGCATCCTCCGCGCCAGCCGGCTGCATCACATGTTCCTGGGGGTGATGTCATCCTTCCCGGGCCGGGCGGCTGCAGCTCCCGCCGCCGCGGTGCCGCCGCAGTGCCCGCAGCCCCGGCACCCACGGGCGGGCACGGGGCTCTCCCGCTGACCCGCTCCCGGCATGGCCAGCTCCGTGGAAGAGTACAACCCACGCCTGCACGGGGCAGCTGGGCAAGGATGAAAATCCAGAGCGTTTTCACTCCCACGGCACACGCTTCTCTTTTGGAAGCACAGCGTATGTGCAACTATGGCACATATTTATGCTGCTTCTTTCGCTACCCAGTTCTAATGCCTCTGAAGAGGCATTCTTCTTTTAAAAATGTTGTTTCTAATAATAAATCCTACATCTTTTAAAGGCAATTTCAGTCTTATGTAGGAAAATCATCCTTGGTATTTTCAACACCTATTAAAGGAATACTTATTTTACAGTTTTGCATTTTTATTAGGCAGTATGTGCCCTTCTGTTGTATCATACAGACTCTTTTCCCTATCTATCAGTCAGGAGGGAAGATGCTCAAATTATGCTAATTAATATTCAATTTCAGTAGATTAAGTAACACACTGCTATATAGCCCATTTCAATTTAAGAGGGTCCCCCACACCCCTCACAAAGAATTACAGAATTACACAATCTTGTGAGTTATATAGTCTTCCAATAAAACAGTCTTATTACAGAGCAGTTATTGAAATGTTCTAACACACAACTTGAGATCTTTAAAACATGTCAATAGGAAACAAACAAAATCATCTAAACCCTTTATCCAGATGTGTACATTAGAAAATTAGGAAGCCTTCCCCACAAACACACACACTGTCACATCTTTGCCCCTACAAGTTCAAAGCCAGAAGACAACCTCAACTAGACAAATGTCAAAAACTAAACTGTCTGTACTTTTTCTCATATTGTATGAAGCTAAGATATTTTGCTGCAATATATTATGTTATAAATAATATACTACATTATTTTATAAGTTAAAACATCCATGAAAAGACAGCATCTTTGGGTAGACTTATCAACCCTAGAAGGTTTCTAAGAGATCTTTACCCAAATGGTCAGGGCAGACTCCTCTCATTTGGGCTTCAAGTGTTCCCAAATCCCACCGTGAAGACCTGGCTGCAGAGCTGCATGTCCACCTGCCCTGGAGACCAGAGAGTAACCCATCTTTGCCTGGAAAATCACAGCATTCCTGTAACTCTGCTGCTCCCCAGTTACCCAGCTTGCTGAAACTTCCCACAGGTATTGAAACACAGTGAGAAAGCCACCTTTAGAGCTGTAACACACTGGGTACTTGTGTGGAAGTTTACACAACCAAGACAAACACTCTATTAGCATAAGGCTGAGGCTTCAGACACAGAAAACAAGGTAACTCTGTTATCAACTGGCACTGCGATGATCAATAACCAGTCAGCCACGCAATCACAGGAAACAGAAAAAATTGCCTTAAGCCTTTTAAGGTAACAATTTGATTACAGAACTGATTGATTTTGATTTGATTACATGTGATATGAACCAATGTTGGAAACCCGTTCCCCAAAGATGCATTGCTACCCCAAGAACACAGGAGTCTTTACTTCAGAGGTGTCTTCAGTGATGTCCATCATTCAGTTATGGCAACAAACATAAAACAGGGAAACTGAAATTGAGACAACAAAGACTCAGAAACTGAGGCTAAGAGCAGCACCTATTAGCAAAGAGGATGACCATCGCTGTCACACACAACTTGTGTGACTTGAAATTTTTCTGAAACTTGGCAGGAGAAAAACATGAACAAAAAAAAGGGAATGCTCTCATCGTGAAAACTCACACCTTAAATAACACAACTGCTTTTCACCTTGCAACATAAAAACAAGACCTTTTAACAAGCATAAATCAAAAAAGGTAGACTCAACCCAGAGTATGTTGATGCTTTAGGCTCTGTTTGGACTTCAGAATGATTCCCTGTCATGTCACCAACAGAAAGTAAGCACCTTATCTGCCAGGATGCTTCACTCCAGCACGAGACTTCTAATCCCCACCTCTTTTTTGACATATATCCCATCCTGAATTAGAGGAAAACACTTTCAGTGACTTATTTTCTAATAGAGTACTCTCTTCATTTCAATGGACCTGTTTCAATAGACTTCTGCCCAAAAGTCCATGCTAAATTCTACAGAAAGGAAAAAAAACCTCACATAGAAATTGCACTAGCAGCATGCAGAACTCCTAATTACCTATTACCAGGACTGATTTAGGTTAGTCTTAAGTGAAAAGAAATATTTGCTAGACGATGAGAGATACAACTACTTCCATGGGTGGGAAGAGAACGTTTCCCCACCAAGCAGCAATGTCCTTCATCCAGGTAAGGTAACAGCAACTGTAAACCATTCTCCACACCACCTTGCATCTGCTAATCCTTTTATGTTAAGCTTCACCTTGGAACAGAAAATCTCAAAAATGCAGCTAGTCAACATTTAAGCAAAAAGAATCCAAGATGTTGCTGTCTTTAGCCTTTTTTCTGTTTCACAGCATAATTATATCAACTGCATGACTCCAAAATCTGAGCTATTCCTCCCTTTATTTGTAAATCCATCCTAGCTACATTTCAAGAGAAATTGCTATTTAATAAAGAGAAAAGGAGAGGAAAAAGGAAGAATAAAGAAGCTCAAATGGAATAAAATTAGTGCAGTATTAGACTGACTAAGGTTTCATTATTTGCACTTATTCATTCCTCATATCACAAGATCACAGAATATTCAAAATTGGAAGGGACCCACAAGGATTATAGAGTTCAACTCTTAAATAAATGACCCCTTACAGTTACCAAACCCAAAACCCTGACATTATTAGCATCATGATAAATCCCAGAAACCTATAGGTTTATTCAGCTTTGCTTATCAGTTAACACCTGTATATGATAAACCCCAGCTGAAAGTCAATTTATACACCACCTCCTATGTTTTTCAGGTGTCCAGAAAGAGAGTACAAAGCCAGGTTCCTCTTCTCCCATTTTAATATGGAGAAATTTTAAAACTTGATTGGTGAGTAAATTTCTAAATAAGGTATTATTCCACAAAAATAATTTTAAATGAGATATGATTCACAAGCAGCCATTGTAAAACCTTTTACATTCTTACCATAGATTAAGCAGTAGAACCATTAAATTCTTTCCTTCCATCAGATTCAATGATTGCTGAACCCCACAAGTTCTTTGGATTTTTACATGAAATCAGACTACTGAGGTAAAGGTGAGAAGGAAAACTAAACTTTCATAAGCAGGAAATGGCAAAAAAACCAGCAGTAAATGAGAATATAATCCAAAGGGATTGCAAAGGCAATCAAATGGCAACTAAAGTTAGTGTATATATGGGATTACTGATAGCTTTCCTTGATTTTGACTCAAGAATTTTAAATGCCAATTTCAATTTTATGGTAGGCTTAACTATAAATTCATACTTTTGGATGCAAGTAAAGGATTTATAGTGCAATCAGAGCTGTCAATTCACCAACTGAACTGTTATCACTTCCCGTTATAGACATTGCCTATATTCAGTGCTGCTCAGCAATCTCGCACCATCTTTCACAATGCAACAAAGCAAGAGAATTCAGGAAAATTATGGCATAGACTGTAATGCTTTCTCTGAAGCTTTGTGAGTCTGCAGATGACCAGTTTCAGAACCATCCCAGGAACACTAATTTTTAAGTATGCCTGTCATGGCATCTTTAGAAAGCATACATCTTTCCTCTTAGAGAAAATGAGGAACTACTAGCAGGGTTTTTTATGACATACAGGTCACTGGGCAACATTAGTAACCTCAGCATTCATCATTTATTCATTCACTTTTTCTCAGACCAGATTCTAAAACCTCCAGGGGACTCCAACAAGGATACAGTTTAGAGGGATATAACCAAAGTGACATGATTTCAGTGTTGTTCCAGCAGCCATAGTCATGAACTTCAGCAAAATATTTGCTGTATTCATATAATGTTAAAAACCTAGTTATGAATTTGAAGCAATTCCAGAACTTTTGACTCCCTTCAGCTCTGATCAGGTTCAAAACTCACTCATGAGAAAACTTCAGGCCTTCAAACCCTCACTTTAATCAAAACAGATCACAGAAATGTCCCTCCTTTTCCCATTTTGTTTTCCAACTTATGCACTCTCCATACAAGCTTCAGGGAATTGCAACACATCATTACCAAGCCTGTATGCAGTGCTTCCATGTGGCAATCAGGGCCTCACAGAAGCAGACAGCTGAGAAACTGCCTTGAAATAAGAAAATGAGATTCATTAGAAAGTTACTAGCTCTTTAAGCCACTTTCAGTTTTTGGTATTTTGGTTAAGGGCTGAGGTTCTCTCTTGCCATTTTTACCAGTTCCCTGGTTTGTTGTGGCACCAGGACACACCTCTCCTGTCTGTAAATTATGGGAGGAACACAATATCATACAGAGAGATGTGGGACAAGAAGACTACTAGTGTACTTGACAGTAATTACTCAAACAAGATCAAATTCACTGACTGACTGAACGTCCCTTTTTTTGGAAGCTGATTTTTTGGAAGCAATTAATCAGAAACTAGCTATCTTAGGTGTGTACTGCAAAACTTGATGAAGAGCTGCCTTAAGAACGTAAGTTGAAGAAAACTTCAAATCCTAAATCACTGTTAAAAATCTGCAATTTCCTTATAAGTGGGTAACAAGAACCTTAGAGCTATCCATATTTTGTACCAAGGTCCTTTTCAACCTGAATTACCCTGTGATTCTATGAAATGTGTGAGACAGAAGTACAAACATCCATTTTTCAATTGAAACTTCAGACAAGACCATCAAAATCTCAAAAGTTTCCCCTTTTTACATGAGGGCAACTGTGTTCTGAAATTTCTGTCTCTCTTCAGGATGTTCAATCTGTCTTTGCTGTCCTACCGGCATTGTTGGAAGTTCATTTGTTTTGGTGGGAACTGCTCATCCATCTCTAAGTGCTGCAATACTTCAATTCACTGCCCTGCTGAGGTAGCAAACCTTTTTGTCGTGGTGTACAGCAGCAGCACATGGCTCTCACTGCAGTCAGACACTTTCCCTGTTAACTATTGCTACAGACACTCATGGCTTGGGGGCCTACACTGTCAGGGCTACCAGGAGGGTATCGAGTCTCCTATTAAAGAGTGGTTTAACAGGCAGTTGTTTTAACGAGGTCTGTAAGCAATTTCAATTTCATTTTTCTGTTCAAAACACAGATCAAGTAAAAGGCAGTAGCAACAGCTGGAACATAACGTTTTAGATCATGTCCTTTGGCTCTTGTTCCAAACCACCATCTGGAGAAATCTTTTTCCACAATGAAATTGATGAAGACTACAGCAAGAGCAGTAAAAATAAGCAACTTAAAACACCTTGAAAATCATACTGCATTGTTTTATCTTGAGCAAAAATAGGAAGAACTATTTCCATCAGCCCCCAAATCAATCAAAAATATCAAAACCCAAACTGCATATTTTTCAATAAAAAACCCTTTTTATAGCACAAGCTCTTGGGCTTTCTATCATTCACAGACCCCCAAGATCTGGCATTTAATAGTTTGTTGTTTGTTTTTTTTCCTTTTCTCCACCCTTTTTTCTTTTTAAATATGCACACACTTTGACAACATTTTTGTCACCTTATGGAGATACATATGCAAAAATTAGACTTGGTTATGTTCATACTTTCAGGCACTGGTACTTAAACAACCATTTTTTGTTGAATATTCCTCCTCTCTCCCCCCTCCTTTTTTTTGCTGGACATTTTATATTCCTTCTGTGGAAAAACTAGCCATTTGCAATAAGATGTATGTCAAATAACCTGATTTGTGCACAGCTCTCCTTCCTTCAAATTCCCATTTTATTACTTTACAGCTATAAGGAGCTTGAGCTCCAAAAGCATTGAGACACAGGAAATCTAGGATGAATCCAAGCTTCTCTGCTACATTACAATGCACATACAAAAGATCTATATGAGGAGGAAGGAGGAGACACTTTTCTTCATCTTGCACTGCAAAAACTGTCAGGGTCCTATTGAATCAAACACCAGAGTAAAATAATTCGTACACAGCTTTTTTTTTTTTTTATACAGCTCTTAATTTCAGATGTGGGGCTGTTAGAAGCATTTAGAGGGGTGAGAAAAAAGTTTTACATCAGAGCATCTCCCTGTTCTATCTTTTTACTGAGCCGATTTTACTTAAAACACTGATTAACATAAGCTGCTGGTTAGAATGATCCAATTCTTTAAAAAAAAAAAAAAAAAAGAGTAGTGATCAGGAGTCCACAGGGGAATTAAAGCTTGGGTATTTCACTTCTAATACGTGAGCGGTTGCTAACAGCAACCTGTCTCTCCCTCCCTCCCTGCCTTTAAAAGGGAGAGCAAGATTAGCACGAAACACCAAAAGGGATGTCCAACACACATCTCATTTGCTCGAGGATTACGTCACAAATTCTAGCTTGAATGATTCTGAGCAGGTGCGTATTCTCAACACACATGCCACGTTAATCAAAAAACACGGCTTTAAGACAATATAAGGCAAAGAAAGCAAACAAGCAATCGCTCTGCTGAGACAAATGTGAGCCACGCTCGGGCTTGGCAGCGTGGAAGCGGTGCAGCACAGCTTGATCTGCATGCGAGCGGGTGACAGCATGGCTCCCACATGCCCACCGCACTCGCAGCGGCACACATTACATCACCAGCTTTGTGCAGGGCTGAGCCATCGCTCAGCTCAGCTCGGGAGGAGCGCAGCCACATGCTGCATTCCCAGATCCATCCCCCAAACCGTACGGAGGCAGAAATATGAGCGATCCAGAGTCACGTAAACCTTCCTCTCCCCATCCTGTCAAAAATGCTCCCCCCATCTGATCCCTTTGGCAAATTTCAGTAGAAACAAAAAGACCCTTACCACGTTCTGCTTTATGAACGGGTTTCACTCAAGAATAAACAGAAAGGATTTTGCAGGTTGTCATGACTAAAAAAGGGAGATTTCATTCTTCATTTATCAAATTTGTTCTAGCAGATTATGTCCTTTAGATGACAAAGGCAAGCAGCCTGAATCTCATTAGAGCTACATTTAACACAGCTACTTAAGTACACAAATTTAACCTAAATCAAGGCAAGGGTGTTCTTCGTGAACTCCATTTACTCAGCTCCTATGTTACTGTAATGAGAACAAGATTAACATCTTGCCTTCACTTTCTTCCATTTCTGCAAACAGCTACATGTTACTATAAATGCAGCATAAGCCCTTTCATAGCTCTGGTCAGAAGCATACTCCCAAACTCAGTACTCAAAACCAGCATTTCCCATCAGCTCACCTATCCTCAAGTCATGAGTATACTTAGCTTCAAATCCATTTTTATCAAGGATATGTAGCACATGCAATACCAAGACAGACAAGACAAAGCAAGCAGCTCTCAATGCTATTTAGGACAGAAACCTGTAGACATAATGTTCCAAAGACATTCAGATAACCATTTGTTTCTAAAGCTTTAATATTTGCATGCACACTCAAACAACTGATATATATTACAATAGTCTCGTATTTCTTTGGTAAGAACTGTTACTTGAAAGTAGAGGTACTGCATTATACTCACAAGTGTGCAAATTAAGTTCTCCTTCAACTTAAAACAAGCAAAAAACCACATTTGAAATCTTGCTCATTTTACAGACCAAACTAGACAAAGCTATTTAAACTTGACTGCAACTTACCACTTACAAATACTTGCCAGTACAACAAATGCAGCCTAATACTTATGAGAATCCACTATTTCATGCTCAAATTTTAACACCACATATATGGACACAAAGATAGGGTGTTAAAATAGATATGGTTGCTTTCATTAAAATAAAAAAGCACAGGTGATTACTTTTCTCTTAGCACAGATAGTAAGTATTCATGCATCACCTTCATTCTTCAGCCATTCACCTCCATAACACTACCTGCAAAATGCCACCACCAGGCAATGTTTTCGTTATTATCTTATTTCAATAGAGGGCATTCACCACATGGGCATGTTCAAGCACCTCTGATCCATGCCTTTAAAGAACATGCTCAGACCTACCAGACATTATGTAGTATGGTATAGATACCATGTGATACCATCTGCAAATCAGGATAACTACAATGATTCAAGAACTGGAAGTTAAATTATTTTAATTAAGTTCACAAAACTAGCCTAATTTAAGCTCAATTAAAATGGGTTTGCTGGTCTTCTACTACACTGACTCACTCTACACAAAATTCTAAATGCATGATTTCCTGGAAAAGCTCTTTGACTCAACAATAGAAGCTAACACTTTAATTGCATTAAAAAGCAGCAAAGTACTTTGGCATGTATATGAACCCATTATTTCCAAAGTCTAGGATGTATTTTAAAAGCACTAGGTAAGATTTTAACAATGCCTCTGCCTTCATGTCTTCTGTTCCTGACATGATTAAAGATTCACGAAGTTGTCTCTGAAGATTTTAAATTCTAAAGCCAATTAGCAGTCCATAGGTGTACATCTAAGTGACCTAGCAAGCTTAATTAGAAATATTAGCTTCTGTAGAGGAGAATAGTAACAAATGTGAAATTAGATTCCTCTTAGGCTGTTTTCATCTTCATTTTATTATTTCCACCCCCAACTCTTCCATCAGGTTAAAACACAAGTTTATGGCATTAGTAGAGCAGTACTTGCTACATTATTTAGTTAGGCAAATATTTTTCTTTTTGCACATTATTAAATAAGAAGCATTATTTAATAAAGTGCTTTTGGTATGCAACCACTTTTGTTGTAGACAGGTCATTCTTACTTGCTTTTGAGCTCCAATACCCTGACATCCCATTCACATTGCCAAACTCTAATATCTACTATTATTTAAAAGAAAAAGAAAAAAAAAGTCCTGAGAAATTAACTCATGTCAGAGTTTTATTGAGTCTTTTTTTGTGCCTGGCAGCTATTGTAAGCTTGAATAGGAAGTAGTATCACATCCTTTTGCAGCACAAGCCATTTTGGTATAGACAGATAATGAATGTATTCTGGACTCATCACAAAGTATACCCATTGTACACTGGAGCATACAGTTAGACTGCAAGACCTGGACTGCAACTTCTCCATAACAGGCTTCCCCAAAAATTTTCATAGCTGATACATCTAACAGCCTCTCTTTTTATGCTTCCCTAACTCAGCACAACTGTATATGACTAGCATCACCAAATACATTTCATACATAAGAACATTTTTTTCCAAGTCCTTTTTGCACGCAGTTTTCCAGATATACTTTATCCTCACTGCCACTGTGTCAACCTTGTTCATGCTGATGATAGGTCAGTTCAGTGGCACTGCTTGACTACAAGAGTAATAAAAGTAGATGGAGTATTTTATCTACTATCTCCTTACTCTTCACAAAACATTTCATGAGGACTAGTCCTCTTCAGAAGTTACTTAACAGAACCTGGACTATATGTACAGCAAAATGAGATGTCTGGAGACCCTTTCCTCCAGTGGGTGCTTTGACTCAGTATGCTTTGGAAGCAAGATTTAGTCCATTACTACACACAACTCAACTACACACAAATCTATCCCAGTTAGCTCAAATCAGTACACTTCCAACATCAACTTAGTTCTGAATTCAGTAACTGAGCACCAAGTAAAACTCCATGGCTTCTAACCCTTCAAAGGAGGAGGTAGAAGCAAGCTAGCAGAATATATTTCTGTCAGAGCAATAATACTGTTAGCAGCAACAAAAATGCCAGGATTTCAAACCGGACTAAAAATTGTACTACCATTTCAACATCTGGGGAAAACAAATATGAGGTACTTGACACTCATAAAGAGAAAAACTTAGAACTAGCAGGGCTTACTAGAACACTTGAACTTGAAATAATGATACACACGATGATGCCAAGAATCTAAGCTACAGCACCACAGTCCAGCATCTCCACTTGCCTTCTTGATAGCTTTGTTTTATAAAGGAAGTTCATTTAAGAATCAAAATCAACAAAGCTGAAGTTTATTTGGATTTATGACAAAATACCTTGAACGAGTCCAAAAGGCTTCTCAGACAGGGCCAATATCAGAAGCTTAAGTTGCCTACCAAATCCGCCTGTGGCTGGCAGATGTGAGATAATCCCATCCTTACAGAAGGCCTGCTTTTGACCTCTTTGGGTAATTGATTGCCATTCAAATCACTTTTCAAATGACTGTTCTTACATTCAGATTTTTTTGAACTGTCATCCTTCAAGCTTTTGGCTCAGTGACTTTCTATGGATATAAGCTCCCTGACCTTGATCAGACTTTTTTTTTTTAACCTTTCCAATTATTCCATACTATTCCACATTGAAGACATTGGTATTTAAAAATCTGATTTCTCACAAAGGCTTTCAATTAAATGTGACAGTCAAGTTTATTATGATTTCCTTTTTTTGTTGTTGTTGTTGTTGAGCTGTTTGAAATGGCTTATGATTCTGAGCAACAGCTCCTTACCTCTAGAAAATATTTGCTTTCAAATATCCAAATAACTGAATCACTCTTAGTTATAGAAAGAAAGAATTGCTACAGAGCCTCCAGATAGGAAGTAAAATTTTCCAGTCTGCTTCAATTTCATCAATTCAGCCCAGTGTTGCTACCTGTTAAGTCTATCAGCACGTACCAATAGATTACAACTGAATCAAAGGCTTAATTATATTAGGCAATGCAACTCCTTGTATCAAAAATATTAATGCAGTATGATATAGTTATGGCAGGCAGGAAGCAACCACTGGCAGCCAGTGGACTAATTGTAAAGATTTAGAGGAAAGTTACTTGTAGTTACTTATAGCTTTCCAAAAAAGGAGGTAATTCATTATTAAGCATTAAGCCTTAATCAAAGTGCTAACTCAGAAGTCCACTATGAAACTCAGCTATTTTAATTTTTGTGGTACAGAGATAAGTGCTAAGAGTTACAGATAGCTCATGAAATGACTGAGGTGATAAACAAGTGCACACATGCAAGGGCACATCGCAAAAGCCAAGGAATGGGCTCTGCCAAGCTCCACACAACTACACGATCAAGACCATAATTCAGTGAACATTCCCTTTTGGTGGTAGTGCCAGCTCAAGTCAGAATTTTACAATAATTACCGAAAGCAGGATGGGGATTCTTAGTTTGATTGACCACTACCACATCAGTAGTCTGAACAAAGGTTCCCATGCATTAAATTCTGATTATTCTAATAGTATAGCTGTCCATTGACAAACCGGTTAAAAATAACGAAACTGAACAAACAGAGATCATAGAGACCTCCCCACTGAGATGGACATGTCATCTGCAAGAAATGAAAAATTTTAAGACAAATGGAATTCTTCACAACCTCAGAATAAAGAAAGTCTGTGAAAATTACAACACTATCAGGAAGAGACTCTCTTCACAAATACAACCCAACACACGAGGCAGGCCAGTACACAGACTTCCAAATATAAATTTAACGCAGGACAGACAGGTGAAAGAAAGGAACCATTTGTTCAAGCTGAGTGCATATGGATCTATATATGTTAAGTCTGTAACTGATTTTCCACATTCTATTGTTAAAAAAATGTAGGCTGACATATTCATCTTTGTCTTCCTTAAGGGAAGACTGACTGGTAGTTATTGGTCAATATCAAGGCACTCCACGTGGGTATGTGCACCTCTAACAGGAAGACAGATGGATATCAACAAAGTGACTACCCATAATTAATATAAATCAATATATCACATGGTAAAAAATACACATAATGTGAACTTAAAAAAAAAAAAGTTCCTTATGCTTAAACTGACAAAAAAACCAAGAGAAATAACGATCTACTCACTCAACACATACCTGGTACCTCAGCACACTTATAAAGTATAGTAGAACAGCAGCATACTAGTGAAGACTAAGAGCTGGTTGTAATAACTAACCATGGATTTGATCCAGTTCTGAAATTCCAGCCCATCAAACAAGTAGAAAACGAGATAAGCTAGATAAACCAACTGCATCCATATATTTCTATTCAGGAGTACCACATGTTAACAGGTCAACTGCAAGCTTGAATTTTAACATACTGTGGGGCATGCCCAAGCAAAGTTAATTGTATGTCGTATGCCAACGAGAGTCTTCAACTGGGAAAGATCTTAAGCGGTCCTTCTTGTTTACAAGAAGAGATGCATATTTCTTTTTAAAGGAAGTATCATGGAAACCCTGCATTACAATAATATTAATCTAAAGCAGACAAGAGCACTTGTTGAAAAGCCACTGCAGATTATGGATCAAATTACAAGAGCCAGAATTACTACATTACACCAAGCAGTTACAATGCCATCCTCTGAACTTTCACGCTCCAGAACAACAGCTTTAAAGCAAGAAAACAACTGCTGCTACTGGCTGTAAGATCATCTTTAAAAGAATAGTTGTCAGGTGAGCAATGTTATTTTGACATAGGCAGCCATTAGCTTATCTGTGTACATCCTTTATCTCTAGAATCTTCTTCATTTACTTGGAAGTGCTATTCACCCTGAACACACCACAGGCATTCCTTCTTCATAATGAGTTCAGTATCTGCATTTGTGCTCCCTTCAGCAGATGACTAATATTACAAGCACACTATTTTGATTGACACCTAATACCATAGCTGCCATTATCACTTACATCAAGCTAAAACATGAAGTGTTACCCACATCTATTTGGAGAGTAAAAGAATACAGAATTGCTTTGACACATTGTCAAGAAGCACTGTCAAGATTCACCCACCATAGCTATGTTTTCTGTTTCTCCATCTTACAAGGTCATTAACTAACAAGTAGAGATGATTCTACCATATTATAGCTACACATTCAATTTAATTTTGAATATTATACAACAACGTGCTATTACAAGACAATGTTCAAGATATATTCAAGTGACTTACCATTCAGAAGTATCAGTACACCAGTTTTCTGGTTTGCGTCCCATTTATAAGAACACATTGTTCATACCCCCAGAGGCTCAGTATGTCTGTGTCCAACAGAAAGGATAAACTGAACAATACTTGGGAACAACAGCAATTTAAATCCTTATCCCTTTATCAGGAAAAATTAATCCCAATGTCAAAAAACTCAGCTTTGAGTTCAAGACCCCCAGTACGTTTGATGTAGTTTCCATAAATGCTAGGTTTCTATCTTCTCCAAGGAGCTCTATTTCCAAGTCAAAGCATTTTTCCATCTTGTTTGAGCAGTCAAATGAAAAAAGGAACAGTACTTGTTCCAAATCCGAGTCATCTTTGTCAATGCATATCTTCTGCCTGTACAGTTTGCTTGACTGTCAGTTTGCTTAACAGTTGCTCTGCCTGGATTTACTACCAAATAGGCTTTGACAATGATTGCTATTTAATCCTATGTAATACCCAGATGCAACTGTTCCCAGATCAGAGGACAGTTTAAAAACACAGTCTCCTTCCTGGCTACAAGCAAGTCTGGAGTCATGTACTAGAAATCTTATAAATACAAAACTCAATAATAGAAAAGATCACTATTGTAAATAAAAGATATTAAACTTTTACATATATATATATGTATCTATGACAAGCAAAATATTATTATTATTATGTGTTTTCTTATTCCTTATCTAAAGCTTCAGTTTAATAATCTAAACTTTCTAATGTTTGCACTTTAGGCAATGACATTCCAGTAAAACGGAGTAACAGAGTTCACCACCTGAGTTCCTGGACTTAAGCCACCCACCTCTAAGAGCAAAACATCCAATGTAATTTAAACTCAACAGTCAACCTACTCATCCTACACAGGCCTACTGTTTCAGTCATAGTATCTGAACACTAGCTGGATGTCCACTAGCAATTCTCAGTTACTACTTCCACCCTTAGAGTTAGCAGCTTCAAGGATCTGCAATTTTTTTTTTTTAATTAGGATCAACTGTAAATTTAGTCTTATGCTTTGTTTTTATGAATTCTACAATCTAAATTTGTTACATAAAAAGCTTCCTAATACATGAGAACTTTCTAGCAAGGAAATCTTGCAGAAGTATATAACGAAATCTGGAATTATTTCCTTAATCATTTCATCTCTGCTTACATTTACATGAAGCAGAATCCTTCAATTATCCCTGAACATCCTTACACCATTTCTGAAATGCTTATTCTCCTGAAGAAGATATTACCATGATCTAAATGAAAGTTGACATACACACCACCTTAGAAAATGAAAACTTAAGTGATATATTTAAATTTTACCTTGATCTCTACAACAACACTTAAAAATCCTCTCCGAAACAAAACTAAAAAACCCCTATCAACACCCCAGTATTCTGTCTAGTTACTACTCTACAAACAAATAACCTGCACAATTATTGGCTGACTAATAAATTCATCATTTAAACATTACACATACATAAGATTTGTATAATGCTCTACATCAGCAATTTAATTAAGAACAAACTACGCATTAGTAGGGTGAGTAACAACTCCTACCTACAGCATAAGATGATAAAATGTAAGATAAATTACATGAAAGAATAAAATATGCTGCCTGATTTCATCTTAAAGATATCTACTGTTTCATTATTTCATCATCTCTAATCAAAAAGCCAACATACCTGAATAATATGGATACCTATGGATTTAAACTTCTTAATACCAGCTATGAGGATGAGGGATCACTGCACTCAGACAAAAGAAACCTGGCTCGTTTAGGTTGGGTTAACAAAGACAAAACATAAAAAACAATGTAAAAATTTCAGTCATTTCCCAAGAGTGACTGACAGTGTGGCACAGGGCACACTTGCACTAGCAGAAGAAATCCAGGCTGTAACTAGAGCATTTCTGGGCAAACTGACTCAGTGTCTCTACTCCAGGTCTCTACTCCATGACGGCTCTTGTGAAGTGCCATGTCTTATCAGACTACAGCTTAAGCCTTATTCACAGGCTGTTGTTCTAATGCTTCAGGAAAAGCTGAATTCTGATGTGGCCGTTGCATTACCAAAGTTACCTAGTTTACATCAGGGAAAAAGAAATACGCTTATTTGCTTTAAATTAGGCACTGCCCCTTTGGTGCTTAAAGACATTTAAGATGACAACCCCAAATTAGGAAAGTCCTTTCTCTCTCACCGTTATGTGGAATATTACTACTGTTCTGTACAGCAGAAGAATTTGGGCACAGATTCCAGCTTCCCCGTCAGCACTGGTCTTCCACAGACTTGTTTAACAACTCATACAACAAAACCAGAAGCAAGCCAAATAATTTCCAGATTCCTGCTTACATTTGCCAATATTTCATGAACCCTCCCTTTGGTTTCCATGACTTTCAAATAAAGCAGCATGATTTTGTTGAAACAGTTAACAGCAGGTTAACTAATTAAAGTCTTATAATTAAGAAAACCTTTTTTTTAAACAAATCAAGAAAGACAGAATCCCCTTCTATCATTTTCCTGTGCTCTCCATGTAGCAGAATGCTTCCCTGATGCATATATCAGAAAGTGTGTCACTGACAGTCAGCTACAAATGGGGGAAAACATTTGATCTGTGTCACAGTCAGCATGTCAATCCATAGCATACCTTTCCCAAGTAATCTAGGACATGGGCTGTCCTAGCTGAGGGCCACAACAATTCCATGTCAGTCTGCTACACAAAAAGAAAATTACTAAACCCCTCATTCTTCTTCAGGAAATGAGAGTACAAAGGAAACCAACAAGGAATCTCTTTCAGCAGTTTCCAGACAACATGCCTCTAACATGACTCAGGCACTTGAAAGAGTGTTTTACCCTGAAACACTGCTCCATACATCAGCAATTACTTCAGTAAGACTATGCCAACTATGTAAGCAATTCAACTTAGAACAGGGTGCCAGGGTTTACTGCTGAACATGAATGCAGCTCACTGTGACAGGCCAGTAAGTATCTGTACAGTACTAAATGCAGGCCTTGCCAACATCATGTGGGCAAACCTATCAAAGAAACAATTATCCCCCAAAGAATTGGGAAAAAAAGAGACAGTCTATACACAGTACCTAAGTCCAAGCTAAACATGGGTCACATAGCAAACTCTTTCATTTGCAGTGGCAGACACACTTGGGCCAGGCCTGCAACTGTTCTCTTCTCCCCAGCAACTGCCTGGCACAGCCTGGGTGATCCCATCGTGGGGACAGAGAGGAAGGAGCACAGCTGCGCCTGCCTGAAACCACCAGACACTCACTTGCTCCTCAGCACACCCAGACACCCTGCAAAGACACAAAACCACATCGTGTTGCAACAGCCTGCATACCTATGGAAAGCAACAGCACACTGGCAAAGTTATAACTGACCACTGTCCTCATTTTCTGTTTCCTTTCATACAGTCTCATCCTCATGCTAGTTTTCTATTTTTTCTTGAAGCATCATTTAAGTATTAAATTCACGGAGTAAGAATTTACAGCTCCATTTTCCTATAACATTTCTAAATTCTTTTTACTTTACATGAGCACTTAAAAAAATTTGAGTTTGGGGGTAATGGGTAAACTTCACTAGTCACAGAAGTGTCTCAGAATTCTCAGTACAGTCTTGCTCAGAAACATTAAATGCCAGTGGATATTCAGATTCTTTCTATACCCTTTAAGTGAACTGAAGCCTGTAACTTAAAACAAGTAATCCAAAAATTCCCAGGTAACAAGGGTACCTGAAACATTTTAGGACCCTGAAAGACAAAGCAGCTCCTGTTGGCTCTGTGTAACTTGGATGCTGGCTCCAAATACAGAATGGTTCAGATTGGAAGGAACCTTGGAAGGCCCAAAGTACAATCTCCTGTGCAAAGCAGGATCAGCTCTGAGGTCAGACCAGGTTGCTCAGTGTTTAATGGAGTTGGGTCTTGGAAACCTCCCTGGGCCATATTCCACAGCCTCTTTGGGCAACTTTTTCCAGAGTCAATGACCCTTACAGTGAAAACTTGCCATGTTACAGTTCATGACTGTTGTCTATTGTTCCTCATACTGTATGTATAAAGAGCCTGACTTCTTCTCAGTTCCCTCTTTCAAGGTATCAGAAAGTTATGATTAGGTCCCCTGAAGCCTTCTTGTCTCCAGCTTGAACTTCAGCCACTCTCTCACACGGTAACAGCTCCAACCCAACAGTGTTGGTGGTTCACCAGCTGGATTCAAAACAGTACTCCAGATACTGAAGACCGTGTGAAAATTCATCAACTCGATCCACTAGCTGAGTTCCTGTTGACACAGCCCAGGATACTGTTACCCTTCCTCACTGGTTCATCTTTAGTCTACCGTCCCCCAGGCCAGCCACTCCCTTCTGTGTAGAGCTGCTATCAACTACTCAGTCTGCAGACTGTATCCATGCACGGAGTTAAACCATTCCACTTGCAGGACTTCACACTGGTCGTGTTGAATTCCATTAGGTGAGTGCATAACTTAACCCTGTATAGGCTGCCCTCGGGCTTTTGGACTACACTTCTGAGTCTGGTGACACCCACAAACTTAATGAAGGCACACGGTCTCCTCCTCCAAGTCACTGATCAAGACATGAGACAGAACAGGGATCAGCGTAGAGGAATTAAACTTGTTCACATACAAAATTCGTCATTCGACCCTCTGAGTTTAAAGATTCAAGCAGTGTTTCACCCAATGAGCAGTCCACATAGCTAGATCACAGTTTCCCAACTTGAACACAAGGTTGTTGCTTTGGGGAAACCATGCCAAAAGCCTTGCTGAGATCAAAATAGATCATATCCACTGCTTGCTGCCTTATTTACAGATTCAGTCATTTCATCACAGAAGGTGACTGGGTTGGTCAGGCATGACTTACCTTTGGTAAACCCATGATGCTATTTCCAATCCACAACAGAACCTTTACATGCCCACAACTGACTTCCAAGTGGACCTAATTCATTATTTTCCCACGTATTAAAGTGCACTTGACCACCGTGTAGTTCCCTGGATAATGCTTCTTGCCCTTCCTGAAGACCGGTGGAGCATTCACCATTCTCCAGTAATTGAAAAATCCTCCAATCTTTATGACCTGCCAAAGATTATAGCTATGCTAACATCAAGCAGATTTCTCAGTACCCTTGGATCCCACCTAGTCCCATGGACTTTGCACATGTCAAGACTTCAAGAGCTCCCTGACTTGATCATCTTCCTCTGTTGGATGTTTTTCTCTTCCCCGAATCCCGTTCATAGGTACAAAGACCTGGTAGATCTTCTTGGTGCAAAAGAAGGTCTTGAGTACCTCAACCTCATCTGCATCAATGGCAACTAAATCACCCACTCCACTCAGCAGCAGCAGCAGCATTTTTTCTTTTTTTATTATTCTGCTGTTAATGTTACAGCAGCACCTTTTGTGGCCCTCAATGTCCACCTCTTATTTCAAGTCTGGTTGGACTTTTGCTTTCCTCTGCATTACTACTTGGCAGTTTTCCTGCAGATAAACTGTTACCATAAAGTTTCTTGGACTAATTCACTGTCTCAAGAGCTTTCCCCTTGAACTGATTACTCCAACAGTCTATTTCATCATTGGACCTGATGAGGAAGGTACAACATTATTATTTCACTGTGCATCAAGACATTCCTTGTTGCTATTTAGCTTTCACAACCTGTTCCAAAAATCCCAGTCTACGACAGATGGGTTGGAGAGGGAACCTTTAGGTTCTGGGTGTTAGGTCATTCCCTGGAGGTGAATGCTCTTCCACCCTGCCCCCCAGCACGTGGCCCATAAGAAACTCACAGAGACCACTGCAGAGGGACGGACGAAAGAGGACGTTCATTGTGGGGATGGGGGTTTATAAGGTTTTTAGGGGGGTTAAAAAAGAATCAATTACAGGCTTAGGGTCTTACAGAAAAACCAATCAGGTAAAGAGTTAATAGCCAATAGGAAAGGGTTAACAAAGGCCAATAAGAACACCTCAGGATGTCTTCCCAGGACATTCCTGCATGGGAGATAAGAGTATTTTGCTGAGGGTGTCCTGTTGGGATTAAGGAGCAGTGACTTGCAGGAATGCGAAAAGGCCATTTTAAGATATGTTTAAACAACATTAAAAACTTCTGTTTCTATAACATTTGGGCTGTTTTCTTCTTTTTCTTCACCAGTCCATCTTTGACAGGACTTTTTCCATCCTATATATGGTAAATCCATTGCCACACCAGTCTACAAATCAACTTTCTACAGTTACCACTGAGTACCCAGAAATAAATTTCCTAAACGTATTTTTCCTTCCTATATTCTAATATTCTCATTGAAAAACACCTAGAATGCTGGTTAGCCTTAAAATAGGGAACAATTAGAGGAAGTGGTGAATCATCTCAGAAAACCCCATTTATTTATCACACTATTAAGTTTCCTGTTACAAACTCAGATGATTGCAGCAAGTAAGTTAAATAGGAGATGCCAACAGTATCACAGGCCTGTAATTTGATCTCTGAAGAACAAGTGACAAAGGAAGTACTAGGATTGTAAATATATACAGAAAATCTAAAGATTTTTTTATTGACCATTAAATCACAGCAGTGTTTTTATTAAATCTTGAGCTAACCACAGTCATTTAGTTCAAAAACCTGGGTGATTGACCTGTCATATATCAGGTTGTAGTAAAACATTATAAATTACCATAAGATTATTTACTCCTGTCAATGCAAATGCAACAATTTAGCCACTTGCATCCACCTCCCTTTAGTAATCTTCTGCCAAAGGTTAACTGAGAGAACAGCAACTCTAATTTCAAACATTCTACCCAAGAAAAACAGGAAATCCTGGAGACGCGTGTGTGAAATGCTGTTTGCACCCTTTCTGCATATTTAATAAGCCAAAATCCAACAGATACAGTCATAGCCTGTTTGGGGAATTGTAGTGCGTTTTTACACAAATAAGGCATTCTACTTGGGAGGCTGAGAAATACAATAAACATAATGGATGGTTAGATCAAAAATGCTTATGCTTGCAAACTACAGCCCACAATAAATCATCTTTCCAGGAACACATGTATCTTCCCTGACTAGAAGCAAAGTTAAACAGCTTCTAAGAGGGATTTTGCCAAAAGGCAGTGAAACTACTTTCTTTTTTTAAATAACGACAACTCAAGTGAGGTGCTAGGTTTTGGTTTTGACCACAGTTACTTCTACTACTACTATACATACAACAGCAGTAGTAGTCCAAGATGGATCAGTTCTGATACTGCCATTGTTAATCACCTTTGCCATTAATAACATGGCATTAATTAGTGCAGGCACCCCAGAAAACAGAATTCCACCAATGCTTCTGCTTGTCATAGCACTTTTAGCTATTATGATTCTGATAGGTTTAGCTGCACTTGATTCCAGTAGTTTCATATTCCTCTTGCTAACACAGAAGAGAAACTTCAGTCTTCCGACTGCTGCAATTCAGAGTTGGGAAAATCCTGCCTCATTGTAGGTGAGCAAATACCTGAACTAATTTATATCAGGCAAATTTGATTATCACAGAAAACAGATGGTAACAGGCTTCAAGTTGGAAAACCCTTCAAAAAAACACCCATGAAAAATTATTTTATCTGAATTTTTGGAAGTCAGTGAAGCAATACTATTACAACTCTGAACATTACTAAAATGCAATGTTTCACATTACATTTTAATGCAATGTTTCTCTTCACTACTCAACTTTTTGCATCATCTCAAGAGATCATGTCTAGTGTTAAGTGTAAAATTTCTCAGTACAGTTTTCCAAAGGAAGTTTTTTCCATCATGTGGCAAACCCCTACAATGCTGCAACTGCAGGCTCTGGCCAAAAGCAAAAGAAGCTCACCTCGTCCCAGAGGCTCTATTGCAGAGGCTTTTTCACTCTAAACTGCCGGTTTAACAGACAGAGTTGCATCAAATCCTGGTATCTGCATTCTAGTTACATGATTTAACAAACTGATCCATTTCAAATGCACAGAAGCATAATGACAAACCAGCAGATCATATTATACTCATCTATAATGCTCAGTTGATGGGGAACTAAACCCTTAGTTTAGTTAAATTCCTTGAGAATTGACAGCAAACTACCAGGTCAGCCCTGCACAACAATCCTGCCTGCAATATGCAGTATCTTTTTTGATGAAGAACTTTCAGGTTAGGGACATCCACCTTCTCAATATCCTCTATTTCAGTAGAAATTTCTCCACCATCTAGCTTTCCTTCTCATCCACTTGCAACAAACGTTGTTCCATTTCCTGGCCATTAAAATGACAGCAGTCCACATTAATGAGGTCAGTCCACCAAATCAGTCACAAACATTTATTCTACTTATTAAAAAAAAAAAATCTATTTCACATGCAACCAAAGCCATCTCTCTCTGAAAAAGTTATATAACTGGAAATATGAATTCTGTCCAGCTAAAGTACTTCCAAATGTCAATATCAGACCAGATTTTAAAATGTACTGATAATAACTCACTTTATAAAGCTTGTTTGTCGACTGTAAGAATGCTATAAACACTGGCCTTGTTTCTCACATTGTTTCTATCATTCTGAACTTTAAGCTTCAGTTAATTACATTTATGTATTATATGATTCTACACATATACGCATACTATTTGTCACAAAATATTTTAATTGGGCTGAAATAGGCATCTCCTTTCTATCCCATTGAGGCAAAATAACTTTGAAAATTAACATCAGCCATCAGAACATGCTTTACGGTAATGCTGTAGAATCAAGAAAAGACAAGCCAGAATGGCAGTGCTTTTTGTAACACTGCAGTTGAATTTGTCAATGATCTCCCTCCCTAAAAAGCTTCTTCTATTTAATGTTTTCATTATTTTTATTATAAATTTCAGATCAAATTGAATAAGAGATCGTTTCTGGATGTGCTTCAAGAAAATTAGCAAGGTTTTGTTTGTTTGTTTCAAACAGATGAGGAAATACACTAGCAGGAATGTCTTAAAAGTATCTACTTGCAGCAAGAGCAGAGGTGTAGTTTAAAAACAATGTACAAGTTCTCCTCTTCCCCTCCCCCTCCACCAAAAAGAAACTTCTTGGCAAAATGTATACTTTACAACAGAGATGAAGTTAAACAAACTTTTGTGTGAAACTCCTACTTAGAGAGAACAAATCTATGGCTAGAGGTAAAAATTACATTAACAAAGTTCTTTAAAGCCTTGAAAAACATAACACGCAGTACACTTAAAATGAAATCTGAGAGATTAATTTTGGAGTGTGAAATGCCAACCACAACATACATGGGATTTAGCATTCAGCTCTTCTTGTCTGATCAGCATGTGTTCCTCATGCTTAACAATTCCATTACACTTAGAAAGCTCTAAGTAATTTCTTTACCCCAGTTTTTCAAAGAAAACTTTTCAAACATGCAAAAATTCTCTGCAAACATACCTAGAAATTTTCCATGACATTTAACCAAATCTTTGGTTAAATTAAAGAAATGTCTCAGCTAAAATGCCTTTTGTATCCTCTACCATATGAAATACTGGCCATGCTCAAGATGTCATGTTTACAGTGTAAAGATCCGATTTTGTTTGGGGTGGGAGGGGCTTTATTTGCTTGTTTGGTTTTGTGTGTGTGTGTGTGTGCTTGCCTTTGTGGTTTTTTTTAAGCAGAGAATTTCAACTAGAGTTTACAATATTTTCCTATGTCTTTAAGACAGTCAAGAATGGAACTTTTACATACTCTTGGAATCATTTCCTAAGTTTTACAAAGGATTCCTATTTTTATAAGTACAGACTCTTCTCTGAATGATCAACTTTAAAAGTCCTTTAAGTCATCCAGAAAGGGGTTGACTTGACAACTGTACAGATTCATTCCACACTCACCTATTAAGCACACAGTACAACCTGTAACGTAAATACAGCTCTGGTGGTATCAGTACATCAAGGACCAAGAGGTTAATTTAGCCTGCATGTCTACCTCAGCTACTAGCCTGCATTACACCTTAGGTAGTTGGGCCAGTTGAACCAATTTGGGAAATTATGCATGTACTGTAAGCAAACCTACGGAGAGCAAATCTTTTTAGACAGGCTAACAGCACTGTAATCATGCTGACATGAGCTGAAAGATGGTTTCATTTCTTTCTGGCATATTAGAGCACCTCACTCATGGCCCTACATCAATGAAGATTATTCAGTTAAAAAGACTTCACATTTCTCCAAAATAATTTTCATTGGTTGGACTGATTTTTTTCTAGTGCCCACTTTCCAATTAATAAATTGGTTTAGCCCATACCCAGACTTGGTGAAATCCAAGACTGCTAAAGGCAAATTGAGATTCAAAAAAGATATCCCAAATCCTGGAACAGAGATCAACTCCACATCCCAGCTTTCACCAGTCAACTGAGAGGGTCAGATATGATCAAAAGCAACCCAAAAAGCTATTTCAACATGATAAATTCTTACACAAAGATATATCTGAGTAAATACCAACTCCATTTCAAAGGGTTCACATAGGAAAAAGGACACAAAGAGAAATCAAATACCTACCTTTGAGCTTCACTCAAGTATATTCCCTCCCAATAGTTTCTATTTGAATTATATGCAAATTTTTTTCCTTGGTTTATCAACCATTGTGTTGTAGTTGAAAAACTTCTGAAATTTCACTGAGAAAAAAAATCATACAATACTTGACCTACAAGAATATTAATTTATAAAGGTTAGAAGATTTGTAAAACAGATTCAGTAGTGAATCTGCATTTTTATTCACCCATAGCCAGAATGAACCTTTTTAGGCGTTGCTATACATCATCCAAGACAATCATTATATAACCTATATAAACTCCCATCTGAACTGAATAGCCACAATTCCTATCAAGACAATGGATTTCATGCAAAATTCTCTGATGTATGCAAAACTGAAAAAGGTCATGGCTTCAAGCTACACAGGACGCATTACAGCCTGGCTGTACTTTATATTCATGAAGACTGAATTTATGGGTTATGAACAGGTAGACAGCACATTTATGAACTTACGATTTTGCACCTCTTGACTGTATCTATCATTCACAAAGTTCTGCCTTCTTATACATTCTTACAGTCAATTGATAAAGAGTATTCACTAATAAACTTCATTCTAAGTTATTTGATTGAAGTCCCAATAATAATTCTGATAATTACTAATGGCATATATATAGTCTACAGAGAAAGAGGGTATATACTTTTTCCATTTGTGTTAGAGACCTTAGATTCCAGAAATATAGAGGCAACTTAGTCCAGAGAACTCCAGTATTAAATAATAAAATAAAATAATAATAAAAAATTTTTTTTAAAATAATAATAAAAAAAATTACCTAGATTTTTGCCAGGGAAGGAGTTAGGTTTTAGACACTTTATTATTTATCTTCTCTTTGTTCAAAAGTCTGTCTGTCAATAAGACAAGCTGCAAAGCATAGAAAGGGATTCTTGTTTTTCCAGAAGTGGTAATTTATTTACTTGACTGTGGTTTAATACTGACTGCTCCAGAGAGTTCCAACATCTCAGTCACCTTCAGCCATGAGCTTGACTCAACAGCAGCTTTGTAACACATGCATCTACCAGTCAGCAAGACCAGCAGCAAGCTTAAGCTTAATCAAGCATACGGAATCCTACCAGACATGGTGAAGCCCAACCAGAGACTCAAGTCTTTAACTTCTATTATGGTTTTAAATATCTTTCACACTGCAACGTATTTTGAACTATTATTATCTTCTATGGCTTTAGCTTACATTTTAAGATTACATAGCAATTGTATAATACTCCAAGTAGCAGCAGCAGCTGCTGTGTAGTTCATCATATTTCAGTTCTAAAGATTTCTTTTTAGACTTAAAAGATCCTAAGAGCTGCTTTTCATTATTCCTCTCATGATATGGCCAGTCAAGGGTTTGCACAATTACACTATCTAGATAGATTCAGCTTTAGTCTGCTCAAGCTAGGCTGAAACACTCCAAGTAAAACAAGGTCTGCCCTACCAAACTACACATTGCCACTCAAGTCATCAAAGAAGCACCCAAACAACTAAGTTAAGATCTGGTTTTCTTGGAGGCCTTCCTTATTATTTTCAGCCTACTGTGACAGGGGGAAGGGAGCACCCGAGATGCAAGGATGTTCGTGGTTTAAGGGAAACACAGAATTCAGAAGGTATGTAAAAGCTTAAAAAGTTTTATTAGTAATTACACAGTTGCCATGGAAATTGGTAGGTTAGCCTCTGGTTTCCTACATCAGAACATGGCAGTAGGTTTTGGACAAAGGGGTAGGGTGAAAGAGAAGTGAGAGATCAATTAAAGAGGGGGAGAGACAAAGTAAGAAAGAAAAAAAAAATATATAGTCAATTCTGGCTCCAGTGTCAATCCAGCTGGGGTGTCTAGGGTCCTGGGGCACACGTGTGCCTCGGTTCCCAGGGGGTATCTTTACAGAGGTAGGTTTTCCCTGCCCTGGAGGTAAGTTTCTCACTTTCTATGCAAATTAGTTATCATGCACAATCCATTCTTCTAGGCCTTTGTGGAAATGGTTGGGAGGGTTTTGGGCGTCCTGGGTGGTCTTGATCCCTCCCTACACTCCACACCCCCTTCTCAACTCATTCCTGTGTCTGCACTGTACTGTGTTGTGCTTATCTCCCAGAGCTAGACCAAGGACGTCTGTCCTGGAAAAGTGCTGCCCTACCTGTATATGGCCCCCTTCTCCAGCCACATCCTGTTCTTTCTCAACAATCCTTCCTTGGCTCTACAGCTATCTGGCTATTGTTGGATACTTGTACTAATGCACATTAGCCTCTTATCTTCTAGGCTTTTACACCTGCCCATCTGAAGAGACAAATGTCTACTATTGCCAGACAATTTAAAGGACTCAAAACTACTTTTTTTCTGTGGCTCTCATCATGTTCTCACAGTGCTCCCAGATCATTAAACGTGTTGAAGAAAGTTGAGTTACTCTTAACAGAATCAGAGCTGCCTTCACAGTAACAAGCTCAAACCTAACGCTGACATAAGTTTCCAAACACAACAAAATTTCTGGAGAATTTTATTTAGAAGGCTGACACACTGATACAACCTGATAAAGAACAGGTAAAATTGCCAACCCAGCACATCTTGGTGCAAAAGCTAAACACCATACTCCACACATTGGTTCAGCTTTTCTATTTGTGTCTCTGCCTACACATTCTGTGTACAAAGGAGTAAATCTGGACAAACGGACTACTATCTTTTCAGTTTTCCATACCACTGCATAAGAGTTCGAGGTTCAAAGCCAAAATGTCAACAATTCCATGAAGACTATTCTCGTTTTAAGGAACTTACAGAGGTCAGGCAGGGAAAACAAGAAATTTTATTTGACCCTCCCCACACCCCTATTTTGTCTTGGTCAATATCTAATTATCAGCAGGCATCATGTTCTGTCTAATCAGTCTGATTATTATAAAGATCTACTAAATACTTTTCTTTTATATGCAGCCTAAGAAAGCTTACTCATTTAGAGAGATGTTTAAGCTGGTTTTAACACAAAATGAAATTAGGAAGATGTGAAAATATCTTATCAGAGGGAATAAGGCTGTCCCAGCTCTCCTTTTTATTAATAACAACTAGGGTACAGTTCTGGGTCATTAAGTACAGCACTAATATCCTCTCCCTTTCCCATTCTGAACTGAAAATGAGGCTTCACAGCCAAAAGGACTGTCCATGAATGATCCACAAGAACCATAGAGACACAAAGCCAAAACTGAGTACTTTTCTCCCATCGCACTCAACATCATAAAGACATGTGGGTGCTACAAACAGCTTCAGCTCGGAGCTCAGGAAAAACGCAAAAGGCCGGTACTTGGACAGTATGCACATCCAAAACTACACATAGTGGCAGCTATGCTGGTAGCAGTTAGCTGATAGTGGTAGAATTAGTTATGCTTCTGCTTTAATACAAAACACAAACAATAAAACTGTTCTTCGCTTCCATTTTAGGCTGGTAGAAATACAAAACTTGAGCTTAATTTCATAGTTTAGTTTAACTGACATAGCCTTACTTTTTGATTCATGTGCTGGCCACAGTAGCTTCCAGCACTGCTAAGGAGTCCAATCTTCTTGTGTGCATTTTGTGTTGCAGATGGATCCTGTCACTTACCTTCCTTAAAACAGCACTCATATTAGTTGTCATTTGAAACTCTTCAGTCTGCTTAGACTTCATTTATAGGTGGGATTTCTCAAGTATGGTTTCCACACTTTTTCAATAACAACTTTATTTCAAAATTAATTAAAAAAGGAAATATCTTTTTAAAACAAACTAAACTTCCTAGAAAAAAACTTGGTTTTCTTCTTTAACTGTGCTAAATACATTGGTAGATAGAGTTTCTTCCTCAGACAACACCCTTCTTACTGGAGGTACACTGTATAGAAAAAAAAATTTCTGCTATTAACTGTCCCTGTAGACATATTTTCTAACTGATAATATTACTCAGATCTTCCTTTTTGCAGAATGTTGGCACTATTTCAAAAGTGAGTCAGTCTCTTAAAATACATCTTGCATCACTGTAGGGATACCGTTCAAGAGTCCACTTAAAATTTACATGGAACATTCTCTCTAAAACCTATTTCTAGACAGTTAATGCCCTTCGAGAGCAAAGTAAGTAGAAGTGTCACAGCTACCGGCTCTCAAGGAGCTCCTAAGCACCAGCTAAAGAGGTGCAACAATTCAGCCATCAACAGGCAATTAAACAAGCCATTTTGAAGATCACCAATGATTTTTTGGAAACAGTTCTTTTTTTTTTCAAGATGTTTGCTCACTGGGTACCTGATTCTGCCATATTCCCACCAACTGCATGCTACATATTACTTCTATTCAACTTGATGATACTGAGCTGTCAGATACCGTAATATCATTTTCCATATCTCAGTCTTGTCCTCTCATGCTACTTTCACCATGCCCACTGACAAACCAACCTGTTTTGATGTTAGCTTCCCCCTTGATGTATCTCCACTCAGTAGTTACTGAAAAAGGCAAGAATATGCTAACAGAAAAAGTGTGAAAACCCCTAATGCACTACCAGTGTTAAAGAAACAAATGGCAACACGGCACTTGGACACCAAAGGTGAAGAAACTAATGCCAGTTGTCACTGTTAAAGTTATTGGTGACATCAATTATCAAGAAATCTTACCTGAATGCATCATTTGATAGAGTAATGGATTGCATGGTTAGCTGAACTCAGTCAGAAAGACCTCACCCGAACAAGCATGGATCACAAGAATTTTTAAAGCAAAAAGAAATTAGATATCTTCTCTCTGCTCCACTCAGTGGTGCCCCAATCCCACAGTCTCTACCGTCCATCAACTCCAATACAAGCTAAGCTTTCCACACAATTAAACAATGCAGTTCTCATTAGATAAGTAGAATGAAAGTGGTCAAACAAAATCAATGTTCAATCTTCAGCTCTTCTATCTACAGAGGAACTAAGAGCATTTGTGGACATTTTGCAGTGGACAATCAAGACAGAATTAGAAATACCTTCTGCATACCACAGATAGTTTCATTCCAGGGCTTCAGAAATGCTTACAGAGGGCATCTCAATCCATTATCAAGTCACAGTAAAGTCACCTACACAGTACAGCCTTCTCAGATGTCCAGCCTCCTCCAGCTGAAATGAAATTCAGTTGAAATACATGGTTTTTCAGAAGCCTGTGGAAGCTAAAACCCTCGACTACTCACAGAGTAGCCTCCTAGAGCTGGGAGTCAAGCTGTCAAACAAGTCTCAACATGAGACTTTTCCTCTGCTTTAACAGAGTAAAGATGTGGACTGTGGCTGGTGGATCCCTAAGCTGATCTAAAGGGCCCGTGTTCCCAGCTGCTCATTCCTGCCCCTACACTGCTCCCACTGTTGTGCCAAGAGAAGTATTTGTGCAGCTGTATAATGAAAAGCAGCAGGGAACTGATCCAGCCAAAGAGTAATCTGCTGAAAAGATGGGGGGTAGGGGGAAGGTCTTATACTGACTTAGTTTTGTTCAAATCCAGTGTGCATAGGAACCAGCATGAGTGGTCAGGAAGATCAATCTGGCACTGTTTCCAAATTGCAAACTGAATTACAGCCTAAGGTGAAGATCCTTTTTATCCTCTTTCTCAGCAGGCTCTTTCTGCCGAGTGCCAAATCAGCTTTAAGACTTCTTGCCACCCTAAATTACGATAGCTGGTTTAGTTGAGGCCCTGCTCTTGACTCCACGCTAACCAAATCCTTCCAAAAGCTTTCCTGCCAATGTCACAAAAGAAGGCTTTCAGAATGCTTTTCCCTGCAGGTGACTTCAGCTAGGATGCTTAAATCAAAATAAACCAAATAAACAAAAAACAATGCTTAAAATGCACTTACAGCTCTCTCTGTGGCAAATGACTGCAAGTATTCAACTTATGATATTTATAGCTTAATTTTTGGAACTATACATGGCTGATATAAAGACGCAATAATTACTAGTCGGCAGAAATCTTTACCATTTGTATTTAAGACATTTATTCCTCAAGTAGCAATGAAAAATTGCAAAGATTCTTTTTATTCCTCTAAGCATGGAAAAATAGTGCAACAAGATATAAGAGTAGATGACCAGAGGCTGGGGAAACTGATCACAGAGACAGTATCTACATGCAGCCCCCAGAGAGCTGAGCAGCATACAACTTTAGGCCAACTCAATTAAAACTTCTGGACTTCTTGGGAAGTACTGGGAAGATTTGAACAAAATTTTCCAACACATTTTAAGAAACTTAAAACAACAAATTTTAAATAAGAATTTGTCAAGACCTACGGAAAGTGCAGAAAAAGCACAAAATCTACGGCCACATGCTTTCTCTGCCTCTACAGAATTACACCTGCACATGACAAGACCATGCCCTAAGCAGTTCCCCTGGAGCACCTCCCAGCCCTCACACCAGCTTACCATTAGCAAATCCTTACAGTCCATTTACCTACACGTGTATCCACTGTGCCACAATGAGTGCTGAATGCTTTATCAAGCTGAGAAGAAAGCCATAGCAGAAGTTGCCCCCCTCAAGCATGGAAAGAGAGACAGGAGTAAGCAATGGGAGAAGAATGCAGCATTGGAATGATGGTTTAATCTCTATGACCAGATACCTCCAGTTGCTCAGTTCCTGTTCATCATCAGGAAGACAATCAGCATCAGTAGAGGCAAGGGCTGTAGGTGTGACTCCATTAAAAAAGTGCTATGGGAAGAAACAGTGCATGTGTGGGGCAGGGCAGAGGAAGTACATGAGGAGAGAGGCAGAAGAAGTCAAGCATGAAGGGGGTACATAAACACTGGAGGTGTTGTGGTGAGACTAGATGGCAAATGTTAAGTCTTGACAGCAGTCTTGCTGCTCAGCAATATACTGCATGATGGCAGAAAGAGCTAAGCTGCAAAGTGGTCATTCTTTTGGGTGGTTTTTGATTGTGGTTTATTTCTATTTCTGCCACATTTTTTAGCTAGTCTTAGGCTCACAAACTATTTTCAGTATTTGAGAGGCACTACCATATTTCTCCATTTTTCTTGTATTTCCAAGTTACTGTGCAAGATAATACTTGACCTCAGACTTGTATGCTACTTTGCATGTAAAATTTCTTATTTCAGGAAGGCTGAGTAGAAACATTTCAGAGTATCTTATTTACATCAAAATGAAACTTCCTCACACATCTTATAATAAGTCTCTGAAAAGACCTCCCTTATGGGGGGGAAGTAGATATTTTCATGTGACAGAAGAAAATACTCTTAGGAGCATAATCTGAGTTACACATGGGCTTGTTCTACTAACAAAACACACTACTTCCTTCTTCAGACTAAAATAATCTTAATGCAGAAAAAACTGTCAGCTTTTTAGGATCAACCAATTCTAAAAATACTATCTGTATAACATATTCAGATTTCCCTTCCATTACAATAAATTATAGCTCTGGTCTTAATTTAATTCATAAATTTACATTTCAGTTGTGCATTCTAGGAACATAATGTAAAGCCAGACATTTAAGTGACAATGGTTTGTTGGTTATGCGGGTTTTTTTAAGAGAATATAAAACTTATTTCTGTTGCTGTTTTATCATCCTACACGGAACAAAACAACCCTACACTGCAACTCAACAACTCTCATTTTGTCCTTGCAAGTGTATCTATTTAGACAAAAACTTTCTTTGTAAGAACTTCAGTATCCTGCCCTTTGCAATCCAAAAAACGGCCTAATTTGTCCCAGTTAAAATCAGTATCCTGATTCAATTATAAGACCAAGAACAGAAAGTTTAAAACAAATTCAGATAGGAGGGGATAAGGGGGAAGCCCTCTTACATCAAACATCTTCAGCCAAAAATGTGCACGTTCCCCTATTAGAGTAGCAATATGAACAATAGTGCATTGTAGTGACAACCTGTGGCAACTCATTTAAGTAAGCCTGCCTTGTGGAGACTTTTCTAAGGATACTCAGTAAATAAACAAAGAAAATCACTTGATGTATGCTACAAATAGCTAAAAGACTGATATAAGACTGATCTGATGATGAACTGATCTGTGGCTAACTTCTTCCTACAATTGTCCGTAATGCAAGTCATTTAAGAGGGGAAGGCTTCTCAAACCCTTACAGTATAGGAAGATTTCTCTTGATCACACTCCAAATCTTTAGTCCTACCTGAACAAGGAAGACTGCTAGTCAATCTAAAGCACCTCCAAGTAGCCAAACCATCTACAAGGGAGATCACACACCTGTTTGCTACATGCTTTTAAAACCCAGAAACTAAATCCTTTACCATCCTTCAAGAATGCACTAACCTTTTACAAAAATGAATGCTAGAAATTTAAACCTTTATACCATTTGCTATCAGTTTTTCTGCCCTGTTACAATTTCAACTGCAGGATTAGAAAAGCTGAGTTATTGTCACTGAGCCACTGAAAATTATTACCCACACACTAGCACTGCAGTAGTTTCTAAACCAACAACAGTTCAGCCATATTTTTAATCCAAAGACTGCCTTTCTAGTTATTAAAGTGTTCAGTTGGTTTCCAGGTTTAACTACAAAATGGATTAGGAGACAGGAGATGCTATCTGCAGCCAGAACACTAACAGCTGTTCCTGGACTGTGCTTATCACTGACACAAGGATCTCAGATGGAGAACTCTATCACAGCTAAGGAGTGCATAGCTTCCCCCTCCCCCACAAGGCCAAAGTTACATCTCCATTGCTTAATAAGATTCAGTAGACCTGCTGCTGATGAATACTGCCTTCTCTTTAGATTTAGGAAAACATTTTACTCAGTTTCTGACACACTGTTTACCAGTAACTCAGACGTGATGTATCCCTATGTCACTTTCATCTAGCATGCAACCCAGAGGCTGATGTGACAACACTTCCACGACAAGCCATATGCCTCAACTCTATTCGACCAGTAGAATTTAATATTTCTTCCCAAGTAACTTCTGATTTGCACTGAATCTTCACACCACAAATCACAGTAATTTTAAGATATAAGACTCAGGATTTACATTTCCTTCCACAGACTAAACCATTGAGTATTTTCTAGCTTTTGCCTCCCAAAGTACATACAATTTCTGCCTACAGAATGCTTCCCAGCTTGTCACTTATCACTTGAGTTCTCTTTAGGACTTTTCTAGGAGACCTTCACAGGTTTTGATAACACCAAACAATCTTAAAGACAAAGGAAGACAGCTTCCTTACTTATTCTCACACTAAACAGTTTTTGTGCCAACCAGCAGTTTCCAAATAATAGTAATTCACCTCACTGTATGTGAGTTACTGGGGATTGCAGGTCAACTGTGTCACAGAGATGAGAACCAGCTCTGAACCAGCATGATCGAGCTCTAGTGCAGTATGGATGAAATACACACATCATCACACAGATGGTACAGTTATTTCAAGGGTCAGCTTAGATCCAGAAATACCAGCCTTTTTAAGTTATGAAATGCCTATTTGATGACAGCTTACAGACCACAGTAGATTCCATTCAAAGCCAAGCTTTGCTGTGAACCCTGTGCTCTTCGACCAAGTACCTTGTGTGAAGACACCACCCGCAAGGAAGCAAAGCATGCTAATTAGTACAGGCTCAACCTCAACCCTGTTGGATCTCAACCAGTTTCAAAGAGCCACAGTACACCCTAAGTCTGTGGTTGCTGAGAAATTTTATAAACAAGAACAAATAAAATTCTGCTAGATGCAAAATGGCCTCTGTGTTGTGTAAGTATACCGCCCAAATCCTATTTTTATAGGGGTTACTTCATCCCCTGACAAGCCCTTCTAGAGGGTTATTCTGGCATATACTTTTGTTTCATGACCAGACTACTACCACAGGAAGATGTAGGTGAAAAAAAAAAAAAAATCAAGGTTAACCATTACTGAATATCATTAATCAAAACTGGCTACCTACTACCATTTGATTTTACAAGCATTCGACTTTGTAACATAATAAGGCAAATGAAGGTACTTTGACTTGACCATATATTTCACTACACAACCCACATATTCCTCCTCTCTTCCTTTGAAGCCACTAGCTATGACTATACCACTGAGCATCTTCAGCTCCAGTGTGTCTTGTATTAGACAGAATCTGAGTGTACCATCATTAGTCCCAGTAGTCTGTACCATAAATGCAATTAGCACATGCCTAACAACAATCCACAAGCTAAGAACCCTCCCAGTCACATAAAATGCCCTCTGAAAGGGGCCTGAATAACACTATTGACTGCTCCTGAGTGTAGCTTACCACCATCTTGTGGGTTTCTGTGGCTGGGTTTTGGTTGAGGGGGGTGCTACGGGGGTGGCTTCTGTTAGAAGCTGCTAGAAGCTTCCCCTGTCCCATGGAGCAATGCCAGTCGGCTCCAGGACGGACTTCCTGCTGCTGGGCCAAGGCTGAGCCAATTAGGAGTAATAGTAACACCTCTGTGATAACATATTTAAGAACAGACCATTGTTGCACAGAAAAAATTCCAGTCAGGGAACAGCAGAGTGAGAACATGGGATAACAATGCAAACACCAAGGTCAGTGCAGAAGGAGGGGAAGGAGGGACCCCACAGGAGCAGGAGAAGGACTCAGAGCTACGGCCCACCCTGTAACCCGCGATAGATCATGGTGGAGCAGGTTGTCCCCCTATAGCCCATGGAGGACCATCAGGGTGCAGAGACCTCCCTGCACCCCGCGGAGGAGTAACCCACAGGACAGCAGAGTGGGAAGAACTGCTGCCTGAGGGGTGGACTCAAGTTAGCAGTGGCAGAAACAACAACTGACTGCAACCCTCATTCCCTGTCCCTCTGCACCACTGCACTACTGGGGCGGAGGAGGGAGAACATAAAAGGAAGGAGGGGTGGAGAGGAAAGTGTTTTTAAGACTGTTTTATCTCACACTCTTTTGCTCTTATCCTGTTAGTAATAAACTTAAGTATTAGCCTCACTTTGAGTCTGTCCGTGAAGGTAATCAGTAATTAACGTCTCCCACCCCTCACCTCTACTCACAAATTCTTAGCTTTTTTCTTTTTTTTCCTCTCTCCTCTGTATAGTTGCAGGGGGAGAGTGAGAGAAGGACTTTTAGAAGGTGCCTGGCAGGTGACCAGGGTCAACCCACTACACACCAATACCAGAGATTTGTACTATTTGACCAAGCAGGTTTGAACCACGAGCAAATTTACTAGAGAGCTCTAGAAGCTACCAGCAACAATCTTCAAGCTTCTGTTGACACAATCAAAAGCAACAGAATTGAGGGGTGGGCAAAAGACTGTCTCATGACAAGGGAGAGGGAATCCTTAATTTTTAAAGCAAAATGCTAGCTATTTGGCTACAAATAAAAATAAAGCTCCTTACCAACAATCTCCTACCTTTTTTTCTAGACCTAAAAAACTAGTTACTTCCTTTCCACTGCTTAGAACCTAGAGACTGACAGACAAATTAAATTCTTCTGATGATAACTTGTATCATTTGTATCCTCACCCCTCAAGCCTGATGTCTGTACACTGTGGCACCAGTGGGTACCCTTAGCAACAATTACAAAAGCCGCTACCATTTCCAGCTTGAATGAGTTAATGTTTTATTCAGGAGAATAAGCACTCTTTGTTATCAATATTCAAAATCATTCCAAAAAGCATCCTCAGCAAAACTCTTCCCCTGTATGAAACAAACTCATGCAGCCTTTTGTATCAAGCATTATGAATATCTGTATAAGGTGAGAAAAAAATGCACAGAGCTTAAATTAATTGTAGCCACCAAGTTAAATTATGGTCTTCACTTTTTGGTTCAGACAAATCATTTGAGAAATTTTTCTTACATCCTCTTGTCAGATAGGCTTCCACTTCTCCACGTGCCAAACATCTGTGCTTAAACTCCACCTCCTCCCTTATTTTATATTTAACCAAAGAGACAAGGAAAAGCTCATTAAACAAGAACTCATGATTAATTCAAGTCAGTTAAAATTTTAATCAAATTATCAGAAACACTTAAAACCCTGCAAGGTTCCATTTCTTCTTAAACACCTGAGAATCTGGATCTGTCTCTTCACTGTTCCACACCCAGTCAAAACACCTCTCTTCTCCACAGTATCAGCCATGCCTGCACACACAAAGTGTCTCTCAACAGTAACACTAACATGAAGCTCTTCCACAAGTGTCTAAGCAACCAGCAAGTCACACGTATACATTACTCTGCTTTAGCACAATCTCAAAATTAGACTTTAAACCCTGAGGAAATAGGTGATTTGAACTGACACAACCCCATCAATATTTTCATGTTCAATCTGCCACAAAATTGCACATTTAAGATAAAAATTTAAAATCCAGGCAAATTAGGGCCTAAGGAGATTGGACAGAAAACATGTGTACCTTATACCTACGAGCTGCAAGAAATGTATCCATGTGTAAGTCTAAATTTCTCTTTTACAATTTAACCCTCTTCCCCCCCTCATTTTTTCCTTCCCTCAACAACATCTGACCTACAGCTCTCTGAACCACTGAGTAGTTTCTACCTTTCCTAGAAATGACTGGACTCTGAAGTGGAAAAATCCACCACCAAGCATTGATACCATACTCATACTAGCGTAAGATGAAGAACAGCACCTTGGCAAGGAATACCTTGCCATAGACCTGTACTTCCCCAGGGTGAGATTGGAAACACTATCATTGGGGACCTACCGCTTCAAAATTTCATTTTATCTGAGCCACAAAGTTACTACGGAGAAGTGAGAGCTACCAAAATATCCCTATAAGCACTAGATACTATTCCCTTTGAAGCATCTCATCACCTAGTTCTTCTGTAGCCCATATAATACCAGCTGACTGACTCAGCTCAACTTGAGCAGCCTGGCAAGTCCGACATTCCCAGTACTTTCATTTCATGACTGAAACTATGATCACAGGCCATGACTGAGCAATTCAGAGAAATTACTAATGAACTGCAACACCTTTTTTTTTTTTTTTTTTTTTTTAACATATACTTATTTTTCTCTGGCCATGAACTACCAAAGACTACTACAAACTTCTACTTATTTCCTTCCCCTGACAATGTTTGGCAAGTCAATGACAGCATCATGAAGCCCAAATGGTTCAGTTTGAGAAAGGTCAAACTCTTTTTTTTTTGAAGTAGTCATCAAAATGCCCTCATTTTACCTATAAAATCTCACGTACTAATTCCTACCAACTACAAAAACCCTGTTTCTTATTCTTTCCTCAGAGACTGTCCAGAAGGTCTCACACACAATTTCAACTCTTCTTTCTCCATGTCATCTGGAGCTGTTCAAACTGACATTTAACATACTGAAATTCTTCCCTGAGCAGTAATCATCAGCCTTGCTTTCAGTTACATGTTACTTCAATATAATGCTTCCATTGACTTCAATTCATGTGTTTGTGCACCCATATTAATTCATTAAAAAAAAACAACGCTCCAAAACAAGAAAAACAAAAAGCAAACAAAAAATCAAATCCCAAACAAACAAATAAAAAAAACCCCAAGCCACAACACAAACAAAAATCCAGCTATGCTTAGGTGTTATACAGTCCTACTTCTTGAACAGTAGTTTTTTTGTGGCAGGACAGAAAAATATATACTACAGAATGATGCAAATCTCCAAAATTGGTCAAAAAATTTTGGTTGTGAAATCGAAGTTGCTCACTTTTTGGTTTCCCTCCCCCCCCCACCCCTCAGCCATACACTTTCATCCAGCAAAGACTGAAGAAAATACTCACTGTAAGAATTGTTCCACCTGTACTCTGTCAGTTCCCTCCTTTTTCAATCAGTACAGATTGGCATGTTCCTTCACAGAGATACAGTCGTAGCAATATTATCTAATTATTTTCACACTGACTTAGCACACTGCAAGTGTATTTTTCAAAGACAGTATTCAGTAAATTTCCAAGTTCCTTTTCTACAAGGTTACAACCAACATCCCTGTTTAGTTTTAGCACTCTACTTTTCACCTGCTGACAAGAATCAGAAGGATAAGACACCATTTAATATGCTTGATGGTTCCTTTGGGCAATCAACACAGGGTGCTGAATAGGGTTTCTTCAATGTTTTGTCAAATTGTCCCCTCCTGGCTACAGAACTCATTAAAAGGCAACATCCCTCCTTGAGGGTCAACTTCTTCCATTCAGTTCTTTCACATCATTTTACACCCTAAACAAATTCTGTTCTACAAGTTAAGACTATCCTCAGCAAATCCCTTCTGCACACGGCTGGTTTCTACTCTGAGGAAAATAAAATTATAAATGTAAGTTCATCATGTTTGTAAACACCTTCAACTTCTCAAACTCATAGTTCATTGAGGTATCACATTTCTCACATTAAAGAAAACAAAACCCCCAACACACACCTATGTGCTTCTTTAAATTTCTGTTGCTTAACATTATGAATAAATATTTTTCTTTTATCTTAAGATGATCCAGATATTACTAAGCACCTTAGTATATCTGGTTTGTTTTCAGGTTTGCTCCTTCTTTTAAATAAAGTCATGGCTCAAACATAAAATGTGACACTTGAACATCATTCACTTGTCACAGCTCAGCAGATTAACTGTTTTCTATGCTATATTCAGGGAGCAACTGCACAAGCTAAAGAGGAAAGTGAGAAATACAATAAACTTCAAGTAACTAAGCCTAAGCTAAGCAAAAATGTCTTAAAGCTTAACATTAGACTCACTGAAAAATAAATAAACAAAACCATTTGCTACACAACTATTAAGGTCACTTTCAGAAACTTATGTAGTATTCATCTCCCCTAAAAGTATGGATTAGATTTTACAAAAATTCTGCACACTTTTTTTTTTTTTTCAGAGCTGTTACACTCAGGCACTTCCAAAGATATTTTAAAACCTTGCTTAGCAGTATGTCAGTACTGTGAAAATTTAAGTCTTCCAATGGAAAATATAGGTAAGGTATTCAAAATCTGCACAATTTTCTGTGATGCAAAGAAGCGCTCATTCTGTGCTTTAAGGGAATTACCTATTTTCAGTAAGTATTTTGAATCCTAACTACAAGTTTTAGGCTTATGCTAGGTCATTTACTGAAGAGCACCACAAACTGGTATTCCTGGTGTAATAATTACTCTTCCATTACTTTAAGAGTTACTTCCTGATTTAAGAGAAAAGCATACTGCAGTATCTTCTAAGTTTGTCCTGTTTTTTGCCCAAACTTACAAGTGCCCCAAAACAAGAACTGTATCAACAATTAAGACTAATTCTTACCTGCTAACTACTTTACTTGTCAGTCAAATTGCAGTGCTTACACACCAGTGGCTGGGTTTTGGTGCTTTTCCTATTAGATATGAAATCACTGACGATTAATTTACCCTGCAATCCAAAACATCTAGGTCGGTGTTTTCACATAATTTTCATTCCTTTATGCGGTCTTTCTTAAAATTGAATATTTGGAAAAGTAATTGAAACTCATACATATATGCAATTTACTAAAGTTCTTAGTTATGGGCTTTTATTTGTGTTAAGTATACATAAGCTTCTTAGCAGAAGATACATTTTAGCCAAGCCAACAACAAGAGAAGGTAATTAGAAAGTACATTTATTTTTTGGACTAGAATGCAGTTTCTCTTGTGTTCTTCAAACTAATTTCTGTGGTTTGGATCTTCATGTTTAGGACAATAACTTCATTGTTGTATATAAAGATAAAATTATCTTAAGAGTAACAGAAAGAATTTGCAATGTTTAAAACACTGAAGTTCGCAAACGCTTTTAAAACTTCATCTTTTCATCTACTTTTTGAGTTTTTAGTAAGAGCAGTACTTGTTCCAACTACAACAGCTCTAAGAAACTAACATTTTTGCTACAAATCCAACCCCTAGAGCAAACTTGGAGAGGGGATTAAGTCACTCGCGTTAAATGAGAACTTACCCACTCAGCAGTGTTATTTGTGTGCTGGCTACAGCAGTGCTATTGCCAGACAGGCTGCACTAAGCCACTGTGCAATTAATACAATCAACTGTTACACCCACTGCTAACATACTAAGCAGTAGGATCAAGGACAAGTACTAAGGATGTCCTAGTTTTCCCACATCTGGGAACATGAAAAAAAGCAAGTTCATAATTCCAGGACACAGAACACAGCATTTTTAAGGGGTCTTGTCCTGTAATGTGGAATATCTAGTAAGAGACTACAAAAATAATAATAATAATAATAATAATAATTCTTGATTCAGAGCACGTTTAGGTCATTACTTATCAGTAAAAATAAAAAGACAGGTTCTTATACAGTCATAACTTGTACAAGCTTTTGGTATGCCCATGCAATTTCCAGGCTAAAAGGCCTGTTACATAACTGAACAGGACACATTCAACTCTACAGTTCCGTGTCTTCGTGCCAGTGGGTTTTGCTCCCCTCCCCTGTGGGGATCTACCATTTCAGTATGCATTCACTCCTTCTAGATCTCAATTTTAAGGCTGACTACATTTAAAAATTGAGCATTTAGTTCAGTTCACTAAACTGTCCAACCTCTGGACTTGTTCCAAGACCTCTGCTATGCTCTTACTCTCCCTCGCCTGGGCAATTCAAAAGGGACGCTCTTTGCTCCCGGTCACGGAGAAGTGTTTGTCATAACATATGGCATGCCCATGTTTAAGACACTTCCCTGTAACAGACAGTGCTTTAAAAACAGCATAGACATTACTCTAATTAAATAGCATTCATTTTGGTCTACATACATTGCACTTGATCAATAATAGCCTTTCAGTTACTCAACTTCTTTTCACCAATCAGAACTAGCAAATATATCATTAGAACGCTGCCTATTGCCTCTGGAGAGTACTCAACCATGTCAACAAACGACTAACTTCATTTGGTATTTAAAATTTAATACTTAATTTAAACAAAGCTGCTTACATTTTCATGAAGTGCTGTTAGGGGCAACTAAGAAGTTCAACTAACAGCTAAAGCCTGACTGAAAAGATGTCAGAGTGCTGTGAAGATAAGGACTTAATCAGTAGTTCTCATACTGAAATAACATCCAAACAGTTTATGTTGAACTAGACATATATCAGGTTTTCACTCAACCTTATCCTTGAGTTGTTTATAACATCCTTCCTCTGAGGAGAGACATACTTGTTTCTGCTTTTTTGTAATAAATTAAAAAAAAAAAAATCCCAACCCCTCTCCCCCCCAATATTGGAAATTATGGGGTTTGGGGAGTGGTGTGCGGCTCCTCCAAACAAACAAACCCTTATGTACAACCACAAGTCATACATACGAGCAACTGCTGTACCACTTAAAAAAGCACTTTGACTCTGGAAGATCTGGGAACAACTTTCTCACTTTAAAAGCACTTAAACAGAATGCTTGGTACCATTTTTTTCTAACTGGACATTTTCTGCATTATTTTGAATTATTTGGCATACCTAACTAGCTAAACCTCTTCTTATAAAAACTGCAGTAAAGGGGATTTAAAATAAAATAACACTGTGTTTACTCTTGCTAATTCCAACCCAGCTACAGATATTATTACAAGCTTGAAGCAAATATTTAAGAAAAACACCCAGAGAAAAAAAAAATACATCAGACTCCTTTGTAACTGTGCTAACTAATGACACCTAATCTACTTTAAATTCAGGATGTAAGTGCTTTTTAATTAAGGTGAAAATCTTGTAACTGTTTGGGTTTCAGCAGAGGCATATACAAGTTTTTCTAGGATACTGTTACTAGGAAGAACAGGGAAGTCCAACTAGTATCAGCACCAAGTATTTCCAATCAAAAGCAGCCACAAGAGAATTAAGTCACAAGCCTGGTAGGAGCTAATCCAAACTGTCTTAACAACTCTTTATTTACATAACCAGTAGCTTTCCCAATTTCCACAGAATCAAAGAGATGGCATTTCCCTTTGTGTAATTATGTGCATTCAACCACAAGCTTAATCCAAAAATATTCTTCTGCAATCAGAGCAGTAGTTTTGATATTAAGCTTATTTTATGAGGACCACCATATGATTAAGGATAATAATGGAATTTTTTTTTAAGTTCTTTGTGAACAAGTATTTAAAACCAGAAATAGCTCGTTATTTGCATGTTCCTCATAAAGCATGTCACGTTATCCTACATCCAGGATAAAATTAAGTATGAACCAATGTAGTAATTTTATGCACACATTCCAAATTATTTTACAATGTTATGATTCTGGAATTCCATATATCCCATACAGTTAGCTTACTGGGAAAAAGGCCACTCCCCCCTCCCAATTTAAATCCTAATTACTACTAGTTTACAAGTATATTTTCCCTATTGGTTGTGTTGTACAGTTTGCAGAACTAAACAGAATACAGGTTACACTGCCTAGAGGTTATAGTAATTTGAGCTGTCTATAAGATTATAGGTGCCTTTGCTTCTTTATTAAAGCTCCTTGTATTTTAGGGGTATTTAGACAAAATTTTTTCCAATTACATTTACTGATATCAGTAAAAATTACCTTATCATAAACTATTATAATAATTTGAAAATTATGAAATAGTGATAATCTGTACTTACCATTATTTGTTGTTGTAAATACCAAATTCCTCAAATAATAACCACTACATTCAACTGTTGCAGAAAATGTCTTATCTGGCTAAGATGAATAATACACACAATATAAGCTCTAATATTATTATAGGATTGTCTTATTATATTAACCCTTGGAAAGAACTCTATTTTCATATCTGTGCAGTATAAAGCATTACATGCAAGTGGAATTTGTGGGCAACATCAGTTCCTGATTATTCCAATGAAACAAATCATTAGCTCTAGCTACCAAAGAATGGCCAGTACGGTCTCATGACAATTCCTCTCCAAGCTCCTGTGGTTACTGCTGCTCTCCTCGGCACCATCCCATGTGCCTGAAGCATATTTCTAGCCATTCATGGTTACTGGTTTCATGTGCTTCACCAAAAGAGAGAATGTTCCACTGATGCAGGTTTGCCATTCAAACTCCAAGAAGTTATCTCAATGGGAGAAAAATAAAATAGAATGGAAAAATCTTGCAAGCTGAAAGTGGACTGGATCAAACTACTACTTCTCCTTTCTTCCATGCATAATAATTCCTCAAAGATGTCCACATACCTACATATATTTACATGCATAAGTGCCAGTACTCATAAAAGCTCCATTCAGTCTCAGCAACCAAATGACCTGCGATACCATGAGTACACAGAGATTTCACAGTACATTTTTTTGGAAACTGAGGCCATTCACAATTTCAGCATTGAGTACTAGTATCAGAGTTCAAATATAATGCCCACTTCTAAGAACCATTTGAATATCAATACTAATTGCACTGTCAAATGCATCACCAAGCAAAAGGGCTTCACCTCACCCAAAATACAGAGAGGAAATTATGGTAGCATTGGTGAAAACCAAGTTAAAATACAACAGTCATCTTCATACGTAAGATTTTGTCTTTTTTTTTTCTTTACAATAAATTAATAAGCTTATTATAGAATAACACCTTATAATCCTTTGTTTCTATATTCACTAACAGCATCTTCATCTTGTTCTTCAACTCCACCAACAGATACAATATATTGAACACTATTAAATGATACATTAAACAAAGCATTCTATGTTAGAGCTATTATGCAAAAGCAATGAGAAGCCACACCATCCCTTTGCAAACAAAAACTGATACTCAAGTCCCAAAATTCTCCCAAGGTCAGTAATTTCAAACTTAATTATGAGAGAGAGGATTTGCACGAGAAAAAAGATCACCTTACTTTTAAAGATTTAGAAACTAATTTCAAGATAGTCCTAGACCTGAGGTTCATTGCCCATTATCAGGCAATCCAAGGTCATGAACACTTTCACTTACTTTCATGAAAACTGGCTTATCAATACTACACTTTTCTTACACAGGGGTGTTGTTTCCCTCAGCAACTAATGCCTAAACTACAGTGGTCCTGATGTAGTAGTGGCATTAGCTTAATTTACAATTTAACTATTTTGTTAACCATATCCATATCAATAAAGATATAAACAAAAGGATCCACACAGGGAGGAAAGCATATTAAAAAACCAGACTAAATGCTCTGAAGTAGTGGCAAAGGAAAAGAGAAAGACAATGAAAACATTACACAACTGTGTAAAGTTGCAATGTGCTCACATTTTCAACACAATCTAATTCCACCTTCTCAAATAAGGTAGAAAAACCTGAGAAATTTCAACAAAGAACAACAGGAATAAATAAAATTAATCAAAGGGATTTGCAAATGACACCAAGCTGATGCAGTGGTGCCGCTGACACACCTGAAGGATGGTATGCCATTCAGACGGACCTAAACAGGCTCCAGAAGTGAGCCCATAGGAATCTCATGAGGTTTAACAAGAAGATCTGGAGTGCCGCATCCAGCTCTGAGGTCGCAACAAACAAGGACATCGACCTGATGGAGCAAGTCCAGAGGAGGGCTACCAAGATGATTAGAGGGATGGAGCACCTTTCCTATGAGGACAGGCTGATGGAATTGAGTTTGTTAGCCTGGAAAGGAGAAAGTTTCAGGGTGACTAGTTGTGGCTCTCCAGTACCTGAAGGGAGCTCACAAGAATGATGAGAGAGACTGCTTACAAGAGCATGCAGTAATAGGACAAGGGGGAATGGTTTCAAACTTCACCAAGAGTAGGTTTAGATTAGATATTAGGAAGAAATTCTTTACAGGGAGGGTGGTGAGGCAGTGAAAGAGGTTGTCCAGTGAAGTTGTGAATGTCCCATCCCTGGAAGTGTTCAAGGTCAGGCTGGATGGGGCTTAGAGCAACCCTGTCTAGCAGAACACTGTCCCTGTTGTTGGAGCCAACACCCAGAGGTGTTGGAACTACATGATCTTCAAGGTCCCTTCCAACCCAAACCATTCTACTATTCAATGATTCTAATCCTTTTGCATAAAAAGTAGTTGACCAGAGTAAGACTCTTCAGCATGGAGATGTGTGGGAACATTGAGAAAGGTTTATAAAATCATGAGTGGCTTGGACAGGCCAAATTAATTGTTTGTAAGCTCTTCCAACACGAGACAGAGCTCTCAAACAAACCTAGAAGGTAGTAGGCTCAAAACAACACAAGGAAGTGGTCCCTCAATCTATGTGAGGTTAAAGTGACTAAGTTGTCTGCCACTGGATTTCCAAGATATAAAAGCATACACAACTATACACACTAAACAAACTGACAGAAAAACAAAACTCCACAGATCACTGAAAATACAGAAATATCATTTGGTTCCGGAAGATCCTGTTGCTCGTTGAGGACAAGGCAATGGAGAAACTCCACAGGTGTTTATCCAATCCTTGTGGAGGATTTGGTTTGGTCACTGGAAGAGGTAGGTTAATGGGACAGATGCACATTTGGGTTGACCTATAGGGACAAGAGTTCTTCATGTTCCTGTAGCTTAAGACATTTCAAAAAAATTATAGACAGGAATTTCAGCTGCTAATAACAAGTTTCATAGTTAACAGCACCTGTTGGGATACCAGAAATAACTAGTATTCCATGATAACTCATGTCCACCATTTATCATCTAAAATGAAAGCTGAACAAAAGACTGCTTTAGTAATTTGACTATTACCTGGGAAACATGTTTGTACTACAGCATTCTAGTTACAGGAACAACTGCTCCTCTCATTTGAGTGTTCATAATTAATACGAAAGCAATGTGTGGTCTTTTATCCATATGAACTTATTAGTCAAATAAGCAACTGGAGGTAAGGGGTACTTTTGAAAGGACAACACTGAATTCTTGAAAATCTGTAATAGGAATTACACCAAGGGAAAGGCAGAATTCAGCCTGAGTCAACATTCCCACCAGAGCTCTGTATATTTCAGCAAAACCTCTTCTGAGATCTCCTACTTGTATCGACAACACATCTGCAGAATTCAGTAGCTCTGTCACTGAGGGACTTCTGCCCTTACAGCACTGACTGCAAAATGGAGTGGTAGTGTGGGAAAGGGACTGTATTATGAGAGAGGAAAATTATCCCACAACAACTCCAAATATAGCAATTCTGACTCTGTAGGGAGTGTTTTTTCAATCACACCTGACAATTTTGATTTTACAAAGGGTCTATTATCAGAATCACACAAATGACTACAACTCCTTATGAGTATCCACTAAAGGAGAGAAAAATGCACCAAAGTTCAGGACACTGGAAGTCACACAAGGAAGCCAGAATTTACAGCAAGCTGAAGTACTGTTTTCAGGCCACAGATTTCTTTGATATGCAAGCACACATTAAAAATGCTATTTTTCTTTCTCTGAACAAAGAGGTGCAGTAACAGGTGAGAATATGTACACTTTTGAAGGAGATCCATGTATGTTTACCCATACAAGCCACTTGCCTCAAGAGGTCACAGACTGACTTCCATTCACAACCTTTCCCTTCCCTGGAAAAAAAGGGAAGAGGTAAAGATGTGCCTGAATTTCCTCATCACCTCAGACTGTAACTGTGCTGTTAGACAACACACATGCAAAGTCCATGCTAAGTTGAACAAATAGGTTTATGAAACCAACATATCAACCTATAAATGCAACTAAGGAAAGCAAAGTAAAATTGAACTCCCTCCTAAAACAAGATTTGCTCCCTCCCTTCATAAATGTTCCTTCACGTCTGATTCTGGGATGACTAAAGTATGCCATCTAATTTTTCTTCCTCAAAATCCTTGGTAATACTGTCATCTTAAACGTAATAAACATTCTTTTCACAAATGCTATTTAGTGATACTCACTTATACAAAATTCAAACTCAGTCTATTAATACAAGTATTTCTCAAATACCCAATAAGTCACACCATTTCTTTAGCTTCCCTCTCAAGAAAGAAGCTATACAACCAGATCTCCTTAGAGTTGACAGGTTAGGGTTAAAGTCCAGTAGGAAACAGATGGTTGCTTGTTGTTGATGCATTAGGGTACAGGCACCAGAACAGTCACTAGAGGACCAGGGTTTGCATCATCCTCCAGCAAAAACATGTCACCATTAAGGCACTAAACACAAGGTAGCAAGACATGCATTACACAAAAATTTTTAAAATGCAAGTGTATTGGTAAGCATATACACAATTCTGACTAGATGAGCCATCTTACTGACAATAAGACAGTAAGTACCAGAGACTTTGACAATTTTTCAATGTTAAGTCTTTTACATCAGAACTAAATGTGAAACCTACACTTGGAGCTTTGAGGGACTGGAGGACTTGTTTAAACTCATCAAAATAAATAAACTTTCTTTAAAAAGTTTTTTTATTTCATGTGATAGCGTCAACTTATGACTCATGATAGATTAAGAATATGGAGTTTTGCTCATCTGCCAGAGCTTACAGTCTCTCCAGACAAGTATGCAAAAGCAAATGAACTCACTCACAGTAGGCCTTCGGAAATCTAAATTTTCACCTTAGTCTCCCATCCCCGCTCCTGGGCAATGCAAACAAGCTCAGCAGCCAAAAGAACTGAGGGTTTGGAAGGTTTTCTTTAAGCTGGCAGCAGCCCTTAAAGAGACAGGATCTCAACAAGTCCTTAATGCCAGCAGTGACCTTCACTAGGTCCTTCTGCACATCTTCATTAAGTACAATGGCTCCACACCAGGATTTTTAATCAAAAGTGATCAATGTTGCCAACACTTTCCAACATTACTTCTCTTGTAGAGCTATCCTGATATGTTTCTGCTCCAGATGCCACCCACAGAGAAGACAAATGGAGTGCTGACACCTCCACTGAAGTGCAACTTTTCAAACCCATAAGCCAGTAACATTTGGGCTAAGCTACAATGATGCTTCAATCAAGCAGCTGAAACTTGAGAAAATATTCTTCCAGATAACTCTATTACAAAGATGAAATTATGGCAAGTAATTAAAGTCTAGCTATCACAGCAAGGCAACTTGAGGTCTAAGTCTTACACGATGAGTCTTCCTCTAGGCCAATTAGCAGCATTCAACTCATTTATCTAAAAAGTAGGAGCTAACAATTTACACTCATCAGAAAAGGCACAGTGGAAGGATAACATTATCCACTAGACAGTTATACTTCTCCAACATGTTGCAAAAATACTTCAACTAGTTATGAATTCCACAATAACAATTCAAATTTTTCAAAAGGTATGGCCAGCATTCATTCACTGATGACTTAGTCACTGAATTCCTTTCCAAATTAATAACTTTGGAGTAGCTCTTGGGTGAGGATTTCTCCAGCCTATCTGCATCGGAGAGTCAGTTCACATGGTTGTCTTCTTCCTACAGCATTTCATTTGTTTCTTGGCTTTAGGCAGCTCTACAGAGAAAGAACTTGCCATTTCCAACAAATGCAGCACTGGGACATGAATGGTTATCTTCCCATTCACACCTCAACCATGTTTTTTCTAGGAGTGAATGTGTGGAGGAGGAAAACACCTTCCATCCAATTGCATTTGGTAGAGAGAAACCTTGAACATCTGCCCCTCTCTAGAGCATTAGTGACAAACTTGGGCTTTTTAGACACATAGAACCCTTCAAAAGTTGACGTAAAGGTCGCAGTTTTGACCAGGACCTGCATTAGGGTAGTGCTAACAGGTAACCTCAGTGCCTCGCCGCAGGAGAAAACACAACTGCAGCAGCTGCTCTGCCACATGCAGCACTAAGCCCTTCATCTCATACTCATACTTGAGCAGCCACCTCCTCCCTTCCTTCAGCTCTCCAAGTCCTTGCAGTCCCAGGACTATTTTGGTATCAAGAAAGGTTTCTGAAACGTGATCCTCTTCTTTAGAGTGATCTTTCAATTCACACTGTAAATTCATTCTGTCACTGTAACGTCTTTGTTACTTCATTAGACCATCTGCTGAGTTTCAGGACTTACCTGGTGACTCTCTTCAGTTGAATCTACACTAGCTTGTTGCACAGCACAACAGAAGAGGATCAGTACAGCAAAACCTTGGTGCAGAGACTACATATTTTGAAGGAAGTTTTACAGGAAGTTTTGCTTTTGACTGGCTGACGTCTGGTTCCACACACTTAATATCTATATAATCAGCATATGTTTTCCATCTCAATTGCATCAGAAAAGAGTTCTATTTGTCCACCTGAGATGCTTCACAAAGAACTGCAAAAGTGAACAATCAAGAGATGCACTCCAAAAGCGCACTTTGATCTGAACTAAACTGCTAATGAAAACTGCCACTAAAAGGCTCTGGATAACCTATGTATCCTCTGTCTAGATTCTATGTAGTTCCAGGCCCATGGAATGAAGGGTAGAGTCATCTTTTCCCCCTGCTTTTTGTCCACCAAAGTAACTTTCTTGCCATTAGATCATATCACTGAGATACAAACAATTTGAACATACTTTAAAGTTTAGGTTGGTAAAGGTATTGCATTCTGGTTCATTTGAGCTATGGAACAATGTAGTTTGAAGTTTTAATTGTGTTATCATCCGGCTAATGTAAATTACAGTAGCAAAAATAGTTTTTCAGTCACATGAACTACGGAACGAAAAGTAGTTTTTCAGTGGACGACAAAGCCAAGGAACGAAGCATGTCACCCCGTGACAGGGAGCCCTACTGATTTGGAACAGTGCCAACAGCTCAAGTCTATCTTGCAGTCCTCCAGTGGGGACTAAGATGCCACTGACCTGAACAGCAAACAAAGTAAAACAGGGAGTTTTGAAAGCGTGCCTTCCCACTACAGAATGTAAATCTAAAAAAGCAAACAAATTCTGTACATTAAAATAGATTGCTTCGTGTTTTCCTTGCTCTCCGGCATAGACAGTTTGAGCATGTACTAATTAACTGCAGTTATTTTTGGCAAAGGTCACATCAAGATGGCAATCTAATTCAGTTAGGACTTAGTCAAATTGCAGGCACCTGGAAGTTGTTCGTATCTTCCAAAACTGTCATCTAGAATGTTCTTAACTTTAGAAACAGGCTACACAAATCTGAATTTTCAATCCGCAGAAATAGAAAGGAAGCCACAATCTCTCTTATGAGAAAGCCACAATTGAAATAGTTCCCAAGGGAAAACTGTAATCATGAAGGTTATTTTTCTCTCATTTTAATTTTCAATTTCAGCCAGCAACTGCAGAATAAAATGGGTATGTTAGACAAGGCCATTAAAAGGCCTTCTTTATGAAAACTTATCAGGTCGAGATACATGCACTGTTTTTCCTCACACTGAGACAAGTGTATATCTGCCTTTTAATAGCCTTCATTCAGTTTACTTATTCTTTTTGTCACACACAGAGCTCCAGGCATTTCAGCAGCATGGTAAAACCTGGTGAACACCTTTAACTCAAATAATCAAGTTTTTCTAACTGCATATAAGCTACTGCCATTTCGATGCAAGCCTTGCTGCTGCTGACAAAAGGTCAGAAATGGAATAAGCAAGAATGGTTCCAGAGAGGTGCAATTGCAGGATGACTTTGTAAAGGAAGGCCCCTAAGTTATCTATCCCTGTTAATTATCATTTGGGGACAGACATCGATTATCTGCGCAAACACAGAAAAGGACAGTGAAGCTTTTGAAAAGCAGCAGTGAGGCAAATAAGCAATTATTGATTTGTGTGTTTGGCAAACATTTTCACCCACTCACAAGAAGGAGAGTTTAAGAGGATTTTCACTACACAGTAATAACAGAGACAGCCTCTCCAGCTCATAAAAGGGAAGTCAGAACATAAGCCAGATGCAAAACTCCAACAAACACTGATTCACAGCTCCAGTCACACTCAAAGTCATGTATGAAATGAGCAATTCAGCCATCCAGTAAGCCAAGAAGGGGAAAGAGAAGGCAATTATGTCTCTGTTCAACAGAGCACCATTTAAAGTATTCCTTCTGATTCAGCACCAACCCTTGTGATCAGTATTCTTGGCCTACCATCAATGAATTTAATTACACAATTATTGGAAAAAACACAGAGTTCTCCCTTCCCTGCTTGCCCACAACCAGTCCAATACAAGTCAGAGAAATTAGTCAGAAAGAATGTGCAGAATAGCTACCTCCACTTTTACTTTTGAAGTGCAAGTCACAGAAATGCCTGGATATTAGCTCAAGCATTACTGAAAATTAGGTGTTTCCTTTAATTGAGAAAACGGAGCTTAATCTTCTATATTAACGAATACAATGTGAAGGGCCGTGAAAGGTGCACTGAGTTACTTAACACCCAGAAGTTACGTATTTGAGATTCATCTGGGATATTTAACGACAGCTGAACGTTTGGATCTATGGCATCTAGCATAATTGTGCCTGATTGTTGGATCTTCCTCTCTTACTGAGCATCCAAAGGCAAGTTGAGTTTCAGCTCCTCCCTGGTTCTGCCTTCTTTTAACACCATATGCTTTAACAGCTCTGCTAACAAATACACTTGCTATCCCACAGACAATGACTGCTTTTTTTTTCCCCCTACTTGAAACAGCTGCACCAATCAATTAATACAGATACTATAGCAATAAGCACAAAGTTCCTACCATTCAAGCTGATATAAGTGTCCTTTAAAGACAATGTTTTTAAACAGGAAGGAATTCAATACAAAGGAAAGAACAGGGCCTTAGTCACGTTAAAACAATATTGTTCTACCACAGACTGACGCATTAGTCATTGGTTTGGGAATGACATGCCCTCTTCCCTTTGTGCCAGCTTTGGGTTTTTTCCTCCTACATTTGGGAGCTGGTGGAGGGGAGGGAGAGCACAAGAAGGCAGCAAGTAAGGAAGTTATGACACTCCTCTTTCAACTTGTGCCATCTTCAATAGACAAAATATTTATTTGGCTTTGTTGTTACAAAGTGAAAATGTGACACAGGATTCAAGACTCAAATACCTTCCTTAACATAGTAAGGATGTGCCTCATTTTCAAAGCTGACCGTTTCAGAAGGCTTTTGAAAGAGACAATGTTCTTTGAGATGCCCAAATGGCCCTATCTGTCCCAAGAGGCAATTAATTTTGGATCCTGACCGATGCCCAGATATTTCAAGCATATCAGCTACGTATTAAGCAAAGGACTTCATTAAAGGGCAGGAATTTAATTGAGTCTATATTCAGGTACATCTCTGAAAGCTTGAGGGTAAGGCAGAGATATAGTAACTCAAAGTGTTTTAAAGAACACACTCTTTCTCCTCAGGAATTCAAGTTATGTAGCTTATATTCAACTCTCTTCAACACACAGGAGGCAGTCAGACCACAGGTTCCCTGTTCTAAGCCCAGTAAAGTTCATCATACAGCCGCTGCTTCAGGAGAAAACTTTCTCACCAGTTCTAAGAACTCAAGGAACAGGTAGACAACTACAGATATCCAAAGAGACAGAAAAAGAAGTGCAGTATTATCAGACAGCAAGCTTCAGTAAAACTAGACTAACCATTTCCAACCTTAGAAACAACTACAAATTAAAAGTGGCACACAGACCACGTTCAGAACCACTGGCAGCACAATGGGTGCAACAGTATCTATTTCCACATTTTCTACGTAAGCTAAGGACTCCTGTGATCTTATTTAGAACTGTGTATTATATTTGCAATAAATTATTACCCTCATACTTTTGTTTCTTCTTGTCAGTATGGCTGTTCTGTTACAGCATTTCTAAGTCTACTTTTTTCAACTGTACATAAACACAACCCTCTTTCTACCTGTCCTCCAATTCCACTAGCCATTTTTTCCACTCCTACCTTTACCAGATGCCATCATAAAGCCTCTCTTTGGCAAAGCCAATTTTAAAGAAAACTATAAAATTACCTCATTAATACACATCTATTTTCATAAACTTATCCTGTTAATTCAGAACCATTTTAGAACTATCAGCCAATTACTAGCTTCATACATTTGGCTAACTGACTCTTTCTTCTACCAGCTTGAAATGTCACAGTACAGATTTTTATTTTACCTTTAAGACATGGACCAAAATATGTCCAATGAACTCAGAAGTCCAACCAAACAAGCTACAAAAGCAGGGCACCCAGTACTAACACCATGCTTGAATTGTGGTTTGCTTGTTTCTTACGGCAATATATTCCTAATTTTAGACACTTGGATGCTGTTAACACTAGATAAACTGCACAGATAGCAACTGCTGAAGTAGATGTCATTTGAAAAAACACTTAACCATACTCACTTTCTGTGCTAAACTCAAGGCAGCATTTTAAATATCACAGGGAATGACAATTCTAATTGCATACTGCAGGATTAAATCCAAGATTGCTGTCAAAGCAACATTTCAGAATTCGTTAACTTTGAAATTACTGTTAGCCCAGAGAGCAAACTCAAGTTAGTTCTTTTTTAACTCCACTTTAGTTTCTTCCAAAAACTGTCCTTTCTGGAAACCTATCTTTACATTAATAATGTTAGCTTTTCTTTCAACACACTTTACTAGAGGGGAACAATCAAAATTTCAGTGATTTACCTGCCTCTTTATAGGTTCAATACAATGCAATTTATGTTTCACATCTCTCACTACTTCACCAACAAGTTTTGACCGCAAAGCAGAAAAAGTCCCTGGGAAGAAGTCAGCCTGAAATTAATCATGGCTTGTTTTCATTCAAGAGCATTTGCCAATGCAGGAGGTTTTGACTGAGCCACCTTAAACAGAGATGACTCTCAGCAAAATAACCACCAACATTTCCCAATAGCTTTATTTTCCTACAACTATGACATTTCTCTAATTAAAAGATATTATTAGTAATCTCACTTGAACACAACAAGTTCAACAATACTCTTGAGATCAGCCTCATACACCTATCCTCTGCAGTAGGCCGGCTAGATCAGAGGTTTGAGCAAGGGGACTAACCACAAACATGGTTATGTGCTGGGGTCCTTGTGAAGCTCAGACTGTCAGTGATCTTCTCAAACAACTGCACTACTCTTTCCGCACAAAACCAAATAATACATTTTTACTGTGAGTGGTGGGAATTTGAGGACTAGTGGTATGGAAAAAGGTAGTTTTAAGGTAAAAACAGGTTAAGAGTGACTTTTTCTTGAGTTATGTCATCAAGGTTATACTTTGCATTACAAAATTAAGGAATTCTATTTAAGTTCCTTTCCACTTTCTTGCTCTTCTCTTTGGGGAATAAAGAAGCATTAGAGCTATCTAGGGCAGGGACTATTAACAGCTTGTCTCTCTGATTTGAGCACATTATCCCTATAAAGCAAACATCTGAGCAGTATGGTGCATAAAAAGGCAACGCACCTCTCTGTTCCTTTCAAGGGTCAGTTCTCTTCATGACCTCACTGCACTTCCAATACCAAGTCTTCCACATCAGATACCCATTATCTTCCTCCCATTCTTCTGCCTAGGTTTGTTCTTCTTGTGCTCTGCTTTAAAACAAGAAAGCCGCCTTTTGGCCTTGAAATCGGTAGTTGCTTCAGGGAAACAGTAAGTTTTCTGTCAAATGGCCTGTGAAAATTCAGGCTCCCTTGCATCTATTAATCTGCATTAGCAGAAATGTTAGTTCTGTTTCAGTCTTAATATAAGACCTTAACCACAAAAGAAACAGTAGCTTTTGCAGTACGTAGATAGTATAGTGATTTCCATCATTTCTGTAAGTGAACTGACCATCGCCCTGAATTCTGTCAGTCATCTTCTTCCTCTGTTTTCTCTTTCATCCTTCATCATCTCAGATATGCTCCTGACTGCCCTCAGGCCAAGTATTGCTGCCTTCTCAAAGACTACATCTCACATCAGTGGCAAACTTGAACATATTTTTGGCAGAACCAAGACAAGGACAGCAGAACTTATTCTCCAGTACTATACTTCAACTACCACATGCTCAACAATTCACATAGAAATCTTGCCTACCTGGTTAGAAACTGCTTGACCGGTCCCCAGCACAATCAACTGTTTTACTCACTTCTCCCTCCCTTTCCCCACAATACCAACAGTGCAACAGAAGCACGAATTTTGTCTTGTATCCTGGCTTTATTCTCAAATTTTCTGCAAAAGAAATGGATGCCTGGATGAGAAATGCACCACTTAAATGCAATTAATTCATTCTTGGGTTTAGCATGGATAGTAATACTGCCCTGTTGCTGTATGCTGTTCAAAAGTTAAGAAAACCAACCTCTAGCATGGAACCTGGAAACTAATGAATATTGACATTTCAAATATAACTGTAACATTTCAGGATGTCTGTCACCTTTGACATACAACTTCACTAAGGGTTATTTTGTTTCTGATAATTAGCTATCTTCCCAGTCACCTTTCAATAAGGAATCCATTTCATTCCATTACAACATTTAGCTTGACATGGAAACAGTTATTTCATATATTCAGTCAATTTCTATTCCACAAAACAGGAGGAATGTAGCTTTACACAGCAACATAATTCTTCCCTATTCTGTGGAAAGGTACTCCTTCATCTCTATTTGGGTCCTTTCTCAGAAGCTATATGACAGTTCAGTTCAGAACACTTCTTATTAAAGCAGCAATTTTACCATTTGTGTGCTTAATACAGTCCACAACATTGGCAAAATAAAGAGTGTAATAACTTAGGTCACTTATTAATATGTATTTCCAAATAAGGTCTTCAGTGTCATATACTCTTGCATGGGGGTTTTGCATGTTAATCCTAGCCTATTATGTCATGGAAAGCTTCCCTCACCTTTGAACAACACATCTTGTCTTTTCAATCTTAATTATCTATAAGTTTGTGAAAGAAGAAATTATCATTTGATTCCTTTTTCCTCCTTGGTATTTGATAATTTTTACAACTTGTTTCATTTAGTTTTCATTGGCATGGCAGAACTAATATGATGCTCAAATCAATCCCTAAGAAACTGAACTCGGGGAATCTGTTAAAAAAAAAAGAAAAAAAAAGTCCCAAAGTAAAATATACTTAATTTGTGTTTGAAGAGATGCTTTCCTAAACATGTCTTCGTTACAAAGCAGCTTACACATCTGCCTTGTTTAATATTACATAGTGAAGTAATGAATTTCTACTCCCAAAATAACTCCGATGTAACATAGTGATCCATTTCCGCCCGGTAAACCCAATGCCATCTACTGTCTTCCACTAAGGCATTTAATGAAAACTTTACATAAACGCTAAACAGTGACTTAATTGAGCTAGGACCAGGAACGATTGAAGCTGCCACAGAGTGTGCTCAAAAACTAGGTAATGCAGCATTAAGGCCGCCTGTGCAACCCATATTTGTCAGTGTAGCACGCAGGTTGTAACTCTCAAACTATGTAGTGCTTTTGCATAGAACCCCCTACTTATCTATGTACACATAATGGACCTCCTGTGGAGATGAACATTGATGCCTGCTGAGTGAACTTATTGTCTGCTGGACCTCTGTCTTATTTATTGAGGAAAAGGAACAAAAGAAGGGGATCACAGAAGTGAGGACAATTAAGAAGTAAAAAGCCATTCTGCAAAACGATGGCTATTCCTCCTCTAACACTCATCTCTTCTGTAGTTAGGCAAATCTCATTAAACTAGAATTCAAACCAGACAGTTTTGTACCCCTCTTCTGAATTTAGAACAAGACCCAGAGCCCAAAGTATTACCAAAGGAGGCAAGTGGGAGTGAGGTTCCTAACCCAAGTACTGAAAACACTCCACAGAGAAACAAATTAAAGCCTAAGATACTCTTTTGGCTACTCAAGACCACAAAAAAAACCCTTCCTCTCATTCTCTGCTAAATCAACACATACAAAAGCTTCAGCATTTGCACTGGGCGCTCAAGTAGCCCAGACAACTTACAGACTGCACATTAAATGTTCCACCTGAGCATCAAGGTGTATCCGTCCTTCCCACACTAAAACACAGGGCTCTGCTGCTTCCTTTTTCACTGCCTAGAGCCCATCTACACCATTAAGGAGAGCAGCACCTTCTTGCTCTTTGAACCCGCTCCTGTTGCCTCAGTGGACATCAGCTGCAAGTCACGTCCTGCTCAGATTCCACATCATGAACTCGCCTACAAGCAGAAACATCACAGACTGAGTAGCTGCCCAGCTAACCAAGTGCTCTTGCTAAAGGGTTTTACAGCTTTAACTTTCCAACAGTGGGTTAACACAGTGGAGATAGCAAACATGGACAAATCCACTTCAAAAGCATATTCTAGAAAAATGAGATTAAAAACAGTAGTTCCAACACTTCGCTATATAACAATATATTCCATAAACACAAAGTTTAAATTGGCATACTGGTATATACCCATGACTGTAGGTAGTCAGGTCATTATGCTACAAACTGTTCATTGCTTTAACAGATAAATTGCTACTTGGAACAAATACTATATTTAGTAATCAAAGACTCCAAATTTGTTCAGTACAACCTTGCAAAAACATTCTCAGGCTTCTTTGGAAAACCAAACAAAAACAAAAAGCAAACAAGAGCACAACTATTTATGTATCTGCCAAGCAAACATTCTACAGCAGAGATATAGTAAGAAAAGAGTAAGAAAACTAAACCTCTTTTCATGGATGGGGGAGGAAACAGTTACTGCTTGAAGTTAATCTAATCAGTGCTACTGTTTTTACCCATTATTTTCTATTACAGTTACTATATTTGTATATATGTCTACTTTTATAGTAACATTTTCCTGACAAAGTCAATGCATGGGTATATGTAATTCACCTCTCAAATGCAAAGCTTTAGAATTAGGTATGGCATTATGAAAGAACCACTTCTGCACTAGCAGTCGGCAAATGCTAAACCACAGGGATTCAGTTGCACTGTCCCAGCTTCATCAGGCACTGGAAAAGGACAGTTCTTTGTTAACTGTATTGTGTTGGTTGCCACCAGTTGTCCCAAAAATGACAGGAAGAAAGAAAACCTGGAAGTAGCATCGTCATCTAAGGACAGTAATCTAGAACATTCTAACAGATAAACAGTTTTTCCAATATTCCCTTCCATTACACAAATTTTACACACTCCGACAAGCTTGTTTTTTCTTTACCACAAGTGAAAGCTGATAGCTTCCAAACTGGTTTGTGACAAGGCAGAAAGTAAACCCTTTTGCAGAAAGCAGAGTCAAACATCAATTCTTAAAGGCTCAGGTTATCGCTACTTTTTACATACAGATTAGACAAAGGCAAATTTACTGCTTTTTGAAGAAGTTGGGGGGAAAAAAATTATCCTTCTTTTTTTAACTTCACAGATACTGGTTTTAAAAGCTACTGGTTTAAAACTTCCATTCAGTACAGACAGGAGATACCATTTCCACACAGAAGCTCTTCAAAACAAACAAACAAAAATACAACAGAACCAACAATCCACTCTTCCAGGGAGTTAAACTATGCTATAACAATAATCATCAAGAGACAATCATAAATCTCAGTGCTCTCTATTTAAAGTACTGCAAAGCAGTCCCACAAGGCTTGACACAAGTTTTCATCTGAAGCTGTCTACTATAAAGTTCAATGCAAAAAAAAAAAAAAAGCACCAAAACCCAGAAAGAGTTGCACCACTCAGTTATGTAAGTCACAAAGGTTCAAATATAGATTATATTTAGTTCATCGATTCCCACCCAGAGTTCAACTCAGTAAACTGATCTATTTTTAGCTTTTGACTCTTTTGGACATTTCCTTCCTTCATCTGTGTAAATGCGTCACAGCTTCTCAAATGTTTCCCTTTGGCAAGGGAAGGATGCATCTGATTCCAAGCTTAAAAAAAAAAAGTTCACACACACGCGCGCGCGCTGAGTGGTTATTGTTGGCTGAATTGCACCCTTGTTCTGAGTTAAGCACAGCCAAACCTGACTCCAGTCCTCGCCCTGTACTACAAAAGATTTTGCTCTTTCTGCACTGACAGGTAAAAGCATGTCACAGCTAAACTCGACAAGGATCACCACTAGCCAAACTATATTTTATCACCTTCTATAAGCAAGTTTGACTTGGTTCTCCTGCCTTGATAATTCAACAGACAAACAGTAGAATTTTCCCGAAATGGGGACAGAAATGAAGTTCAGTTTTGTAACTTTCTGCTCAGCCACCGAGGCAAGAAATTCAGTCAAGTGCATGTCCTAATTTTCCTTCCAAAGGCAGCCTTCCACTACATTTGGATCTATTTGGATACATTTGGTATCTATTTAGTTATTTATTTATTTAACATATAGCATTAACAAGCCAATGTCCTGGTTCCAGCCAGGAGGGAGCATGGCAGCATGGCTAGGACCCGGATGTTGTTCTATACCACCTCACATTATTTTCCAGGAACAGGGGGAAAGGCTCACTGCTGGGTCAGAGTGGTGGAGGGAACGGTAAGGGCAGTATTGGGAATTTCCAGGGGGTTGAGCAAGTACATTTCTTTGACTGTTCATTTTCTTATCTCATTGTTGTTTCCAGTAAATTGTTCTTACCTCAACCTGTGACTTTTACCTTTTGTGCCTCCAGTTCTCTTCTCCAGCTTGCCAAAGGGGAGAGGTAAGGGGAAGGCAGAGTGAGCAAGTGGCAAGTGGTTTGCAGTGGTTTCAACAGGAACACTAAATTGGAGAATGCCATTCCTAAACCACAACAGCCAACCAACAAGTTACTAGATAAGCCATTATGGCTGACCTCATCTTTCCATGTGAAAAAGTGCCATTGTCCTAACAAGTTTTAGTTTGGCTTGCCTCTTCTGTCCTTACAGGAGCCTGGCTCACATTATACCCTGTTAGTTAAGCAATGCTTAACTGCACTGATTTCTTCTTTGAACTTTGTAAGCTATGGCAAGTTCAAGTCTAACAACTATCCTTAACTGCAGAAAACAAGTACTTGGGATACACAAAGTGTGACTATTCCAGTTCCATTCTTTTTAGGTAAATCTAATGTGCAATATGCAACCAAAATGAACTTGCTAACTAACATTAATAAAGCAAATAAATAAATTAAAGTAGGGATAAAAACTTCAAGAGTAAATCTTTATTTAAGAAAACCCAAACAAACAGTAATGGCTGTTCACTTTCTTTAGAAAAGAAATCATATCCTATTTTATTACTCTATAATAACAGACAGAAGGAAGCCTCTAAAGATGGGTTTTGACATCTTCTTAAGTCTGATGCTCACCACACTACATGCTATCAACTTTTGCGCAGAACAGGACAATCCTGTCAATTTATATTTCAATTCACCTTGATTTGCTGACAGCTTTCTGGTTTTTTTTTCTGTGCTTTCAGCTGCAGATATCTAGAATTCAATAGAAGAATTACAGAAGGCCAAGACATTTCAACCTTAGCCTAAAGTTTTTAGAAGAGGGTGGAGCATTTTTATGATCACAGAAAATGGTATCGTCTTTGCACTTAATGCTGTGTAACTCAACGTGTCCAAAAGTTAGTGGCATAACAAACATTTGAAACTTGAAGAACTTACCACCTCAATGCTGGTAGAAAATTATATCCAACAGCAAAGACTACACAATGTGTATGGCAAAGTCCACTGTGTAGCACAGGAGGTTAGCCAAGTAATGTTTAGTATTTAAATACTCCATTTATTCTAACTCTTGATGTATCCTCCCTTTATTATCTAGGCCAAGTTTTAGGAAACATCACCTAATTTTTTCCCAACATTTAATATCCACCTGGGCTCTGAAAACAAGCAATCCCCAAGACCTCAACCACTTCTGTTTTCATTAAATTTCAGCAATAACATTTTTCATTGTTTGATGCCTCAAAATTATTAACCAGCTATGTGACCAACACAAAGCTAGTGAAAAGCCTTTGACCAAATGCCTTGATAAAGTACCTCATAAGGCTGCAGGTTTCCACAAAATTATCCACAAAAATGCCTGAATTCAGTATAAACCCTGAAAGTTTTGGATTTTGATTCACTCTTTCATGCAATAAGTGAGGTATAGACTAGACAAAAAAAAAAGGTATTTACCATGTCCTTGTGATCGCTATCTGTCAGCAGTATATTTCCCTGTTCATTTTTAGCACTTAGGAAGTCTTATTTCACTGTAACCCCAGATCCTCAGACTCTAATTGCTAAGCAGTCATGTACAAATCTAACCACAAAAATCACTACTGTTTGTTTACACAGTCAGCACTCACCTCGCGAATGTCTATTACTGCTCATACATGCACTAAGACTACAAGAAAACATGAGTAATTAAGCTTCAGGTAGTTTCACAGGTGACTAGAATGCATTGGGATTACTCACAATAGCCCTGTTCAGCGCCTGATGCCCAGAATACTTTCTCCAACTTTTTAACAAAGAGATTTTTCATGCACACTCAGTATTTGAAGCTACATGGAATATTTAGTTTGACAACGTATACATGCACACATGCACACTGGTAAAACAAACCTTCCTGAATCTCAGACTCATGTTCTGACTCTTACACATGCCAATAACATTTTCCTGACTCTTACAAAAATTTGTAGGAATTATCCAATCACGCTGTACTATACATATATTATACTATAAAACATAGCAAACTGCTGACATATTTTGAATGCTGGAAGCCTACACTTTTCTTCCTATACTTTACAACTTGCCTCCTCAACATCTTAGAGAGACAATAAAAGAAATTTTCTCATCTCCCTGTAAAGGTTCCTTTGTCCTCTTAAGGAAGAAGACCATCATAATTACAAAGCAATAATGCTTATTTCTGTTCTTCAGTAAGGTCCAGATTACAAAATATCACACTCAGAAGTACCAGAAAGAGGCACAGTTCAGCACTGCTCAGCAGGAAAACCTGTTACATATTTGCAGTGGTTTTTATTAATAAGCCAGGGCTACTTTCATTTATGCATAGCAGTAACACAGGAGATGAAAGAAATTTGACTAAATGATTTCAGAAGACTCCACTCAACAGCCTTAAGAAACAACCCTATTTTTCAAATAAATGCACAAAGACAACTAGGCTATTTCAGATGAATTAGAGCAGCTATTTGACAAAAAAGTCACTGGGAAGGGCTTCGTATCTTTAAAGCAGTCTTGTCATTCATGCTGTTTGGTGAAACTTTGTGGACACAATTCATTTATGACCCTCCTCTTCGTGTATCAATACAACAACCTACTCTAGAGGCTGAAAATCAGATGCTTTAATGTGTCGTAGTGTCTACTGCTAAAAGCACTTGAGTTGTTCCCTGTCATTTCAATTCCTCCTACTCACTACTGGATAAGTGATCTGTTTTCTCAAAACAGCAGTATCCTTCCTGAAAGAATATGACTCAGCTTTGCAGATCATCAGTATTACTTCACCAGTAGTCTACTTTTTGATTTCACTGCACCAGGAAAAATCTTAAGTTAAACAAAGATCCCTCTCCAATACAAGTAAATTTCTTTGTGAAAACAACCAAATAGATCTTACTCATTTACCCATTTTACTCCTTAGATTCAAATTGCCTGCTACGATGTTTGTGTTTTGTTCTCTTTGGTTTTTTTACCTAGTAGCCTTTTGGTTTAAGATTAAAGTTGGTTCTCACCAATTTCAAGCAGAAAAATTTTTCTTTGTTCTCTTTAAAACCATCACCCACTTTCAGATAAATACCCTTCAACCATCACTGCATTTCCAAAGCTTCAAAATGTCTTTATTATTTTAACTTTTGCTGACCATGAACACCTATTTTAGTGATCTCACCTCCTTCAAGCTGCAGATCAAAAATAACTTTGCAGTTTCACCCTATTAATAAACTGACATAAGAGTCTGCATCTAAACACATTTATTTGTTAACAAGAGAAAAATTAATATCTTCGCTTCATATTGGGGTAGGGAAAATCTTTCCAGCCTTTCCTCAGGTTTTATTTACCTAGACAGTGATTTTACATGCAAAAGCTTTTGGAAGTCACGTGATATTTCAGGTTGAAATTCATACCTGTTTCTGCTACATCGCTCTGGGACATGCTTAACTGAGGAGAAACCACTTCTTTAAAAAATATTTAGTAGCCATCTGGTCTACACAGTGACTGAGCTCTGCAATTAATGAAAGTCTCAGTTACACCAAATCTATTCTTACTTCTGTCAGCTTCTTTCTGAGCACATCTGCACTTCATACCAGCTAAAACATACTCCTTCCAAGAATGGACCTGGCTTTTCTCTAATTCCCATTTACCTTCCACTCCAAATGTGTATTTAGTTTATCAACTGTCAGCTATCATGGATAGCTGTCCCCTCTTAGAAATATTCAGGACTTCTGCCTCTGATTGTTTCAAACACACCCTAACCTCTAACTTTCTCTATCCTTGGCTATCCCCAGAAAAGTATGGCTATTTCACACTGAGCCAAGTTACACAACAGCTGCTGCATTTCACACTGAAGCTCTCCATCCTGTTCTTCATTGTTCCAGGGAACATCCATCCAACAACGCTATTCCCAAAGTAACTTCCCCACTGTAACTTCATTGTTTCTGTAGTTATTTTTGCTCTGCATATGCACATCAGCAATTATCAAGTTGTGACATTTTTCTCTGGTGTTTTTCAAAACATCAATTACATATATACACACCCCACCCCACTTTAACCATCTTATTAAAATGTATACTTCCAGAATTGGATCAAAACTTCACAACAGGACCCATTTCTTGTTCAGCCCAGGTCAATTGGCACTAATGATAGCAACACTGCTGCAACCTTCTCACTTCCTAAAGGACAAACTAACAGACCCTTGAAAAGTTGACACAACATTGTAAATTTTTTGTGGTGTTTACTTTTTTTAATACAAATACTGTCATCACTTTAAGCTGCATGAAAGAATGGACAAGTTGTTTCATACTTTAAAAACTCTGCATGCTCACCACTTCTTAAAACTCCATAACACTCCTCAGTTCCTGACAGCTGCAGGGACAAGAAACAATACTTGCACAGGACAGCATGGAGCTATCATATGGGGTACCCATCAGTGCTGCCTGCCAAAACTTCACTTTTGGCTTCACTACTGGATTGTCTTTGTTAAGACACTTGTCACTACTCTGTAGCTACTGTCACACCAAGTAAGCAACAACCACAGCTCTGACTACTTTCTTTGTAAATTAGCTACTACACATCAGCAGGAGATGGATGAATGCTCTTAGAAAGGCACTATCTTAAATTTATAGATCGCGTGTTCTGCTTCATTGATTTAAGCTGGAAACTGGGCTTGTTTTTCACATTTGATGTCTAATATGAAAGCTACTTCTCCCACGATCTAAAAGCTAGTGTGTAGTATTCATGAAAAAACTAGCCCCCTTTTAATAATATGCTTTCGTTTTCTTTTCCATGTAATCTTTCCCAACCCTCTCTTCTTCCCCTCCTCCTAGGAGACTTTCTCTACTATGGTAGCATTTTTAATGTTGTCTACTACAGGCAGTCAACCATCCCAGCCACTATCACACAGGACACTAATGTAAAGCAAGCAAGGCTTTATCTTTATGGTATCATTTGTTAAGTGATGTTCATGAAAAGTAAGCAAACCACAAGATCATTATTTAAGAGTTAAAAAAAAAAAAAGCAATCATCATTTCACAACACTCATTAATACTTCCTATAAGGTCTGAACTACTCAAGCAATTATCAGCCTAGGCTGCTATAGGCAGACTCGGATGAACCCAGACCAATTCAAGTTTTAAGTCCCTAGTACTTGAAGAAGTCTTCAAATGTCCATAATCACAACAAATCTCAGCATCCCGTTTTCCTAAAATACTCATAAGAACATTTTGGTACCTATACACATGTATCTCAAAACAAAGTTTTAAATTCTCTTATCATTAAGCTTACATTAAGAAAAACTTAGAGAAGCAGGTTACACTAAGTGTATAATATTAGAACCAGGTGCTATTCAAAGCTGTTCTGGCTACCAGCCTGTTCTAGGACTACACCTCTGGAGAGGTGGCACACTGAACTCTCTGCTTGGGACACCTATCTCCTCCAGACCTGGGTTTATCTTGCAGACTTACTCCTCTTCCTAAGAAAGCACTGTTGCCACCTCTGTAGATTAGGTTTTAGATGGAAAATACTCCACTTTTTTATTTTCCCAGACCAAGGGATAAATTATGATAAACAATTATATTCAGATTTGACCTGGCAAAGCTTGGGTAGTTTTTTACCCTAGTGAAGAGACTTTTGGGGCCTCTTGTTTTTCCTTTGTTTTTCAAACATCCTCCAAAGGGTTCCTGCCCATTGCTCAGTAGGTAAATTATGTTTCTTCTAGGAATGTGGCAAGCGTTCACATAAACCGGTGGTGACAACACAAATCTCAATGGTTTTGAAAACTGTATCCTTTGTCCATACATGAATGAAGCTACTGCACAGTTTGCAGAAGCCACTCCTACAAAATATATCTTATAGGAAATAACTACATTCACTTTCATCTCAAAACTGTGAAGAGTTATCAGTTGATAACCTGGGTTGGTTTTTTATCATGACAACTTATCAGACTCAGTTATAAAGGCACTTGCTATACAGTCAAGCCAGGAGCTGACTGAAGTGCTTGCTACCTTTTCTGTCTGCATCCCTTTGTATTCACAGATTTCTCCATCATCCCAGAAGGATAAGTTTAATTACTAAATGTTCAATTAATGTCTTTTTTTTTAGATTAAAAAAGTTTTGTTCTTTATGCCTAAAACCAAAATTCATTAACTTGCACTAGCAAAAATTGTTTGGTTCGGAGGACACTGTTATAATAGCATGATTTAAACTTAAGAGATAGCCCTCATTCTTGCATCATAAAGATGTCAGTTGACAGTTTCCTTCCCAAAGTATTAAAAACTGAAAGCTGCAAAGATGAAGACTAAAGCAACAACCACCAAACAAAACCTCTGTATGATTGCTGCCCTGTAAGCCATGACTTGATGGCACTCCCTCAAATTCAACTTTGCTCACGTTAGATGTTTTCAGACCTTTCAAATATATAGAAAGTTAGAATACATTTTGAAAAGTTTTATCTTAATACCTTTTCATAAAACATAGATCTCGTATATTTAACATATGTATTAACATCTTTCTACCCAACCTTTTATATTCTGCACCACTCAACTCTGTTCCTTCGCAGTTTTACTTTTAATCCTGCCATGAAGAAGATGACAGATCTAACAAGGTGGTTTTGTCTTGCCAACTTCTAATAATGAGATTTAGATACCAAATAGGTAACGGAAAGTAAGCTGCCTCAATATCTTCCAATTCCAAAAGGAATTCCTCATTTCTATTCAATACACACAATCTTAACGTGTTCATACTGCTACCTCACTTCCAGTTCAGCTGCTTTCTTCACATTTCAATTGAAACGTATTTCCACAACAACTCAAGAGTGAGTTTACATTTACATAACCAAAGTGAAAACTGGAAATGCACACATTTCAAGTGATGTGAACCTAGTTGCTGTTCAATATCTTAACAAAACATTTTCCAAATAATGGAACTCCATTCTTCAGGCTACTTTAATTCTACTTCAGGCTTAGTCTTACAAGAAGACAGGAGTAAAGTCAATAACCCCACTTGGCAGCTCAACTGACCAACTTAACTAACCTAGAATTAGAATGTATTGTTTAGGCAGGTTTTTTGTTGTTGGGTTTGGTTGGGTTTTTTTCCTTCTGGAAAACATTGGAACATTTTTACTCTTTTTCTCTTTTAAGTAACAGCTACAGCTTTGATGATATTCTCTGCAAGTGACAGGAAAAAGGAAGCATTTGTCATTGTAAATTCTGTACAGAGAAAAATATTTTGTCTGCTCCTATATACCAAACAATGTTTTTTCCTTGTTCATTGATCACTGAGCCCACTGCATTTCACTGAAAAAAAATAAAAAGTGCCTCCTGTTCAAACAAAGAGGAGCGCTGGAGATCTCTCAGCAGACCCTTTCTTATAAAATCATGTACAGAGGCAGAATTCAAAGAACTCTTCCCAATACCAAACACCCACAACAGATGCCAGAACATTTTCCAGCACATGTCACAGCCCAGGCTGAACCAGATAACCTCCACGAGTAAATACGGAAATAAGAATGCCAGTTGTTAAATACGCTCTAAAAGTTTTTCGATAAGCATTTGACATGTCCTTCTACTACTTTAAGATTTTTGGTTGCTGCAAGACTAAGATCAGTGCCACTTCCCCGTTATCAGAACTTCTCAGCATCAGAAGTCATCACTGCACCACTTATGAGTTTATCAACTCTGTGTCACCCCTCTATGCGCACACACAAATGTGGAAGTTGACTATTAATATAGCTGGCAGGGTTTTCCAAAACTGCAAGATTACTACACAAGTACCCATTTGTAACTACTGTGTGCAAGTCTACCGTTGTAATCTGTCATTTTGCTTTCAACAGGATTTTTTCCTGAGAACAATAAAGCTCAGTCCTTCTTCCAAGATGAAATCCAACAAGGCCAGCATCTTGACTCGGCAAGGAGCTTAACACTCATTGCCGTCAGTGAAACAGGTTGCCTTGGGAGCATCAAGCCCTCCAGAGGAGACACAGGCCCCTATTCGGACCCTCTGTCCACAGAAATGCAGCTCCAAGCCCTCTTTCAGGGACTCTGCTGCAAATCACACCTCCTCCTTCGCTCTCATTAAGTCAAACACACCGAACAGCATGCACCGACCGCGAGCAGCACTGATTACGCCGTTTCCCACTTCCCTCACGGACTTCCCTTAGAAACCCAATGAACACTGCTTTTACTACTATTATTACTACTGCCATCATTATTATTTTTCAGACACGAAATCGGCCATCGCCCTCATCTTTCCAGCGGTGAGTCTGCATTTTCCTTGTTCGCCGCTCCTTTTTAGGCATCCCAACGGAGCAAATGCCCAGCCCTGCTGCCCCGCCCGGGAGCGGTGGCCGGGGGTGCCCGGGGGGGCGCGGAGCCGCCGGCGGAGCGGAGCGCGGGGAGGAGCTGCCGCCGCTCGGGGGAGGGCAGCCGGCACCGGGGGGAGGCTCCACTGCCGCCACCGCCCCCCAGGCTGCCGGCAGGGCTCCGTCCCCTCCGGCGCTTCGTCTGGCCCGGGCAGTCCAGCCTTGCCCTCCGTCCGCGCCGCTATGCCCCGGGGACACCGTCGGGGCGGCGGGGGCAGCCGCCCTGCCCGCCCCGTTGTGTGCAGAGAGTAAACACCGAGGCGGCCTCCATTTTTTTTCTTTTTTTTTTTTTTTTTATCCCGGCAGCCTGTCAACAGGCTCCCCACCTCTTCCCCTCCCGATCCTCCGTACCGAGCTCGGCTTCCCAGCCCGGCAGCGCCCAAGAGCCGCTGCTGCCCCGCCTCAGCCAAGGCAGGGACACCTCTTAAAGTGGGCTTCGTTTTTTGTCTGCCTCTTTCCCTTCTCGCTGTAACATCCGCTCTCCACGCTGCCCTCTCCCACTCCTGCCCTGGGCCGCCACCCAGCAGCACGGCAGTGGCGGAGCGCTGCCTTTTATAGCGGTGTCATCCACGCCTGCCTCCCCGGGGGACCCGGCCGGCTCAGCCCGCGCCCCGCAGCCCCGCTCACCCTTTCCGCCCTCCCGACACCCTGGGCTGCCGGACCCGAGGGGGTCCTCCGCCCGCAACCCCCGGCGGGACATTTTCGGGGGGCTCGGGTCCGCCTGGTGCTGTCTGGTGCCTCCCGGCCCCGGTAACGCGCCCGCCATCGGGCCAGCATCGGAGGCAGAGTCGCACCTGTCACCGGCGCCACCGCCCCGGGGCAGCATCAGCCCCGCACCCTCCGGGCCGGGCCGCCGCCGCCGGACTCGTTTTCACGCCTCGGTTCTCCCAGCGAGGGTGGCGTCCCGCCCGCGAGTTGCTGTGCCTCAACCTAAGCCCCGCTGTCCCCGGCACGGGATGAGGGAGGCTCGGCTCTCTTCCCCGCCGCCGCCCCGAGGAAGAGCGGCAGCGGCGGCGCCCCGCACGGACGGGCAATGCCGAGGCGGCCCCGCCAGAGAGGGGCGGGCGAGCCTTCCTCGAGGCCACCTGACAAAGCCGGCTGCCCTCGCCTCCTCTCCCAGCTCTGCGGGGAAGACGTCGCTTCCCCAGGGCCACCTTCCGCCGCTACCTCCAGCCGAGGTCTCCCGGGCCCTGCCTTCTCGCTCCCCCGGGACGGGACCCCACTCACCGGATCGGAAGAACGCCGCGATGTCCGCCGAGTCCTTGGCCGCCTCCTCGGCCCCTTCCCCCGCGCCGCTGCCGGCCGTGGTGGCGGCGGAGGTGGCGGTAGCGGCGCTGCTCATGGCTGCTCCTGCTGCTGCTGCTGCTGCTGCGTGTGCCGGCGGCGGTGGCTCCTCCGGGCGAGACCCACCACTGACCCCGCCGCCCCCTCCGCGGGTCCCGGCTTCACCTCCGGGCGGGAGCGGCCGTCAGGGCGGCAGCCGGAGCGGGCGAGCGATGCGGGGCGGCGGCGGGCGGCCGCAGCGAGCGTAGGGACATGAAGGTATGTGCGGAATGGCAGCTCCAGGAGCGCCCACCCCCCGCAGCCACCTAGGAGGCGGCGTGTGCATGCAGGGAGTCCGGGCGGGCGGGCGGGCGGCAGCCGGAACGCAGACAATCGCAGGAGGAGGAGGAGGAGGAGGAGGGCGACGACGACGACGACGGCATGGGGAGGGCCAGCGGTCCGCGCAGCCAGCAGCCGGTGGGCGGAGAAAGAAGGAACGTTTCCAGCCTCTTTTTTTTCTTTTCCTTTTTTCTTTTTTTTTTTTTTTTGGTTTTTTTTTTGTTTTGTTTTGAGGGAGTAAGCAGCGATCCGGAGGAGCAGCAGCTGCACTAGCCGCCGTAGTGCCGGTGGCCGCAGTAACCGCCGTCCTCCATCTTGACTGGGAGGAGGAGGAGGAGGGTGGGAAGGGGGAGTCGGGAAAGGAAGCGAATCCCCGCCCGAGGAACAAGGGCGGTGGAGACGGAGGGGGGGGAGCTCGGGATTCTCCGGATGCGTCCGGCACCGGTCGGGATGGGGCGGGGCTGGGCGGTGCAGGTCGGCAGCGCTGCCGCCGAGCTGGCACCCTGTCGGCGGAGGCGAGGCGACCCGGGCTGCTCGTCCGGCGGGGCGGCCAGGGAGGTCCCTGCGACCAGTGTGTTTGTTGTTCGGGCTTTGATTGTTTTTTTCTCTCTCTTTTTTTTTTTTTTTTTAATTATTATTTTTTAATGTTTTAGCTGCTTCCGACTGGTTTTCGCTCTCCTGCCAGCTCGGTGGTGTGCGGCGGTCGGGCCGGGGCTCCTAAAAGAAGCCAGTCCGTCCGGCCTAAGGCGCGGCGACAGCGTGGGAAGCGCGCCGTGCTCCTGGCTGTCGCTCCCGCGGGGCTCGGTGCGAGGATCCCCCCCGCCTCAGCAAGAGCTCTCCTGCCCGGGGCTCAGAAGGAGGCTGGCTGTCCGCTCCAAGGGAAAGGGGGAAAGGGGTATGCAGATTCTCCAGAAAGGTGCCTTCAAAAGGCATCCGTTAACACTGCTGTCTGCGTTGTGGATATTTTTTCCTCAGTGATCACCGGGGCACTTCAGAATGTTCCGTGCTGTGGGCCGGTTCAGTTAAAATAAGCAAACAGCTCATGACGGGGAGCGCAGCTGAGTGTGGGTTAACATGCGTCCTGCCATCGTCTTGCACCTCATGTTAAGTTGCCAGTATAAGTTTTCACCCAGGTAAGGTTGAAGAGAGGTGGCAAAGCAGGAATCTTAGCAATTGCACAAATTGATGAAGCTGAGTAACCTGTCTCAAATGCTTGTGGTAAATAGTAAATCATTAACACGCTTGAAACTCAGAAGTTCAGGTATTAAACACCTGAACCTCTGATAAGTGTTAAAAGCAAGAGATATTCTTAGAACATCTAAGAATATTAAGAGGTATTCCTGGAACACCCTGAGTAGGAAGGGACCCACACACATCATCCTGCACAGGACCACCCCAAAATCACATCATGTGCCTGAGAGCTCCTTGAACTCTTCAGATTGCCACTGTGACGACTTCCCTGGGGAGCCTGTTCCAGTGCCCAACCACCCTCTGGGTGAAGAAACTTCACCTAATATCCAACCTAAACCTCCCCTGACACAGCTTCATACCACTGCCTCAGGTCCTAAGGGAACCCTTAGGGGTTCTGTTAGTTTATCACAGTCAGATGATGAGGAAGTCATCTGCAAGGTTCCCAAGGTTTGTATTTATCTGAAGTTGTATAGCCTGATGAAAAAGCTTTTGTGCAATTACGTCTGCCCTAATTTCTCTTGCAGAGAAGAGATTAATTTGACTGAAAAGATTATGTTTTGGTTTTTTTGTTTTTAAATGTTTTTCTTTCAGGCAGCCAGCACAGGAAAAAGTTCCAAATTAGCATCCCACTGGCAGAAATGGTTGCAACATGAATTCTTTTCTAGCTGGCCTAGCACCATCCACTTAGTAAAAAACATGAATGGGACAAATGCTGCTGTTTCCTAGCAAGCAGTGAGTCGACCTGGGAGTAGGCATAGAATACTGTTTATCTGCACAGAAAAAAAACCCTGCATAAGAATGTAAGAAAATTTGATAAGTGCATGAGAAGAGTTAATATAAAGAGTAAAGAAAAAAAATTAAAATCTCCACAATTTGAGCTTTCAGTGGCTGCAGAGCAAGAAGTGCTTGATATTACTTGTTTTCTGAATTTGAAATAAGACTTCCATATACTGTGCAACACTGGGGAAAGCTTTAGAAAGCTGTTCATCAGTTACTTAAAATAAGACACTGTTTCCAACTAGTTCGTCATCCAGCATACTGTACAAATTTTAAGTGGCTGCCAAAAGGTCAAGGTTCATTTGAACAATTTTGAAGGCCTTATGACTCAAGTTTATCCCTTCCTCTGTCCTCTACATCTGCTAAATTGCAAGAGACGCTGGACTTGAATTTTTTTCTAACACATGGGTACCCTGAGCCATGTACACTGCTACAGGAGCCTTTCATCACCGTGAAAGTGATTGAGATCATCTAGTTGTAATTTGAGCTCTTCATCATCAACAAAGGTGGCCCTTACAGAAAATCTTTCGAGAGCCAAATATGCTCATATCCTTTTCAGCATTCATAAGGATTATGGCAATACATGGTGTTCACACTAATGTTCGGGGTGCAATATTTACTGAAGGGTAAGTTAAAAGAAAGAGACAAAGATAGGAAAATGACATTATGACTCTCTAATAAAGCAAGGATTTAATTCACAGTTATCCACCTTAATATCAAATACCACATTTAATATTTTGACATTAGGAAATTAAGTTTCTTAGTCTGATTCTTCTTGATAATTTTAGGCTTGAAACTAAAACAAACAAACTTGGTATGAATTGTCTATGTGGAGAGCGCTGCACATTGAAAAGTGTGAATTTGGCTCCTCTGAAGTATTGTCATTAAGGCAATAGTTCTGTTCTCCATCCTCAACTCCTCCTTTGCTTGACTTGTTATTTACCAGCCTGCAAGTGTTTTTGTACCAATTGAAATGGTAAATGTAGGAAAGGTAAAAATATTCATCATGTAAAAGTTACTTTAGGGGTGCTGTGACATGCGAAATATTAATAGCATTAAGGCCAAGATTCAAATTAGGGTTTATTTAAATTGTATACTAGGAGTTTTAAAACCCAATAAAGTTTAATTTCTGTACTTCTTATATATATGTATGTATATAAAACATGTACATATATATATAAAAAAGCATTTAATTTTCTGTAAGCAAATTGTTCAAAAATATTTAAACCCCAGTAAAATTAATGCCCAAAGAGAAGTGTTGTTTCATTTAAGTGTCTTTTATTTTTGTTTGTGTAGTGTCTTTCTCTGGTTGAATGGTCACTCTAAAATCAGTATGCCAATGCACAAAAACTTTTGTTCCTGTCAAAGAGGTGTCATGTGAGGGAAGAAGCTTGCCCAGTGCCTAGCCTTCTGTATCCAGGCTGAGGAGTGTCACACGTCACTTCATGTTTCATCCCTAAAGGAATTTGCGGACTTGATACTGCTTGAGTTCTTTTCCTGCCGTGTTTGCTGCCCACTTAATCAAGAAAACAAAAAAATCCAAGATTCCCACATTTCTACAAGCCATTAAAGAAAGCAGGGCAAGCTTGATTTAAAAATCACTGATATTTACAAGCTTTCAGGAGAAGTAAACTAGAAACTCATTTTGGATAAACTGCAAGACAGGAGATGATACTGACCTGGGGCCGCCAGAGTTGTCTCCTTACTTAGAAGTAAGAGAGAATTCAATTATGAAAAAAAACCAAAAAACCAAACCCAAAAAAACCCAAACCTATTACAAAACTCATCCAACAACTAGATCTTTGCAATAGAGTTCTCTTCTTGTAGTCGTTCATAAGCTTCACTATCTATTTCACTAATGGAAACACAGAATGTAAAAGATAGTGTGAGGACAAGACTTTCACGTGTAAAACACTTTAGGGGAAAATGCACATGGACTTCAGTCTAGCCAGCCTGTAAGAGCTGCTTCTTACAAATGCTATTTTTCTGCAGCGGGCTTTTCGGGGACTTCTATCTATAAAACACAGCATAAGCACTTAGAGTAAGTAGTAGAGGAGACCATACCAGGTGCTACTGTGCTTTTAAGATGACAAGGCTTCTTTCAAGTTTGCAGCAGTTAAGGAAAGCAATCAAAGTTATTAATGTGTACCACCTCTGAGTTGCTATCTGGTTTCTGATCTAAATGGTGCTTCTGTTATAGCAACATTTGTCAATTTCAAATTATTCTTCAAGCACATTATACATCTCTTTTATCTGCACACTAGCACTGAGGAATTTTCCAGCTGTTACCATTATTATTGCCCTCTTTTCCACAGAATCATCCATGTCTTTTTGAAAAGTTGTTTTGAACGGTTTTAAGCCCATGTGCTCCACTTCCTTATGCTATAAAATCAAGTTCTTGTTTCATTGTATGAGTTCTGGCAGCTTTTGGAACCTTGCCTCTTCATTGTTTCTTCTACTTTTCTGCAAAACTAATTTTTTTTTTTTTAATATCTGATTGCAGATGACCTACCTGTCACCTGTGTAAAATATTGCCAGTCTAATTAAAAATATTTTCTCCGTACTTCTCCTGGTAAGACCTCCCACATGCAAGCTTGAGAAGTGGGCCCATGGGAGTCTCATGAGGTTTAACAAGACCAAGTGCAAGGTGCTGCTGGTCGGTATCAATACAGGCTGGGGGACGAACACATTGGGAGCAGCTCTGCCAAGAAGGACTTGGGGGTGCTGGTTGATGAGAGGCTGGACGTGAGCCAGCAATGTGCACTTGCAGCCCAGAAAGTCAATTGTGTCCTGTGTTGCATCAAAAGCAGCATGGCCATCAGGTCAAGGGAGGGGATTCTGCTCCTCTACTCTGCATGGTGAGACCCCACCTGGAGTGCTGCATCCAGCTCTGGAGTCCTCAACACAGGAAAGACATGGACCTACTGGAGCGACTTCAGAGTAGAGCCACCAAGATGATTAGAGGGATGGAGCACCTTTCCTATAAGGGAATTGTGTTTTTGTTAGCCTGGAAAGGAGAAGGCTTCAGGGTGACTAATTGTGGCCCTCCAGTACCTGAAGGGAGCCCACAAGAATGATGAGAGAGACTGCTTACAAGAGCACGTAGTAATAGGACAAGGGGGAATGGTTTCAAACTTCACCAAGAGTACATTTAGATTAGATATTAGGAAGAAATTCTTTACAGGGAGGGTGGTGAGACAGTGGAACAGGTTGTCCAGTGAAGTTGTGTTTACCCCATCCCTGGAAGTCTTAAAGTCAGGTTGGATGAAGCTCTGAACAACCTAGTCTAGTGGATGGTGTTTCTGCCCAGGCAGAAAGGTTGGAGCTAGATGATATTCAAGGTCTCCTTTCAACCCAAACCATTCTATAATTCTATGATTCTTACATTTCCTTATAATCTTAGAGCAGCACTTCCAGCACACACCAGGACATAACATTTCACAGATTACTCTTAGGACCTGAAAGGGGACATTTAGTACACTTAAGTGAAAAATTGTAAAGAGACAGTGTTTGGTGGTAACTACAACTAAAGTTTTACTACATATGTGGTCATGACTGTCAAATCTTAAGCAAAGAATCAAGCAGCTTTTTAATAGCCTACAAACCAACTTGTGTGTCTTTGCATATCGCTTACCAAAAATACTAACTGTCCTGATTTTATTTATAACCATTTTTTTTAAATTCTCACCATTTTAATGATGTGATATCTATAAAAATTCAGCTCCCAGTTCTGCTATGTGGCATGTACTGACTTATCAATGTCAAGGACACTTATGTGTAGAAAATATACCAGACAGCTGATGTTTTATAGACTATTGGTGGTCTATATGCCATCTGTTGACTAAATTCACCCTAACAAAAGTGTTGGTTTTTCTGTTTACACTTAGGCACTCATAATTATACATTATTGTACAATTAATGGTGGCTGAGCCACTCGACTGAACCTCAGACAAGTCATCCCATTGCTTCTGCTATCCGGGTTTTCAGAAATGCTTGTTGTCTCAATCAGGAACTATGCAAGCACGTAAATGGACACAGAATGAACACCTTAATTTCAGGTTTTCTATCACTGTCATTAACACTGACATCATACTGGACTTTCAAAAATTATTCTCCAATTTGTCCAAGGTTTTCTAGGCAGAAATGTGTGCAGTGCTTCAGAGGCTTTCTGAAAAAATTGAACTTACTGTGCCTGGTTGAAAACAACGTGCACATTCATTACACGATCACAGCCTAGATGGAACAAATCCAGAAATCCTAATAGTAGGACAATGCATGCCAAAGCCTCCGTGAGTGATTCACTCCTCTTTTTTCAATCAGTTATTGTCCAGATTGTATGACCTCTTATTCTGCTTTTAAAAAACTTTCCTTTAGATATTCTGTGGTGTGCTCCTCACTCTACAACAGATCAAATTACATATTCTTGATCATTTTGCATTGTTGTTCCTGAATTTTTGAAGACCCTACTCTGTTAAGGGTATGGTTCCAGGTAACTAAAGAAGAAGGATGTGACTTTTTTTTCCCCCTAGGTTCATCTTAACTGGTGAGGAGTTAAATACATCTCCTCCATCTTTCTTTAGCTTTAAGAGCATTTTAGGGAAAAAAAATTCAGGAGAAAAATTCAGCATTTTCCTTTTCTTGCTCAATTCCACCTTCTACTGTCTCACATGTTAATCCTTACATGGAAAATCATCTGTTTTGAAGTCTTTGTAAGTCTAAGTTAAGAAGTTGGGCTCCAGCAATCTAGATCAACTGAAACAATGAAGTTTCGACATGACTAGCTGCAGAGCAAAAGCTGTAGCACAGTTTTTGCTTACACTTCAGAAAGTATAAAGAGCTTAATGCTGTACATATTTCCTTCTTAGGCTCCCAGAATCTTGCTTTCCTAGTTTTGGCTCTTTAAACTAATCAACTGAATGATGCAGCCTACTCAGCAGCTTGTATCATGCCATATTATTCCCATTGTTCTGAATGTACCATACTGCCAAAACCCTCTGTGTACAAACCATGTTAAGCCCTAAAGGAAAGCTTCTATATCAAGCCTGGCATCCTCCATAGATTGGCCACTCCTTGCTCCTGTTCAGGGAATGTTATAGACTTAAAGGTTGCCAACAGCAAGGTGGACCCCTATCAAGCTTGTATTTCAACAATTATGCTATCAACAATCTGTGTGTGTGTGATTACTACTGGACAGTATTCCAACATGAGGACATTTTAGATATTGAAGACATCAATGATATCTTATTTGATCATGATATACAGGCAACTTGTGTCAGAACAGTCTCTGCCCTTCATGCCAAAAAAAGCACTAGCATGTCCACTGGAAAAAAAATGCACTGTATACATAGAAAAAATGTACCATATGTATCTTTAAACAAAGACCACTGTTTTGTATCATCACAATGGAAACTCAGAAAAATAGGTCACCAATTAAGCTAAGCTACTGTGCTAATTATTGCCAATAGGTTAGCAGACAGCCTTACATTATGTCACTTATTTATACCAAACATTTTGATACACTCCTTATTACATTTATGAGAAAACTCTTCACTTAGTATCAAAGTAGTGTTAAGTCCAGCTGACAATTTTCCTTCTGCCTTAACAGTAGTAGTCTGTTAATTGTACTGGCTTGCCTGCAATTATTTGTCAAAATAGCGTTCAAGATTTGGCATAGAATAGCACAAAGAGCCATGTGTAAATTATAATTGTAATTTATGAGCCTAGACAAAGTGAAAAGTCAATCAAAAGTGAAGCTTAAAACAAATGGCATCTTGTTTCAAGAGTTACCCAGAAGAGGGCATTTAAATCAGCTCCACTGCTTGTGTGCTTTTATGCATGTAACTTCATCTGCAGGCTGGTTTAGAGCTGCCCAGATTGGAAAGCATCTTGGATGCCTATGTCTGTATCACTCCTGTCAATCAATATCTTGTAACAGGGATTGAAAAAATTTGAGTAATTGCCTATGCAACAAACAAACAAAAAATGCATAGTTCCTTTTCTATACACAGAACTAAATTGCAGTTTGAGTCATTTAAAAATGACAGTTTAAAAAAATATTTACAATACTTTTGCATCCAGTGCTAGGGAGTGAGCCTTGACAGCAATCTATGTAATTCATAAGTTTGTTGTTTTTATATAATTTAAGTCTTCAAAGGTTGATGATTCTCCAAGAATGCATTCAGTTCTTGCTGACTTTTTACTTTGAAAAACAAGTATAGGTTTTTCAGCTAGGTAATATTTACAATTGGACCTTGAGTTTTCCAGGTTCATTTGAGAGCTCAATAAAGAGACACTTCCAAAAGATACAGGATTTTCAATCAGAGTAATAGTAAACACTGTTCTACTGCAGTGGATCTAGATTGCATGAGTGCCCAAACAGACACCCTAGATTTTTTTTTTTTTCCACTTGGAAAGAGCAGGTTTGCTCAGAAAAAATATTTTCAAGTTCCCAAGGCAACTTCTTGAGATCCATGGCAGGCTTCCCCATCACCACCTACTGCTGCAAGAGGTGACCCCTGTTATCAAAGTCACATTTTACAGACGTGTTCATTTATTTCTGAGTATATACATTTATAATGATTTTTCCTTTTCCTTGGTTTTATCAAGGCTTTGTCTCTAGTTTGGTCTTTTTAGCACTCCTTCACTTTCTGCAGATATTTTACTATTGCCTGTGGTCTCTATACATAATACATGATTTATTCAGATCAGTGAGCGAATGGTACTACTTAGGGAGGTCAGCTTCTAGATGAACATTTATTATTCCTTAGTACCAGTTGTTTCACACTGTCCGTCCTAGCTGATTATGCCATTGTCTGGACAGTAGCAGCAGATGTTATTTCTGATATTGCTTAGTCTTAAAATTCATTTTGTGAGAGTGCACAGCCATGAATTCCTAGACTTGCCTTCTTCCAGGAGTTGCTGCAATGAGAAAGAACTGACCAACGTGGAACATAGTTTCCTAGTGTTTCCTTTGCTCATAATCAGGAAGTCAAATTCCTTGCCACGCCTGGGAAGCCACTTGGCTTTCATCAGCAAAAGAGCAGCAGCTGCAGCATTGCTCTGTGGATAGAGGGCAGTAAACAAACTGGGTTTAGTTTTTTCTATCTTCTCCAATTTTTCAATTATAAGACAAGTCCTCTTTTGTTTCCCTTCATCCTACTCCATATATCCCTTTTTCACCATTATACTGCAGTAAGAAAATTGAGCAAAAGGGAAATGTTGCCAACATTTTACTCTTCAAGTTCTTGCTTTCTTCTCTTTTCTATTTAGTAGCTAATTTCATGGGCAGTCTCTGTTTCCTATTTTTAATTAAATAGACTAGTTGGAGTGGAAGTGTTGGGCACAACAGTGGTAAGTTTTTGATATTGACCCTGAAAGGTCTCCAGCACATACTGTTATTGGCACTTAAACCCCAGCTGGAGACAGCTGCTTCCTAAGATGTTCAGCAGTTGTGAGACCATTCAGGACCTGGAGAGTCACTCGGTGTTCCACATTCCCTCTAGGGTCTCAGCTGCTGTTTCTAAAGACAGAAACACAGAAGGACTTCAGTCTCCAAGTCTTTCTAGTTTGTAGCCCCTTTGCCAATACTCATACGTGAGACTGAAGCCATCATCTGTGCACACTTGCATTCTGGAATAAAGGGCTGTTTAGTTTGTATGTGAAGCAAGTTTACAGATCACATGCTCAGCATGGTTTATGTTATATCCCTACCTCCCAATCCTCACAGAGGAGGAGCATATAATGTGGGATATTCAGTTGGCAGAACTCCCAGGAAATGCCTACAAACTTCTGGATCTTAGCATAATTGTAGGACACCAGCTATTTTTGCATTTTGCTAAAATGGTTCTGCCCCTTTTGTGCAGATTAATAACCCAAAATAATCCTTTACAGGTAGAAAGATATATCCAGTCATTACAGTTGTCACTGTTATTAGACGTGAAGTTTCACCAATGGTCTCCTTCATGTCAGTCAGAGGTGGAAAATGGCTTTTGACATTGAATCTCCAGCAATAGAGCAGCCAGATCAGGAGCATGTGGGATGCCATAGATACACATTTCAGATCATTTACTAAGCAAATGTTTAAAGTTTTTACCTAAGTCCTAAAATTTCAATTATCAATATTTCTTAGTGAAAAGTTTCACATTAGGTCTCAGGAAACAATGACTTGAAATTTTGCTATTCAAATGATGTGCCTAAATTTCTTTCCTATTTACTGCTTTCACCTAACAGAAGTATTTCCTGCATGACACCCAGCAATTCTATTGGCCAAGATGTTCTCCTAGACTTAGATGCTTTCCTATTAGATTTGGATATTTGCAGAGAACATAAGAAGGTTTTGGCTTGTCATTACTGCAAGGGTTTTACAAAAGTGCCTTCCATAGGAACTACAGCATGTAGCACAGTTCATGTGATGACTTGTCTTTGCATCATGCAGGGAAGATTAAGACCAGATTGTGTCCTCTAGCCAAATATGAAATTTTAGTATCTTCATCGCACCTTTGAAATTGCATGACAAACAACCATTTCATTATAAAAGCATCTTCTCCTTGCTTGGATGTATTTCAGCTACATGTAGTTTCAAGTTCTATCTGCTTATTTAGGACTTTCTTCATAGACTGGTTGCTGGGCTGAGGCATGAATCAATACCATTGCTATCACAACATGCCCCTACATTTTGCTAGAGAAAAGCTATTCTTTTTGAGCTTACTGAAGTACATACCACATTTAGTTACTTTCTAGCATTCCATTTGTGTCAGTTGTTGGAATTTCATTACTCTGAGTTATTGTCTATTTCTGCTGTAGTTTGCAGTGACTTACTTCTAAGCTTCTATAATAGTTAAATGCTAGGCCTAACAACAATGCGATACTATTGTTACATTACAAGAGAGGAGCAAATCCAGTCAGCCATCTTGTGGGTAGAACTAGTTTTCTTAAAATTTTAGTTCCTATACAAGTAATAATTTCTGAGTTAATTGATATTTAAAATATCAAAAGATATTGCACAGGTCTCACAAATCTATTATATTATAAAAATATTTTCTTTCTTATGAATGAAGATAATGTTAGGCTGTAAGAATCTAGCATTGCAAGACCTTCAGGAGAAGATCTACTGTGATCTTATTTTCATCAGCCAGTGCCACTTGGTGACTAACTAGAGAACAGATAAACTTTTATGATGGAATTGCAGTACTGTATACTTTAGTTATCTTATTCATTAATTACTGTATTTATAAGTCACTGGCTTAACTTTTGTCATATTTCAAAGCATACAAGGAAGTAGTCATGTGGCTTTATCCTTTTGAGGTGAAAGAAAGTGTATTTCAAATCATTTCACTCTCTACTAACATCTACTACACGTATTATAATTGCTCAGAAGCTCTCTATTTCTTTGCTTCACCATTGGTTGAATTTTTCACTGTGATATCTTGTGCTGTATTTGATAAATATAACTCCTATTTAACACAACTATTCTGTTTAAAAACTGTTATATATAACATTTAAAGATGGAAATACTTATACTGACTCTTCAAAATATCTGCTGGGCTTTTTAGGGACTTTCTCTAAATAAGATATGAAGACCAATACTGAAGGATTCAAAATAATTTTCTATGTCTGTTAATGAGGATTTGTACGCAAGGAGTTTTTCAAAAATAGATTCCTTAGTTTTTTAGTAAAGTAAGAGCAACCAAGCCTTTACTCCTTTTATGCCAATTTTTCAGTACTAGCTTTAAGACATCAGTTCTCTCCAACTGTGATTTCTTTGGCAGGACTAAAATCTAGTTTTCTCTTTTTTCATACATAATGCAATGAAGAATTCCTTCATCCTTCATTTGTGAGGCATATTTGTTCATTGTAATACATTTGGAAACATTATTGTTTCTCATTGACTCATCAGCAGTATTTTTATTTGTAAGTGATGTTCAGAAAATAGTTATACCCTAAATAGTAATATTATTGTGTGTCTAATAATAATAATATTTTAATGCACATGAGAATATTAATATATTCACATATCAAAAGCTTTTTAGATTATATTAAACCAGCTAATAAACTATCTTGTAATAAAAATGAATATTGGAAACATCCCAGAGAAGGAAATTTTGCTTTTATTGAATACTAAGGTTTTGGGAACAAGGCCAGTCAGAGCACCATGAACAGACAAAACAAAACTGCCCCCAAAAGTGTTGCCAGTGGAGGACTGTGGAGGCATCTGAAGCTTCAGACCAGCAGCAAAGGCGCAAAACTGCCTCAGAAGGCTGTTTTCAGGCTTTTCATAACACACTTAGGAAGTGAATTGAATAAGTGGATGGGAAAAGAGATGGAGAGAAAGAGTAGTTTGCTGTGCTGGGTTACATGTGCAACTAACTGATATTCAAGTTTTCCATAAAATGAACAGTTAAAAATTACAGAATTCTCTGGTTTTTTCACTGACTGGTGACTTTCATGTGAAATTGTGAGCTATATGATTACAATGGAAGGTTTATTTTCTATTCATTAAAGACAAACCATGTGCCTTAAAATGAAAATGTTGATCTGAAATGTAGTGCTGTCTTGTTTCAGGGACCAATAGAGGCCAAATGATACAGAGAAACAAAATAACAGTTTTACCTGTATTTGCCTCATACTGCTATCATAAATCCTAAACCACAAATATTGCAATCCTTTAACATATATATGCATTGTGACTGTTGTTCCTGTAGCTGATAAAAGTTAATTGGAAAACTGACTAGGAAAAGGTGGTATCTTTGATCAGAAGAGCTGGTACAACTGGAAAAGCCAGACAAGGTTTTAGACACACACATTCTTCAAACCAGCTGAAGTAGTTTTTTGTTAGCAGCGTTAGTTGGCTTAAAAAGACTTTCTTCTCATTAGAACTGACTTCCTCTTACATACTTAGAAAATCATGACTACAAAATATTGTGAGTTCCCTAATGTGTTTCTTTTGATTGATTTTGAACATACTGCTTTTTAATTAAGTAGATTATTTTTTTCCCCTTTTGCACTGGAGAAAATTGTAGAAGTCTGAGTCCTTCTTACTCTCCCCATGCCATTTACCACATTAAACTTGGACCACATTCGCAGTTATCATTCCCTCTATATTAAATGGTCTTGGTTTTTTTAATGTGCATTTCCATGTGTACAATATTATACTTCTAAAAAATTTTATTCATTATTTCTCAACCCTGTTGCTCCTTTATTTTCTTGTATCAGACAGTGTACTACAAACTGAACATGTTTCATATTTCTTCTCAAGGTGAGGGTTTGCTATGCAAAAAGTTCTAGTATTAGTATTATATAAATTGGTGTCATAATCTTATTTTAGCCTAAACTGTATTTGTTAGGGAGCCCAGCTGGTTCTGGGCTGTCTGTAAACTGAAATCCTGAAGATGGAACTTCTTACACCTGGCAGAGGGTTAACCACGGACAGTAGGACTGTGACACAGTGGGTTTCCTATTAGAACGTCAGCCTATTGTGTTAGGACATGTGGCTGTATGTCCAGTCATGAGTTGTTGTGAAGTGGTAAACCAATGCTGTGTGTACATGTGTCACCCCAGAACTGTATAAAGGTAGCTGCATTGTTGCAATAAAAAAAGCTGCTGGTATCCTGAAACCCATGTCGCCTTACCACCTCGACCACGACATGTATTTGTGGCCAATCAATCTAAAAAGTTCAAGTAACAGGAATACATTTATTGCCACTTTATAATGTCCTTATCTTATAGTTGCACAAAAATGGGCATTTATTACATTAAGCTTGGTGAAAGAATTTACATTTTTGTAAATTTGGATTTTGGTGATTTTTTTTTTTTTTAGTTCTGATATGATAACACTAACAAAGCAAGAAACCTTAGAAATAAATAAAATAATAAAAAGAACTAATTTAATTAGAAGAATGGACATAAATCTTTTCTTATATAAATATATGAAGTTCGGGAAAAGGTTGAACAAATAAGCACAAGCAGTGAAACAGATTTAATTCTCCCTACCTTGTGAGGGTGTTCTAAACTGGATGATCTCTTAAGGTACCTTCCAGACCTGTAATTTTACAGAATGAAAAGCACCATTAAAATGTTTACACCTCCTTGCACACACATTAATCTAAGTAACTTATAAATATTTACAATTTACTAGTCTCTCTCTTTCAAATCACAAATAAACTGAGTACATAAGAGTGGTCTTAATATAGTACCTCTCCTCATTCAAATCAAGTATGAGTGCAACAGAAGTTGAACAGTGACTCCTCTTATTTGTTCTCTTCCTCATGTTTTCTCATTGACTTTAACTCTGTGATTTCCTTCTTCTCTCCTTTGAAGGAATTTATCTAAAATTTTTTTTGTATGGAAAAAAACACTGCATGTGCTAATGTCAATTTCTACAGTAATTTTTATATCAGCATGATTCTTGTTGTAGAGTATTTTCTTCATTTTATACTATGTTGCTTTGGAAGGAGTTTTCACTACAATGAAAGGACTTTTTTTATCTAGAACAATCACAGCCACAGAAAGATTAATAACATTTTAATGGACGTACATGAATTTAATAATATCATTATAAAATGTACAGTGATATATATAACTGTACCTACTTCAACATAGACAGAACCTTTCTCTGTCATACAGTTGTTTGGATTAGCTAGCTTTGGAAAGCTAGTCATACCTGTGAGCCAATATATGACTATATGTGTTTTCATTGATTTTAAATGAATGAATATTTCAGTAGATGCTTGTGGGTGTCACCGAAAACAAAAGGTGTCTAAGTATTTAGATTATTTATGAGAATCAATAAGACCCTTATAGGAGATTAAAATGAAGCTTCGAAACATCAAGCTTTGGCCATAGGTAAATCCAGATAGTGTTCATTTAGGTGCTTTCAAAGTCCATTTCTAATTTTAATGCATTTCTAGATCAGTTTTACAGTGAGTTGTGCTATGTATATTTTTTCTTAACCACCAACTAACTGGGGAGGAGCTGTTTTCCATGAGTTGTACATGTGCTAACAAACCTTCTGCTTAAATTCTTTGAAGGAAGACAAATTCTAAGCTGGTTGTAAACTACAAAATCGAAAATCCATCTGTGTGGATTGTGTATCCAGATCCTCCAGCTCATGGCTCTTCAATATTTGTAAAGTGAAGGATCATTTTTTGGTTTGCTGTTTTTTAAATCCACAGGCAAGCTCATGAAGGTATTACACTCTCTTCACTTACAATCAAATTAAAATAGTTAAACTTTATATGTCAATTTAATACTCTACTTTTTGTCCCATTTTCTTGTCTGCTTGCCTGGGAATCCATGCGTAGTCTGTTTAGATCTTTTTTATTATTTTACTATATTTTTTTGCCTCCACAATATATCTTGATGGTTTGTGATCCTCTTGAAAGAATCTGAGAGCCACTAATCTTCAAGGACTCTTGTTGCCCATAGAGAAGAGAGGCTGAGGAAGGCTCTGTGAATTGTCCAGTCTTGAGGCACTGAGGAGACAATGGGTTGGGAGCTATCATAGCAGTTTCATGGACATCTTTGTCTTTCTCTAGTAAGCTGCCCTATTCCTGAGCAGGCTGTAAAAAGATGTCTGAAGAGGTCCAGAAATAATCTGTCTTGAAGTACCAAGATATATGTAAAGATTTCCTCCTTCTGCTGCCTCTTCTTTAGGTCACAAGAGCACCATATAAAGAGTCGATCTTGTTCACTGATTACTATTTAAACTTTGCTGAGTTAGCAGCTGTCAGAATATATGCCTTGCTGAGCTTTTAATTAGTGATATCTGAATCATACTAGAGGTAGATGACATCTGATAATGTATAGATCAAATGGGCACATAAAAGTTCCAGGCAGAGGCAATTTCTAGCAGTTAGTAAAAGATCCCAGAGATGGATCTTGCACTTTTACCTACTTTTTTATTGACACCATTGAGACCTTGCCCCATAACACATAAATCAGTGTTTTCTTTCTTGGCCACAAGTCACTATTATCTTAGGAATACAGAATACAGAATAAAGGCTTCCTTACATTAGTTTCATGTGGGTGCAATGTCACTAACAATTAATGGCAACAGGGAAGAACTCAGAGGGTCTCATTTTGAAATGCAAACACTCTGGCAAGCAAGTCCTTACTCTTACAGCAAAGAACTGCTTTCACAAAACAGCTATGTAGCCAGCTGATATTAAAGATTCTTCCAGAACTAATACCTGTCTACTTTTTGCAGTCCGTGTGACGCACAGCAGTGCACATCCAGAAATAAAATACAGGGAGATTAAACTCGAAAGCTAGTGTCAAACCCTACAAGCAACTTAATTGAGTGGACTTGTTCAACTATTAATTTCTCCACTAGGTTCCCATCTTTCTGCAGCTTATCTTCTTCAGGTGCTTTAAGAGGCATAGGATACTTTACCTCCTGTTTTACTGTCCTGTCTGTTAGTCAGGGCATGGCCATGATGTGGACTAATCTCTTGTTTTCTACAAGTTCAGGGTTTGCAGAAGGGCTCTGCTATGTGATAACACTCCTGGACAGCTGGAGTTCATGGCTGGGTAGATGCTGCCATGCTTAGACACAAGCTTAAACGAAACTATAAGCGTTATCTGTTCTTACTGGGATAGTGAAAAGGAGGAAGAAGGGTGAACCACCTGCATCCATTCTCCTTCATAGTCCCAGAAAGGAATAGTCTTGACATTGTAAAAGATAGACCCCAGTCTTAAGAAGCTCTCAATAACTTCTAGCATGAGAGCCAAAATAGGTAATAATGTTAAGAATCAATAGTAGGATGCTCCAATGTTTCTTAAGTTTAATGACGGGACCACAAGTGATAATCTGAATTGCAGATGGTAATGGTTCCTTCCTCTCTGATTTGGCTTTGGTAGTTCCTTTGATGTAGAAGAACTGTGATTTTAATTTGCATAACATTACTCCCACTCTTATCAGTCTGTTGATGAGGTATCTTTATTAAATTTTTCACTATTTTGGGATTATTTACATACTTCCTAATTTTATAGTGAGATCCTGCTTTACTATGCAGGGAGCCTACTGATGAACATCTGGTACCTTATGAGTTTTGATAGTTTCAGTGTGGTATTTAAAATTTTGCTCCTGTTACAAATTATTCCACTCCATCAGAAATAACTCCCATTCTTAATTGCAATTTCTTGTCAGGGAAATGGGAACCAGAGATGATAAAATGAATAGCAGGATAAAAATTACAAACAAGTTCATTTGGTGGGTTTGCCTTTTATTAATATGAACATATGGGATATTTTCAAAACAAAATGTGAAAATAAATGTTTCTGGTTTGACAAATTCTTTTGTAAGTTATAATGTCCAGTCCTATTTTTACTCCAGCTTTCTTCCTCTCTTTCTTTTATATAGCTGAATGTCTTCTAAAGGAAAAAAACCCAAACCAAACAAACCCTGATTTATTTTACTGCTGGGTAGAGTAGAAGAGTAAAGATGTGTTTTCATATATCCCTGGAATACAAAGAATGGCCAAGTTTTTTCCAGAAAATAAATTGTTTGAAACTAAGTTAAACATGAAATGCACATACTTACTATTCTTACCTTCATGAATTTATACAGTTATAATACAGTATGACATCACTCAGTTCCCAGTTGCTGACACTTTTTTCTCTTGTCCTCTAGTATTTTGTTCAACTTTGGTTCCAGGAGGCATAGTAAGAAAGATTAAAAAAAAAAAAAAATCACATATTTGCAAACACAAGAAAGATTTCCTTAAAAGAAAAAAAATTCTATTAGAATCTGTTCAGGAGAAGAAGTCTAATTTATTGCCCAAAAGAAAAAGCAGTCCCAGGAGCTGTTCTAATCTGGTTTGCAGAGGTCCCCCAAGCATATCCCTGGGACTGGAGAGAGGAAAGGTGCTGGTGCACCCATGACCAGGGTCTAATTCTGGTTACATTTTGGGGGCTTCCAGTGCAATTCAACTAGCAAAGTAAGCATTACTTCTTCAATATGCAGCCTTTTAAAAATACCACAAGAAAGAGCTTATTTGTTTACATATATAAACAGACACTAAAACAAAGATTCTGGAGAACAGCATCAAGGAACTGCAAGCTTGCTTTTTGGGGGGCACAGGTGTGGAGAGAGTGGCAAAGACAATGTTGTAGAATGCTCTCTAGATTGCAAGGAACTTTTATTCTACTAGGCAAATTTTGTAACTTGCCAACTTGCCTATCTTTTAAATCATATTATCTTGAGGCCTGTGAAAGTCTCAGAATACCCTTTACTAATGAGGTTCTTCTTCATGGCAATAATGTACTGAACTCACTGTGAAATTTAAAAAAATGTGTGGGCTTTTTTTTTTAATTCCATTATAAAGAAGCAGTTCCTTAAAGCAGAATTTACTGAATAATACAAAGTATTCTAGGAATTAGATATGAAGGCTTAAATCAAACATCAAAGAATTACACCACTGTCTTGTTCTTAACATGTCTGCTTTGTAATCTGTAGAACAAGTCCACAAGAAAAGCAATTTACATGAATCCCTAAATGGCATAATCATTTAGCCTATGTGATTGATATTGATTGGAAATATCTTCTCATTTGCTTCTCCCAATGTAACAATTAATTTATAATTTGAGTGATAATATGTGACTAAACATTAAGCTTCAAATAATTTTTACATATCTACAATGTCTATATTAGACAGTAGGTTCCCTAACTACAAATAAGACACTACACTTAATACACCTTAAAATGTACTTTTTAGATTTTGCTTTTACTTCTTCTAAAAGAACTCTAAGAATTTTGAAGGGTACATGGAGAGGATCACTTTTTATTTGATGAATTGAGTGTATAATAAAATGGCTCCAAAGACCAAATAAAAAATATCTGAGATGGGAGAAGGCAGGATATTAGTGTATTGATATCATCTGGATAATAATACAATATGTTCCTGAACTTAGAGGTTTTCAGAAACTTTGAGAACTAAAGTGAATATGTTTTTCAGGTGTCAAAAAGTTAGGAAGTACACTATAGTTTAAAAGGTGTACTTAAAAATAGGTGATACATGCACACACACTGCATTGCCCTGATGAAGCTGCAGAGTGCATCCATAAGGATCAACTCTCTTCCTGACAAAATTTCCTCTACAAGGAATAAGTGGATCTGCAGTACTCCCAAAGCAGCTCCATACCTCACAATGCAGGAAGCAACAATGCAAAAGATGTGTAAACATTTCAGCTGTCCACAGATGCAAGAACAGCCCTTGAGGCAGTGGGTAGCTTGTGTTTGTGGCTACATTGATACGCCAAATAAGAAGGCATAAAGTTTCTCTACATCACCTTTGCCCTCTTCTTACACCTTCAGGCTAAGCACAAGTCCAAATTTGTTGCTATGACATATTTGCATTGTGGCTGAGTTCTGTAATACTGAGCACATTCCAAAAACACTACTCTTTTAACTGTTCTCAGGGGTTAATTCAATAAACAAAACACAATAAAAGCTACTGAAAAGTCTGGAGCAGGAAGGAAGCTGACTTACTGCTCCTTGGTTTCCCATGCTGCCAGTGTAATAAATTGCCATTTTCAACAAGGTGGCTGCAGCTGGTTTAGAATTTAAACTTTCTTTTATTATTTTTAAAAATTATTATTACTTCTAAGTGTAATTAAGAATTAGTGTACCAGTTCTAACAGCATCAGCCCTTGTCATGGAAGGAGGAGGGGGCCAGAAGAGTTCCACTGCTGATCCACTCATGGTGGGAAGATGCTCCTTTGAAAGATCATCCATTTTGGGTGATCACAGGGGTGGAGAAAAACATCCATCCGAGGCAACCTGATAACAAAATTGCTTTCCATCTGTAAGGACAGGAATCTGACTTTTTAATTTACAAGAAGACCTTGAGGATATTTTTAAAGCTGCTAACAACCCTTTATACCAATTTTTTTCACGTTTCCAGCTCCCTTGCACTACCTGGCACTTGAGCTTGTGTATAGGAGAAGTTTTTATAATTTCCCTTATTCACATTCATATGGCTATGCTTTCCCTCCTTTTTCCGGAATGCAATTTTTGCTTTGTACTGTTCACTTTGTTTACTAAACAGCTAAGTGTTTTAAAAAATGTGTATGTTACACTGAGATACATTTCCATAAACTTGTTCCAGTGGTCACTCAATATATACTGTGCCAAATCTTTGATCACTGTCTAAATTTTAATTGAAAAGTAGTTTAAGACAATAGTAGAAGAACCACTTAATAGTTTTTAGATGTCAGACTTCATGTAGATTTTTCTGATCATGGGTATGAATGAAATGCATGACAATGAAGAAAAGGATAGTGATTGTGCTTCAGCCTTTCAGAGCACTGGATAAATACAGCTTGTATAGTGTTTCTCTTCAGGTCTGTACTAACACACAGGCCTAACCTGAGGATAAAAATTCTATAAGGGGATAATTTTTGAAAGCAGTATTTTAACTTATGCAATTACCTGGTTGTTCACAGTCCATTTTAAATTATGTTTTAAAAGACACAAGCTAAATTCACGTTCTTTGTGCTGAAAGGACTTGTTCCTTTATTCAGCAGATTTTTATACCAAATAGACGAGCAATGTCTGCACACTTTCTGAAAGTTAGGCCTTTGCTTTACCAAATATTATGTGCCTCTGGGACAGGAAGAAAGCTGTGCAACAGGTTTCTGCACCCTTGCCGGCATGTTCAGACGAATTAACTTGTCATGACGGGTTTTGCTTGGTCTTCCCAGGGGGAGTGAGAGGGGTGTGGAATGCCATAATGCTGCTTCACTTCTTCTCAGTGGATGTATTTGATTCATAGCTATTGAAATGGATTTTTCTTTACACACTTGATGCTCCCTCTCTAATCTCTGCACTTGCATAGACCTCATGTCATGTAAGCCCACATCCTTCTCGTTGCAGTAGCTACAGCCAAAACAGAAAGCTGTTTGAATCTCCCTGGCAAAGGCTCTCATCGGTCTCACCCACACTGGATGCACATATACGGTCTCCTGGCTGTCAGACCCATCTGTTAGGATGGAGTGGTGCCCATCCTCAGCTTTGTGAGATAGATTCACTGCAGTGCAGATACAAAGCAAGCATTGGGTTTGGGTCAGGCATTCTATACAGGGTGGCAAATAGTGTCTATTATACAGGAAATAGCACCTCTGGGCTATTAGCAGCACCATGTGTTTATTTAGCATACATATGTTATGTGGATACAAAAGACACGAGTCAAAATATTTGCACCTGGAAGCATAAAATTAGACTCTCATGTATGTATGTCTGTGTAGAAAGAGAGATATATACATATATATGTATGTGTGTCTCCTGTTTTTCAAAGAGCAGAATATCCTGCAGTCAGTCCCCTCTAGAGAACCCGGCATATACTCACACCTTCTGAAAATCAAACCACTTGCAAATATTCACTTGAGAGACATCCAGCATGGTGTTTTCTAGCTAGAGATTCTCCTTTAGCCTCACGCTTTTGTTGGTCATTTTTGATGCCACTCTGGATAAGACAATGCCATCTGGAAGTGAGAGTTTGAAGAAACAGACTGTCTCCTGAGCGCAGTCAGGCAATGCACCAATGCCTATGGAGCACATGGCATCTACTTGCTGTGGAATTGCTCTGGAGCATGGTTTTGTTTTTTTCAAGTAATGGACTGTGGGGTTCCAGCAAGTTTTCTCTTTATATTTTTGCATACAGCTGCTCTCTATGCACTCTCAATGTGAGGTCTTCTGACTTCTTGCTCTGTGTGAGAGTGGGTTCGTGTTTGCTGGAAATGTGGGCTCGGTGATGGCAGTGTGCTGGCAGAAGTGCAGCAGGAGGTCTTGCTTACATCCATGAAGCCAAACAAAGGTCCCTTTGTGGGAGTGCAGCAGCTTCAGAATACACAGTTTGTCATCAACAATTATCTGGGTGTCATAACTGAAGATCTGCCACAACACCTACAACTCCAAAACACAGTGTGCCTCTGTCATGTGGTTAATGTTTTTATTATTCATTACTACACTAAACTCCCTTTGTAGCAATCTGACTAAGAGGGTCTATACACCGCTGCACAATGGATATACAAAGTTCTCCAAGCACTATTAAATGTTGGAAAATGTAAAAGAGCATCAGTGTAAATGAAAACCCATGCCATATAACTTTCTGTGTATTCATGGTTAGACCTCATAGAATTGTGTGAATTCCTTACTGTTTTAAAGAGTCCTTTTTGAAACACACAGAGGTCCATTTATAGCTTCAGAGTTCATCAGAGATTACTTCTGAATAGAGGAGAACTTCAGTTGGTCACTGGTACTGTTTTCAAAATTTTCTCTTTTCCAACATTCATTTAAAAGAAGAGGTTTATTCATTGATTCAGTTAAATTCACCAGGGATAGCTGCACAGGAGAAGTCACTGAAAGCTCCAATTCACTTTAATTTGTCTATTTGCTTACAATCTGTATTGGAATGCAGTACCAAACTGACAGAAGTTTTTTTTTACTTATGAACACACTCTTTGAACTAAGTACATCTGAAAATACACATTTAGTTCTGTGACCATGGTACATGTTCTGGTTCTAGTAAAAGACAGGCACAGTTCTTTGTCGTAAAAGCACTGCAGAATTAAGTTCTTTGTTGGCTCAGTGTGGCAGAATGTGGAAATATAAGATTCTGTGATTCACACCAGAGGGGCATTGACTCCTCGTGGAGTTTCTGGGCTTCTGCTAAGAGCTTGCTGTGGGACTCAACTGTTCTGATGGGACTGACATTAAACAAATAAATAAATAAATCTCAGTGAATTCAGTGAGAGCTGGTGCTTAAGTGTTTTCAGGATTCATGCCATGAGAGGGCTAGCAATCCGAAGAAATGAACATAGAAAGTTAAGAAAGGGAAGAACAAACATTCAGCATAAAACTTTAGTAGATACTACATTTAACAACACCTGCTCTGCCTATAGCCAGAGGAATGACAGAAATAGTTACTATGGCGTTGATTTGGCAGGGTGCACTTTCGTCCACAAATTCAACACATAGTCAAAACCCAGGTAAATTCCAGAGTCCAGTTCATACCTCTGGGTTACCACCTATATTCTCAACTCTAGTGGTCTAGAGGACACATGGGTTTTTGCAAAGCTCAAGCTGCCACAGCTGCCATACAAAACTTCTCAATTCCAGCTTGAATCTAAGCAATGGATTTGCCGTAAGGTGGTCCACTTGCTACAGATGTGGGTCAAAATTGTTCATCCTCAGCTGAGTTGATACCTGCACAACCTCATCCTGCCTCTCTGACCACACAGGGCCTTCTAGAGCATTCCTTTACTCCCCATGGGTTAGGAATTAGTAAAGCCCTTACTAGGTGAGTGATCAAGTGGGTCCTTCTTGCCCCAGAAAGAACAGATTGCAAATTGGCCCAGCTTTATATTTATTGGTATAAGTCCATGCATGAGCCATCAAATTACATAGCTTCCTCTTTTTTCTTTTTTTTTTTTTTTTCCCAAATACATGGTCTATAAAGTAATGACACCTTAACAAAGTTGTATGTTTTCTAAAAAACATCTGTTATTTGATAGATCACAAATATCATGTACATATTTCTCTCTCTCTCTCATAGTTCTAGTTTTCTATTCTTTCATTTATGCAAGCAGAGAATATGAACGATATTTGCTATATAACATATGTGATCATAATATTTGATACATAATTCTCTTAATGATAGATATCATATTAAAACACTAATTATGACCTGAAGAATAGTTACAAAATGAGGTACCTGTTTAAATAAATGAGCACTGCTGCACTTACACTTTAATTTTATTTCCATGTTTTCCTTTGGCTGAGGAAGCCTTTTTGAAATAAAAATGCATAAATGTAAAATATGTATCAAATGTATAGCCCTTTGTTCAGTTTTCCCTTTTTTCTTAAAATTATATTACATGATACGTATTATGTGATATGTGTCCATCTAATTTAACAGCTTAAAGAAATAAACAAGCTTTCTTAGTTGTGCTTAACTCTGTTAATATTCCACAGTCTGTGGAATTACTGTTCCACCGGATTTTTTCTCTGGATGTTAAAATAACGGCCTTCTTGTATATAAATGAAATATTTGTGGTTGTAGAAGCTTGAATGAGACAAAACAACAAACATAACTGACAACTTACACATTTAGTACTTTAGTACTCCTAGCATTCAAATGCAGTCATCTGCAATGCCTTGGTTTCAACTCAGAAGTCGCTGTCTACAAGAAAGCCCAAAAGCATAACCTGAAAATACAGTATTTTCTGAGTGTGCACTCCTAAGTTCAGGCAGCATCATGAAGGGACAAGTATTAGCCAGCTCAGCCACATAGAGATTGACATACCTGCTGTGTTCTTTGCCACAGGCAAGACCAAGTTAATTGCATTCATGGAAAGGTAAGCTTCTGTGAGGGCAGAACACATATGTCTAAACTATCATTAATACAGGTGTGAAAGAGACATTTCTTGCTGGCAGAGTTTGACCAAGCAGATGGAAGGAATGCATTCCTTCAGAATTAGCTTAGTTGCCTTCCCTGCAACTTTCAATTTTAATGAAATAAATGATGAAGAAAAATTGCTGTACAGTGCAACAGGCATGAAGGTTGCTGAAAGTCAACATAAAAATGAAAAGGAGGCACAGAAAACCACCATTTTCTCATTTTTATCCCAGCTTGATAACTGGGTAAGAAATAAGTCTGACAAAATATCTGTTCCTTTAGACACTGAGACAACCATTGTGGTTGTAAAAAAGATGATCTAAATTATGCCATTGACAGAAATAAATCAAAGAAGTCACCATTAAGTGTAAAAAGTGCAATTTATGAGTACTAGCAATCTGCCGTGCTGTTAGAAAAGGTAATAGCAGGTACTGGCAGACAGGGTCAGAAAGGGCAGAGTGAAATTATTACAGCCAGGAAGGGAGGTGAGGTTGTTGCTATGTAAAAGCAACACGACAAGGAAAAGTGAAAACTGAGATTACTTCCTTGTTTTGTCATCTTTTGAGAATCAACTTAAAGAAAAGAGCTAAAACATACAGGTTTCTTTGATACAGCAAAGATTATCTCAACTCTGAAAAAAACCCACACTGTTATGAAGCTGATATATGAGATATTTTATACGTGTGGCATTGTTATTGTTTGCTGTTATTATTTTAAAATTACCATGTGAGTAACTGCCTTTGCAGCATGGCAGATGAGGATGTGATCCAGCTCTGAAGATTGCATAGTTTCTTTTCTTCAGAAACGTGGAGTTCTTTGGGATATCCCCCTGGAGCTCAGGGAGGTCAGACAGCCTCTGACTATCTGCAGCAGCCTGAACTCCTCCCCTCTCCCCTCCCTTCAATCTCCTCTACTCATTTTGAATAGAGCTAAAAAGTACATACTTTGGGGAGGGCTCATCCAGAGGCACTTATGAACTATTACTTTGATAGTTTTGGGTTTTGCCCTTCAATAAATTCAGAGTTAAGAACACTGTACACGTCTAACATACAATCTTTTTATAAAGTGAGGAGATGATGGATCTCAGTAGCTTCCAGAAATGGTATGATCAAATGTGAATATTGCAAGGAAAGGTAAAAGGGAAAAAAGATGTGACTTTATATCATCCTGCCAGCTAGTGTGAACAGGCTGTAAATGGTCTTGTTCAGCATGTGAGCTGTAAGCATGTAAGTCACTGATTTCTTTCCTGTATTGTTCCTGTGAGATGCTTCTGTTCAGTGTCTTATAAAGATAGTAAAATGTCAGTTACTGTATTTCTTTCTTTTTCACAAAAATCAGTCTCCCAACATGAATCATCAACCTACAGATGAATCATTTTAAGCATATGGCTTTAAAAAGTCCACTGGAAAAAAAGTAACTTTTGGAATCTAGGCCATAATGTTTTCTAAATTGTATTTTGCCACTTAAAATAATTTGCATTGAGTCACAATGCATTGGTTGCTTGATTTGTTTTCTACATCAGTGTGAAACAAAGTTTCTGCCCCAATATTATCGTTAGGCAAATGTTTCCAAAGCGGTCATAAATGCTGATATGAGTGGCCAGGCATTTTTTTCTCAGTGTTTCACAACACTATTTTAAAGTATGAACTAGACATGCATGTATGATCACCTGTTCTGTTTTCTCTGTGTTTCTCTTCAGTGATCACTTGTGAGAAATTACAGATTTTCTGATAGAAAATTTATTTGTGAGTATTTCAAACAATTCTCTTTTTCCTTACCTAATACCCTTAGGCTTTTTATAAAGGAATCAGTCCACTGCCATGACAGGTATCAGGAATCACAGTGACTACTGAATCAGTTTTTGTGACAGGTTTTGTACTTTATAATAAGTATTGAAAATAGTCTGGACTTTTCTCTCATTGTGAAGGAATTTCTTTCTGTTTGTAATTTCCTGCCATGAAAGATTTCATGCAGATAATGGTTTTCAAAGAATGTAATTGCTTGCGCAATTTGAGACGATAACTTACCAGTTTTTGTTTCCTGTCCCAACCAAAGAACAATAAGGAAAGTTTAACAGAAACCCTTTATCCTTCTGCTGCAGCAAAACAGAAATGTTAACTTAATATTATAGAATATAACTTATATGAACTCGGACAAAATAACTTTATTAGTCACTGCCTTGCTTTCTTTATCTTGCATGTTATATATTCTCAGAATACTTCAGATCACTGGGTGGGGCTTTATGTAGTGATGGGATTTCTAGAACAGTGTTTCTGGTCAGACTGACACACAGAGCCATATAACAGATGTCAGGCTTCAAAACAGTTCTGGTTTACACTATATTTCTGTCAGTCACAAACACTGAAATCAGATTTTTAATCGTATGATTAATATATGCATTGTCAGCTCTATAAATATACTATGTATTGTTATTTTCATACAAAAGTATTTGTAAACCCTAAGTTTTTTTGTATACAAAGCCTGTGTTCCCCTCAGCTTGAGATATTGCTCTTCAGTGAATAGTTTCACAGGTCTACTCCTGGAAAATCAAAGAAAATTATGAAAAGGAATTGCTCATGGATTTCAGTTCTGCATTTGGGTTTCATGTGAGTCGTTTGTCAATTCTGCAGCCTTCAACTCTTCATTAATATTCAAGAACATTTATACAACAAATTATGGCCTCTAAACACTTTATATAAAATGTTAATATAATCAAACATCTACACACTTTATCCCCAGGTACTACCCTATGAACATACTGTTATATTTAGTGGAGTGTTTTATTGTGATGATAGTAATTTCCTAAAGGGATACTGGCATTATTAATATGTATTTGCATTCTAGACAAATAAAGAAGACTGTAGCTGGTTAATAATAAGGAATTAATATTAAATTCACCAAGACTCAATTTTTATTTTCAAAGCAGTCTTAGACTAGGGAATCACAAATTATTCAAGCAGAAAAATAGAAGTGATGTTAAGAGCAGTAACTATAAGACAAATTGAAGGAACAAATTAATAGATAAAATAGCAGAAAGAATCACCAATCATTATTCATGTAAGCTTTGTTTTATTATGGTTATGTACTCTGTATCAGCATTCCTGAGTACTAGAGACTGGTAAAATGTGCACATTAATGGTAAAGTTTCACACTTACCCAGCTTTCTGGAAAAAATTTTCTAGAAACACAAACTGAAAAGAGATTGATACACAATTTTAGTTTTTGAGGCAGTGTTTTTACATTCTTGATGTAGAAAAAAAGGTCCTATGACTGTGAGAGCTACATATTAGCATGCATTTGATTTCCAGTGTGTTTACAGTTTGGTGGTATGGAGCATCTAAATGTTTTCTCAATGAGAGGCGGGAGGAGGGAAATCTTTCCTTCTCCATTCTTTTGTTTATGATTTTAAGCCTTTTATTCCCTTCACAAATGATTTCCTCCTGTTTCACAAAATATTTTGTATAAATTTCCTTCCCCCTAGACATGTGACAGATGATCTGCTGTCATTAGCCCATCAGCTTTCCTTTCTGCTGGACCTCTCATCGTCCTCTCCCCAAGTCATTGCACTGCTGTCTCTACACACTCCCCAAAGGGAGATGCTGTGAAGGAAAGCAGGAGAATTTTCCACTCCCTCCATAGTCATAAAGGAGGTAGAAATACATGTGGGTCTGTGCAGCCAGCCCGTCAGAGTTTCTGTTTGAGCATTTTTGTCAAAGGACAAAGCCACCATAGCAGGGGAAACAGCTGTCTTTGGCTGGCTTTCCAGAGGATACAGGAGAAACAGAGGAGGTGTCAACCAGGAATTTGCCCAAATCCTAAATAGATTTATTGAGGGGTCTGAAAGTTCAGATTTATGAGACCCTCCAAGTGAACTTGGCCTAATTGTAGCCTAGAATTGTATCAATTACCATCAGTGGTGGGTGCCATAATCTGCAACAGAGGCAGGTATGATATGCGTGTCCTCACACTACAAACTAACAGCTGCTTGCATTCATATTAGGGTTTTTTTCCCTAGAGAATCATCCCATCCTTCTATTCAGAAAGACTGAATATGTTATACTCATTATAGGTAGAAAACCTCACTTGTAAGCATAATACAGTACTTGGTTCATTGAATATAAACCAAGTTTGCAAACAGTGCTTTAGAAGAATTTCTACATTAAAACTCATTGTTTTCTAAACCCACAACTTTCCACAGCATTTATCTTTGAGATCATCCACATTTCCCAAGGAAGTCTGGAGGTAGAGTCTTTTCTTTGTGTTAACTTCTGTTATATCTAAATAATCTGCATGGAGTAAAGCTTTCAGAGGTCTCTCTTCTGCTCACTGCCCTGTCTGTGGTATTGTATTGGGTTTGTTTGGCAAGGTTTTGGTAGTGAGGTGGGAAGGGCTACAAGGGGCAGCTTCTCTGAGAAGCTGCTACAAACTTCTCCCATGTCCAAAAGAGCCAATGCCAGCCTGTTCCAAGACAGACGCACCACTGGCCAAGGACAAGTCCATCAGTGATGGTGGAAGCACCTCTGGGATAACATATTTAATGGGGGAAAAGTTGCTGCACAAGAACAGCCAGAGAGAGAAGTGAGAATATGTGAGTGAAACATCCCAGCAGACCCCCAGATGAAAAAGGAGAGGAGGTGCTCCAGACACTGGAGCAGAGATTCCCCTGCAGCCCGTGGTGCAGACCATGGTGAGGTAGCTGTGCCCCTGTAGCCCATGGAGGTCCACGGGTGAGCAGTGACCCACCTGCAGCCTGTGGAGGACCCCACACCAGAGTGAGTGGATGCTAGAGGGAGAGTATGACTCCATGAGAAACCCATGCTGGAGCAGGCTCCTGGCAGAACCTGTGGACCCCTGGAGAGAAGAGCCCACACTGGAGTTTTTCTGGCCAGAGTTGTGATCCCACAGGGGACCCACCCTGGAGAAACCTGTTTCTGAGGGACTGTACCCCATGGAAGGGACCCATGCTGGAGCAGTTAATGAAAAACTGCAGCCCATGGGAAGGACTCACACTGGAGAAGCTCATGGACACACAGTCCGGTCTGCTGAGACAAGAACTGAATTTCAATTCCACAAATAGGATGAAGATGGGAACTGTAGGAAAAGTTTATGAACAGCACAAACTATACACCACTTTTCAAATTAATGTTGCATAATTGCAGTAAAGTGTGCTGGTTCCCTCAATATTACACAACCTCTCTGGGATGGGAATCTTCAGCAACAGCTTCTCAGTGACCTGTACTCCACTGTGCAAGACAGAAAGCTGATTCCCCTTGAGTCTTTCATAGATCTCTGATGTTTTTGGTGACCAAGAGAGTTACATTGGTCCCTTTCCCAAAAGCTCTTGAGAGCTGTCTGGGGGAGGTGAGCTGCATAGCTTCCACAGCCGTCAGAGGCAGGGCAGCATTCCTCTGCTCCCAGCCCTCACCCATCTGTCCCCTATCAGCTGGGGGATACTAAAATAAATTGGGAGTGGGCTGATGTAGAAGCAGTATTACAGAAGGTATGTCCTCCACAAGAAATGTGTAAACAAATATTTGGAAGATCTAAAAATATGAACAAAGATGCCTCTGTGGCACAACAATGAACTTTAAAAAGTCCACAGCACATGCTGTACACACAGTTGTTAAATAGCAAAGTTAAGTTGCTAAATAAAATTAAACAACCAAAGCTATAGAATCTTCAACCTCAAGGTAGCATCTTCAATATTAAGCTTTTAGTTTAACATCTTGCTCAGTTTTGGTGTAGCCTCATCTATGTAATATATTAGATATAAAAAATAAATATTATTCCAAAGCATCCAATGAGAACTTGCTCACGGTCCTGCGTCAGGTTTTCTTTTGGTCTGGCCTTTGCTACTGAAAAAAAAATCAGGTTTACGTCTGTAATATTACTCAAAAAAGTTGGAAGCTTTGCTGGAGATGACTGTATCTGCCCTGAGTTGTGTCTAGTGCTAAACACTTGAAAACTTCCTGCCTAGCACCAATAGTCCTGCTCTCTTAGTCAGTAAAAAGTCAGTAGGAAGCACAATATCAGGGGAGTGCTACAACGTTGTTATTTGTCTCGTCTCTAATACCACCATTTCTCTCAATTCAAGCACACTAACTCATATCCTGCTGCTCTGTCCAAGACCTTCTGATCCTTATGACTCTTCCCTTGTGATGAATCTCTGCCCAGTTATGTGTCATGAGCAGACTCTGCTCCCTTACAGCCGTTCTCCCTCGCCCTGGCCAGGGATGTGTATGCGAGGAATGAAGTCACTCCCAGCCGTTACTGTTCTCTGTGGCACACAGCTCTTCATATTTCTTTAGCCCAAACTCTTATTTTACACTAGTGTTCTCTGCCAAGCTAGTTCTTTATCTGTGCAAATAATTTAACCTTACAATATTTAATTATCTACTTCATAAAGAGGTCTTTGACAAGCTTTTTATGAAGGTTGTAAGGCAAAAGGGCACTAAAAGACCAGGCAAATTAGGAGCACAGTTATTCAGCTATATTTTTGAAAAGTAGTCTGAGTTGTCAAAGATGAACTCCTTTCTGTGACTTTCTGTGAATTATCTCCAGGTAAAGTCTAGCTTTCTGGAGGTTTCTCGAGTTTCACTTTAGCCAGTACCTTGCCCTCTTTGCTTTGTTCTGGTATGACTTTCTTTCACAATGAAGAACTGAGATTTTAGTGATGGGTTTTGTTTGCCTGGTCACAGCCACGTAGATGTTTAAATCCTTTTCCTCTGTTAAAATTTTATATGTTTCATTCTTTAAAGTTTTCCTTTAGCAGCTGGAAAGCAATTGCATGTAGACCCTTATATTATATAACATTAGTCATTCCAGCTACAAAACAGTTTTCCCTATTAAAAGGATTTCTACCCCTCATGAACAATACCATTTGCTTTCAGGTCTTCCTCTCATCTTTGTCAGCAAGGATACTTTTGGATCAGTCCTCCTCTGCTGCCCCCATTGCTCTATGGCATCTCCTTCCCCCAGCTGTTTGTTTCTTCTTTGCAGAGAACTCATGAGGAGAGACAGAACGTGTTCCCACAGCACTACTCCTTCCCTAAATTGTTATCAATGCTCCACACTCCTACAGTGTCACATTTACTCAGCATACCACCAAAGGGCATGGGAAAACTGGTCACTTGGTCTTCTGCCCTCAGAAAAGTGGAATAAAATTTTCATTTGTTGCTTTTTAAAATGAGGTCAGATTGATAACTGTAACAACATCATAGTTTCCTCTTCTCTTCTTAAAAATATGTTTCATGAGTTATTTATCTCCCTATAAGACCAAACTTTCTTGATTGAAAAATTCCCATTTCTGAGGCTGACCACTACACTGTCTATTTCCAGTTTCCCGTTCTTGCCCTTCTGATCTATATCACAATTATAATATCTCTTTATGATTATTGCTTGACCTCCTGTCTTGATGTGTCATTTTTCTCAATATTGATTTTTCTTCTTCTGAGAAATGAATGTACACTGTTTTTTGTTATCTGACAGCCATGCCCAAGGGAGTATATTTTTATAATGTATATTTACATTAAATATTAATATGCTTATATGTACGTATTATTTAATATTATGAATCCCTCTGTAAATTACTCATTTATGTCCAGGTAGAACACAGAGTAGTGTTGTGTGCTTACATTATGCAGGCAAATAGTCACAAAAACCCAATAACAATTCAGTTGACCACCCATGTGAAATGCTAAAAGAAACAAAATGTTCTTTTATTTCTTCACTTTGGTTATAATTGTTATTGTGGTGGATAATCAGTCTCTGCAGGCCTGTTGTTTTCCCTCTGTGATTGATGGGGGATGCAAATGAGACCAGGGAATTCCTGGAGCTGGTACAGGGATGTACAGCCCTGTACAGGTCTGTGCTGGGACACATCTTCCTTAGTTTCACTTGACAGATTGCCTTTTCGGAACTATAACAACATACTATCTCATGTCAGCCTCACAAATCTGCTGAACAAGTCAAACAAAATACAAAGTAATTCACCCATAATCAAATGTGACCATGGCTGCCACAGATGAAGATTTTATCATAGCTGGATTGTGTTTGACAATGTTTATTACATCATAGATGTGGATAATTACTATGTTCCTCTCCTATGGAGAACCATTGCTCTTGATTGCTTTGTGATACAACACAGGATAGGTCTTCCTTACTTTGACTCTGGGCTAGCAGCAGCTATAGAGACACTGATCTGAGTAGAGGTGGAGTGGTCAATACTGTCACTGTGTTCATTAACAAATCACTAGGATTTTTCTTATGCTCACAGTAGATAATAAAGATTGATTTTCTGTTTGGTTAATAAATTATAAGTGTCATAATCTAACTGCTTGAATACATAACATGCTTTCTTATTGTTTCTATAAGGGTACTAGTGTATGACCACAGCGTACCATGGTTTTGTCATCTGTTGTAATTAGTGATTGCTGAATTTACTACAAATTTGAGATTCCTCAAAGGAAGATTGTTAAACCTTACAATCTTAAAATTAAATCACCTTTACATAGAAATTAAAAATACGATCTGTTGATTACTGAATAAATAGACAGAGCCTTCTAAGGAAAGGCCTTTGCTCTGGTCAGGCACTCTTGATTAATCTGCTGGGCCTCATAACAAATAATAACCTAATAACAAATAATGCAGTGTAATTCATTGTAGCTGAATAATTGTACTGTACTGTAAATTGAAAAAAAAAAAAAATTTGGACTTGTGGTCATGGTGTTAATTAGAAAGTAGACTCAAATGTAGAAGTTCCGGTAGCTATGATTAGATACATTTGAGTCTTTGGGATTATCTCCCCCTCTAGTGGCTGGTTTATGCAAAAATATGAAAACTCAGATTACACAGATTCACTGTAGATTTTTCGAGGGTTCTAGAATCTTTTAGGTCAGATAGAACTGACCAAAGTGCTATGCTGGATTTGAGTAAAAGGGTGTTAATGTAAATGAGAATAAGACTTGAAATTCTCGATTTTCTTAAAACCTTGATGGTGATTCGGAGACAGAATCACAGAATCAGTTAGGTTGGAAAAGACCTCTGAGATCATCAAGTCCAACTTTTGAATCCAGTATGTCACAGGCTAACTCACAAAACCATGAACTTTTGGGTTTGGATGTTTACAATAATGTATTTCTTCCATCCCACTGTGATCTTACACTTTTTTATTTTGTACTGTTCAAAATTTATCTTCAGTGCTTTACAAAGCCGTGTTGTTATGGGTTTTATCCATGCTGGGTGAGCAATTATTACTACTGGTGTATTGCTAGGGGTAGATGAATGGATTTCAACACTACCAAGTGAGGCAGTATCCATTGATGTGTAACTTTTGTGTTATCATGTCAGAAGACTTATCTGCTGTCCAAGATCAGCTCTTAAAAGCATTTGGATCTTAAAACATTATCACTGAGAACTAAAACCCTGCAATTATAATAAAGAGTTACACAAAACAGCACAGAGGTCAGTAGCAGTAAGCAAAACAAAGAACACGGTATAATTTTTCAGGAAGGAAATAGAGAGCAAAATGGAAAATGTAATTACAACACTGTATAAGTTGTTTGCCCACACCTTGAGTATCCTGCACAGTTATGGTTCTTCCATCTAAAAAAAGATATGTAAGAATAGAAGAGGGAAGAGAAGGGCAGCAGTGTGATCAAAGGGCTAGAACGGCTTCCATAAGAAGAATGGTTGAGTTTGCTGGAGAAGGGGTGTTTCTGCAGAGCAAGATATGGTAGAAGTCTACAAAAATATGAGTGGCATGGGGAAAACAGATAGGGATTGAATGTTCACCATGCTTTTCATATCAAAACCAGGTAGCTGAAAGGTAACAGGCAGAAAACCTGTGGATCCCTTTGCTGAACAATGCTGTGGATTCACCAACTTTGCATGGGGTTAGTAGGAGGCCAGAGAAGGATCTGGAAGAGACTTACAACATGATTTTCTAAGCAGACAAAACCTGGTCTTGGGCTATTCCTGTCCCCAGAGGCGTGCCCAATGCCCGGGCTGGGACTGCCTCAGTTCCCCTCTGCTGCCCAGCTCCTGGCTGAAGCAGCTCGATTGTGTTTGGCTGCCAGGCACCGCTATCACCTTCCCAGGGCCCCCTACTGTCCTGGCTGATGTGTCCTGGTGGCATCATGACAATAATGGCCAGTCTTCACGAGCGAAGATCCGGGGAAGGTCTTTACACCTTCCAGCCTGCGCATTGGATTTTTTAGGTGAGACACAGTGTGCGCGGAACTGAGCCCACCCTTTAATCCTAAGGTTCATCTGCCGGGGCCAAGCGAGCTTGGACAGTGGCAGTGAGGTCCTTAGGACGTAGGTGGGTTGCCTTTAAGGGCTAACGAGCTCCACCTGCCCGGGAGTGGCCCTGACCAGGAATCGAACCCGGGTCTCGACGGTGACAGCGCCGCGCCTTTAGGCTCTAAAAATTGCCTAAACTGAAGATGGTCAGAGCTTGGGATAGTGTTATGCAAAGGTATCACAGGAATTTACCCCTCTTCTTTTCTCCCCCAAGGTATCCTGTGACCACTTTTGGAACCAGAATATTTGCAGATATTCCCAAAAGCTTCTCCTGGATTTATTTAGACACACAGGTAAGAGCATGATATGTCAATAATCCTTTCATGCCACACCTAATTAGTCAAGCAACAGCTGGAATGCTGTTTTTGTTATAACTGAAGTTGGGAACACTGCTATGCTTAAACTTTCATATAGCTAATACCTGTAAAAATGCACATTAATCTTCAGTTACTAGTATTAGCAACTATTTCAGTGAACTGGTTTTCTATTTTTATAAGTATCATTTCTTTTTAACAGTCTGAAATTGAAATTTTTGTACAAATTGCTTTGGACACCAGTTCTGTCATACACTTTGTCATTACTAGAGCTGAGGGAGATGCTAGGGGCAGTAGGTGACTGCCCAGCAGGTCCACCTGAAGGAGCTGACTAACTTGAGTGTTGACAGGAGTGAAGGGCTATTGAATGGAGCTGAAAGGAGCTGATTGAGTGAAAACAGGCTTGAATAAGTGACTGAGGTGAATAGTGTCAAGTAAACAACTGATGCGACCGAAGTCAAAAATGGCATAAGAAAATTGAGGGACTGAGGTCTAATGACTTAGGTGTGATGGAGACTGTGGCTTTCTGAGATATTCTTGAACATACTCACCTATATAGACCTCTATATACTCAGTGTAAGTACTAATTATGTTGCTGAAACAACGTTGCCTAATGGTATGACAATCAGTTCTCAAATTTTGTGCTTTTGTCATGCTTCAGCATGGATTTAAGAAGGGGAAGTTGTGCTTAACCAGCCTAACAGTTGGGCACACAGTGAAACAGAGGAAATTCCACTAAAGCATAGAAAAAAACCCCTTACCTCGAGGGGGTTCAAGCAGTGGAATGGGTTGCTCAGAGTTATGGAGTCTCCATCTATGGAGATACTAAAACTTGACTGGACATACTGCTGGACAACCTTTCCAGGCTGATCCTGTTTTAAACAGCAAGTTGACGAGATGATCTCCTTTTCAGCTTCAGCTCTTCTGTGCTCCTGTGTTACAGTGGCACCTTCAGTAACCTTAAATATAATAAAAATCTCAGTGAGATGTCTTTGCTAAGATATGTTTGTCCTGAAAGTTAAAAAAGAGTAATATGCCCAATATCAGTTCTAAGAATGAGCAGAGATGTCTATAATAAGCAAACTGTGGAGGGATAAAATGAGTAAAAGATAGAGTAAACAAATTGTGTGAAACCTAGGGAAGATCACAATGTGTAGTGACTTTTTCATTGGACTGTAAAAAATAATAAAAATAATAGGAAAGCATCAGAATAAAAAATACTGTGATATATTTATACAATTTGCAGTTATTCAAGTCAACAGGAAGTTAAATTTAGCTTTGAGTCCTGAGAACAATCTACCAAACAAAATAATTTTTTTGAGCACTACTTAACAATGGGCAGAGTCTCAGGGTCACACCTTTCCTTAAAAATGAGAGATGAAGAATTTTCAAGATTATTAGAACAAATTATTATGCTATCATTTACCAATAGTTCAGGGGACAAGAATGGGGAAGAAAATGTACCACATGGATTCAAAAAATAATTTTTGTTCAAATCCATCCAATTACCTTGCTTGATAGTTTATCTGCTTGACAGTATATTCTCACCAATTGGAAACTTCTAGTATGCCCCTAATTTTTAGCAGTTTCTGACACATTTATACAGTTTTTAAGAAATGAAACAGATATGATCTAGTTCAAATTAATATGATGGAGGTCAGCAACAATTTGAAAGACAAGATATAAATTATTTTCAGAGAAACTTTGTGAAGATACCACATGAAGTTTTAAAGGAGCCTGACGGTCCAGGACATTGCTTGTGAGGGAACTGAGAATTTGTATTCACACCTAGTACCAGTCTGGGAGAGCTGATCCAGATGTAGATCAGAGGATGGAAATGGAACTCAAACTAGTTTCAATTTAAAAAGTAGAGCATGAGAAAAGAGCTCAGAAATTCAGGAAAGTACTCAAGAAAGTCAAATTAACAAGTATAAAAGGGAATAAATATCAATATGCAAAAGTGTATCAGAAAATTATATGTGAGATCTCACGTGGGACAAAGTGATTATTGGACAATCCAAAGTAAAAAAAACAAAACAATAATAATTAAAAAAAAGTCTGGCAACATTTTAAAAACTTCAGTTCAAACCATCAGTAGAAAACTTTCATTTCTGCCCTGTGGCTTCTAAAGCCAGTGGAAGAGTTTCATGCCCAGTTTTGCAAGTCCTATTTCGGCAACAGTACAGAAAAACTGGAAAACCCTAAAGAACAGAACCTGTGAATTCCAAGGCAATGATGAAATAAATAGCTTTTGTCTGAAACAATTTGCTTCTTTCTAGGAGAGAAAAAGTTGAGGGAGAAAACATTTCGCACTGAGGGGCAGTGAGCAACTGGCCATGTGGGGTTTAACTGTCTACCAGAATTAATCCCAAACAAACACATTAAAAACTATTATTATAAAGGTCACTTTTTTTGCCTAGTTACTGAAGGATAGATCAGAAAAGTGTACTTTGAAGTAATAATTGATATCAGTAAAGAAAGAAAAAGAAATGGGTAAAGGAGAATTGGACCATGCCCCCTGGGAGGTTGGTGTAGACTTTGCCTTCCAGAGATTTTTAAGAATAGGTGGAAAAATCATGTTAGAGAATGATTAGGAATTGTTGGGCTGAGACATGGGTTTCTGCAGGTCTTTTACAACCCTGTGTGCACGTTTCCATAAAAAACTAGGAGGAGACTATCTGGTCCAGAGTTCAAATTACATCAAAAGGAGCAGAAGAGAAATACATTCCGAAGTGAAATACCAACCTCAAGCCTGGGCACTGGGTTTCTTACACATTTCTGTGAAGAATTTCAGATTTTCTGCTCCTGAATTATATGTGCTCTACTACTAGTATTTAGCTTTCACGTTCCCATGACTGTGTTGATGTTGATTGTGGGTGAACAAAAGCTGCTGATGCCTCAGTGTCAGGTTGTACATATTTAGTCTGTCCTTCATGTATATTTAATCTTAGACAGCTTTCAGTACTTTTGTGTATGAATTGTAACCATTTTCTACAGTGTGGTTACCACCCTGACTTGTATCCTCTGTAAGAAGTTAAGGAGAAAGAAATTTTCTTGGGGACAGATTTGTTTATGAACACATTTAGAATTTGATTTATACGTGAATGATCAGTATGTCTAACAGACTGTCAGCGAGCTCTTTATTTTCACTGCTACATTCTGGGAGTGGGGAGTGTTGGAAACCTGATAAGAAGTCGATTCTCTGGTCATTTAAGAGGGCAACCCACTCTGTGTTATCCAATTAGGAGCAAGGTGTATTATGTGCACTTGTAGCATCCGTCTGTATTAAATATCAGTCCTTTTTTTTTTTCATGCAGCTAAAATAGCAGCATTCGAAACTCTTAACTCTCCTGCCTCTCCCAGTAATGCCAGGTGTGAGGGCTGCATAAATGCATCCATTTGGGATTTACTGAAAACGAGATGTTAAAGGTGAGATAACGTAGCAATGTCTGGAGTACTAAGGCTGTAGCTGATAGAAGTTTTCAGCTTCTCAGGGCTGAAAGAGCGGCGGGGACGGAGGGGTGTGGGCGGCGGAGGCTCCCTGGGCCGTCCGGGAAGCGGCCGCTGGGAGCGGGCAGGGCTGGATGCTGGATCCCTCACGTGTTTGTGCCCCCCAGGGGAATTTAGCGCCGCCGCACGTTTGGCGCCGGCCTCGCCGTTCCTGCAATCTCCCGGCCACCCGCAAGCGCGGCAGCCCGTTTCCATGGGGAGCCGGGACTGACCTCGGGCTGGAAGGGGAAGTTGGAAAGAACGCCCCCCCAGCGGCGGGAGCCCCTCGCCATGGCAACGCCGCCGGGCGATGGAGGCAGCGGCGGGGCAGCCGCAGGGCCCGGCCGGGACCGCTGCCGGCCGGCCCTGCTCTATGGCAGAACCGCCCGGGCCCGCCGAAGCCCCGGCCCCGCCTGAGGGCGGCGCGGACACGCAGGTGCGGGCGCGGCCCATCGGGGCGGGGGCGCGGCGGGGCCCGGTTGGGAACCCCGGGGCAGGGCACCCGTGCGGTGTGTGGGCTTGCGTGCGTTCTCAGTCTGCGTGGAAAAGGGACTCACAGAGCGGCTGCTCTGGTAATTTTTGCTCCGTAATTTCGCTCCTTGCCCCCTTGTGGGGACAAGGCGCCCCGCAGGGGCTGCGGGCGGCGGCCACCGGCGCGTTGGGACCCGCTGAGTGCGGGGCAGCGGGCGCCGGGGCTCTCTCTGTTTTGGTGGGGACGTATGCGCTCATAATAGGAGATAACTAGGGACAATTTCCCCTGGTGCCTCCTCTGAGAAGGTATTTTTATCTGTGCTGAAATTCACGAACTTTTGCTGCTTATAGACAAACTACACGTTGTTGTAACTTCAGTAAGAGGACAGCTGTTTCTAGTGGTAATGCCTCGTGACAAGACAAGACGTCAGGTGTGCAAACACTTAAGGTTGATCTTTCATTATCTCAGTGTCTTGAGTCCTGCAGTAAAGGAGTTATACATCGTGCAAATTCCCGTTTCTTGCCTCACACTGGAAGTCCGTTGCTTTCAGCTCTACTGTTACTGTTACTAGTCTTGTTGACTGTGTTGAAACACACAGTTATACAACATTTATATATATATGTATACAACAGTTAACGCAGTTAATGAAACTGTTCCTTGAAAACTATTTGGTTTCCCTTTGTTTTGGCAAAGTCCTCGATGTATCTGAAAGAAAGGAGGCTTGCAGTGTGCTCTTTCAGTGTTAGCGATAGCTAACTTGATTGCCTTTGCCTGGAGGGGGGGGTTGTATGGTTGATAGATCCCAGGGATGGTTGGATTCCATATAGATTGCCATAATGTTAAAGCAGTGCAAATGCCCCTCACTTTTAAATTTTACTGTAGTTACCAGGACATGTTCCAAAATCATTTGGGCTGATATTCCTGTACAATCGCAAATGCAACAAGTTATTGTGCTTATCTCTTACAGAGGTAACTTGTTTACAGGAAAGGCTGTCCTACCAAAACTTAAAATTTCCAAGCAAATAGAATCAGCCTAATGCTATGGTAATATAATCGAGAATAACTTAAACTTTCATAAAAGTTATTATTTGTTTTACAATAGATTAACTAAAAATGTAATTATATATTTGATATATGGAGCTAAGAATAAAAATTCAAGCCATTCTCTCCTTATTAGCATTTGTTTTAATTTTGATCATAGATTATTCAGTTGGGAATTTGCTGCTTTTTCATTTAGCTTTCATGGATATGTGGATATGAGATGAAGTATTCAGAACTTTTTTTAAAGTTTGTAGTTTGATTACATTTATCATTTTACACCTCCTTGGGCTATAAACTTTTGCTTTTATGCAACTTGGAAATGAAATCTATATTAGTAAGTATGTGTGCCTTCTTTTTTCTCCTGATTGGAATGGGGATTAATGATGTAACTTCTCAATGACCAAAAATGTCTGGATATCCTCCTACGTTTTAGCAGCCTATGTTTTGCAAAGAATGGGGTGGAGTAAGATAGAGATGAAGGAGAATTTCTTCCACACTTGATCAATTCACAGTTTAATGACTAAGGACAAAAAAGTAGCTATGTTGCTCCTGTGCAGTGTAACCTGCCTTAATAGGAGTTTTTATTAAACAGACCAACATCATCATTAACCTTTTCACTTCTACCTTAAATTTTTGGATGTTTGGGTGCGGTAGCCCATGTGGAAAGAAAGATTCCCTTTCCACTGCCTCCCCAGTGGATGTACAGTGGATTTGTAAAATGATAATGGGAAATATGCAACAAACATCTCTCAGATGTTGGCACTTGCCCAGGAAACAAAATTAGGACATTATTAATTACTCAATACCAGGTGTAGAGTAGTGTAAACAGGGAAAAAAACCACATTAGATGTGTCAGTAAAAATATGGGAAAATGTTTAATACCATGCCAACTGTTTGGCAGTATTATTGAAAGAAATAAAATGCACTCTCCAATAAAAGATAAATTTTCAGCCTAATTCTATATGCCATGATTTTGGTATGGTCCTGATAGAAAACAGTGCTTCAATTTTATTAGTGTTTCTTTTCTGAGACAAGCAAAATGTAGAAGCAGCCATGGGTTCAGCTTCTGCTAGAGGCAGATTGATGTTAAGTCACTGAATTCATGAGTGTGTGCTGCACCTGTTACAACCCAGCAAGTCATTGCTATGAAAAATCCTGCATTCAGCAACATACATAAAAATGATCGGGGGCAGAAAGGTAAACACATAATTTGTGTTTTTCTGAGCATGTAAAGGTGCAAGGAGAGATGCGAAAGGTGTAGGAACTGGAAAGAAAAAATGCATAAAAAGATGGAACTGCTTCTTCAATATCCAGTGAAAATTTTTTTTCTGACTTTTGGGCTTGAAATTTTCCAGCGATTATTATCTGTCTTTATTCAGATCAAAAAGCATTCACTTGCTTACTGGTGGCAGGCAAACCACTGGATAGTGATACTGAATATCAAAGCATGAAGCAAATTGCATGAGACAGGCTGTTACTGTAGTGTAAGGTGGCTGAAGTAGTCTCAGCAAAGGCTGATGATAGCTAACCCACTGTAAAACAGAAAAGGATGCGTTTTTGTTTTCATCACCAGTAGGATACTACAAGAAGTTAAAAGAGTGTGCAGCAGTGGAGAGAGGAACTGATGCAGTAGGATGAGAACTATGGGTAGAGTTCATGAATTTTCTAACAGACCTTTCTAATCAAAAGAAAACAGAAAGCCCAGGATGCTGTCTTGTTTGGAATTTGGGGACAATTAAGCAATAAATCAATATGCATTGCATTTGCTGAATATGTTTGGACAAAGCGTGACATCAAATATTTAGATGGGAAAGAAGGATTTTTCTTAGGCACAATCAGGCTGTGACTGGTGAAAAGAATGTCACGGGTTCTTTCTGTTTTCAGTTTTCAGTAGCCAAGCAATAAATTTGAAACTGCTTAATAGACACAAGGAACATATCCAAAGAACTATGAGTGGTAATGAAGGAGTATGTCATCATTACAATTAATTTTCAGAAGATTTACAGGTGAGGAAGACATCTGTCACTTAATCTAGATCAAACAGTGTGTCGTACTGTAAACACATCACGAATTGTAACAATCATGTGCCACAGAAGCAGAAAGGTTTAATAGCCAGCAGCTCCAGGGCATCAAGTCCAGCCTCCTTCGCTCTGAATGTGCAGGGGAGAGATAGCAAGCTGGGGACGCAGCAATGCCACAGCTACGGTTGCTCGGCAACAATTCCAGCTTTCTACTGTGTGTGTATTAAGCAGGCAGTAGCAATGGTGCTGTTTCCAGAAAGGTCTTGTTTAGCACCAAGGAGCAAATTCCTCTCTGACATGGTTGGAAGGTATGCCACATACACGTGGGCTGCCCATGCATAGCCCAGAATAACTTAAAATTTTGCATTATTGCCACTTTTGTGGAATTGAATAGCTTTGGCCATTGAAATATGAAATCTGTACTTGCTCTATTGCCAAGGTTATGTAAGGGGAAATGCTTGGTTATTGGCAAATAGCTGCTTTTGTTCCTAGGTTTCTGAGTAGACATTTAAAATACCTGAAGGGTTTGTTGAGGTGAGGACCTGGGGTTGAACTGCAAGGGCAGGAGACAGCACTGAATGCTTTCTGTATTTGTGCAGTTGGGCTGCTAATGCTGAAAGCCTGTGGATAGTCCAGTTTAACTGCACAACAAAAATGAACATAACACCAACAGTTCTGGGAAATAACAGCATGCTTCACGTGTTGTTGTGTTCCTGTGATATCCAGTGGATTGTAGGGTGTTGTGGTTTAACCTCACCAGCAAATAAGTCCCACACAACAACTCACTTACTCCCCTTCCTGCATTGGGATGGGAGAGAGAATCAGAAAACTTCTGGGTTGAGAGCAAAACAATTGAATAGGGAAAGTAAAAGCCCTGCATGCAAGCAAAGTGGATTAAGGAATGCATGCACCACTTCCCACAGGCAGGTGGGTGTTCAGCCATCCCCGGAAGAGCGGGGCTCTATCGTGTGTGATGGTGGCTTGGGATGACAAACACCATCACTTTGAATGTTCCGCCATCCTACTTCTTCCCTTGCTTTATATATTGAGCTGGGCAAGCACTGTTCAACAGTAACTGAAACATCCCTGAATTATCAATGCTATTTCCAGCACAAATCCAAAACATGGCCCCCATACTAGTTACTCTGAAAAAATTTAAGTCTACCTCAGCCAAACCCAGCACACAGGGTATTAGGAGGACTGGATTAAAAGTGGACAAAAAGGCTAATTGCAGAGAATGGCACTTGGTATTTCTTATGTCTTCTAAGATCCATAAGGTGAGGCTGAGTTACAGAAGACTTCTTGGAAGCTATTGCAGGGCAAAAAATCACAACCCTCTTCACTTCCTTAATATTTTGAATACAGATTTGCCCTTGAGCATTTATTCCATTTGTACTCAAATTAGCTGTCTTTCCTGCTTTGCTGAGGAAATAGAAAGGAGATGCTCTCTGTGAAGATTTTGGAAGCATTCAGGATTTCTAGAAAAGGTGAAGATACTGCTAAAGTATCATGGCAGAAAGGTGTGTTGTATGAAAAATATTAGAAACTTCAGGTTGCTGAAGCAATAAATCCTTCATGATGTTGAATTTGGAGTTGTGTCTTTTAATCTGTGTACCACAGTATCTTTTCCTTTTGGGATTCCCATACTTTTTTCTTGTACCTTGCACCCATGAATGCAATTGTTGTTATAGCAGGTTGAAGAATGGTCTAAATTGCAAATTTTAGAGTAACTTAAATGATTTCATTTTCCTTAGTAGAATGCAGAAGAATCTGCTATTGTATGACTGAAATAAGTTACTTGATCCTTTGTATGTTCGATAATAGTTTAGTTTTTCCATAGCACATATGAACATTACAAATTTAAAGAACAATCAGATTTTTACTATGGAAAAAAAGTGCTTTATTTAGCACTTCCTATGGGAAGCACTGTAACAGCACTTTAGGGATCTGCATGTGCTGGCCACAGGGAATAACAGCACAAGAGTATCAGCACCAGAACGGCAAAGGGAAAAAACCTGCCACAGAAGCTTTGGAAAACAACTTGGGTGCATGGTTACGAAGCTGCAAGCTTTTAGCATCAGTGAGGTGAAGACACCTGGAGGTACTGTGCAGTAAGATGTTTTTAGATTTGTTGGAATTTAAAAGCTGAAGTTCAAATCTACTGAAATACATCAAGAGACTGTTACAGTCTCAAGTAATAATAATAATGGCCAGTCTTCGTGAGCGAAGATCCGGGGAAGGTCTTTACACCTTCCAGCCTGCGCATTGGATTTTTTAGGTGAGACACAGTGTGCGCGGAACTGAGCCCACCCTTTAATCCTAAGGTTCATCTGCCGGGGCCAAGCGAGCTTGGACGGTGGCAGTGAGGTCCTTAGGACGTAGATGGATTGCTAACGAGCTCCATCTGCCCGGGAGTGGCCCTGACCAGGAATCGAACCCAGGTCTCGGCGGTGACAGTGCTGCGCCCTTACCACTAGACCACCGAGGCTCCTAGTCTCAAGTAAAAGGTGAGCTTAACCTGTGGCGGACTTATTTTATGTCCCTCCCAGATGATACCAACTGGCCTCTGGACAATTATTTAACTGTGGTGCAGAGGGAATTTGTGCTAAAAGCTAAGCAGAGGTTTCATGAGTGTTGTTTTAGTCATGTGCAGACAGTGCAGTAACTTCAGGGAAAAGCTTTTGGAATCTTCCTTTGTTTTCTCAGGAGCACTGTTACAAGAGTATTCAATTAAGAGTCCTTTTAAAGTTTGAGAAAAATGTGAATAATGGGGCTTGGACGTTAACTTCCTTCTGCCCTGGCTTGCTGTATAGCCATCATAAGATTGTGTTCAGTAAGGAAAAAGGCATTGGAAGTGCTAAGTAAAAGAGGAGTCATCTTGATACAATGGTGCGTTAAGGAAGAGTCTTTTAAGGTACAGTAAAAGTAGTCATCTAAATCTTAGGTTAATAAATAAGTCTCCAGAGGCCTAGAGCAAGAAGTGCCTTGCTAGAGGATGACTAGTTTCAGAAAGAGCCCAAAGTAAAAAATTTTACCGAGAAGAAAGGGGAAAAATTAATTACACTGCAGGAAAGAAATAAAGATGTGTGGCCTGTGATTACTACCTTTTTGTTTCTCTAGAGAAAAAGGTATGAAAGCCAGCACTAATACATTGGCTACTTGGCAAGTGTTATGTTTTTCATGCCATAGCTACCACTATTAAAACTTGCCAAGTGGGTGTTTTTTGTTATTAGTCAAAGAACTGGGTAGCTTAGGTTAAATATACTTAGTTGTTGCAGCTCTGTTTCATTGAATTTATATCAAACTCAAATTATAAGGAAATGAGTAGTAAAAGTTGCATTAAATGGAATCTCGTTTGGTGGTAAATAACTCCAATAGGCTGAAAAATGAGTAAGGCATTATTAAAGCCTACTTGAAATAAATATTAATTTAAAATGTCATAACCATACAAAACAAAATACACTTCCTCCATAATTTTCTATGTTTTGAAATCTATGTGTTGAAGGAAATAATTTCCTTCAATTGTACATGTATTAGTAAATTAGGAGGAGGGAGAGGAAACAATATTTTTTCTTTCAGTGTTTTCAAACTGAAGACTTCTTGTATGAGTTAGTAATACAGCTGAACAAATAGCTCTTTCTAAATTACTGTGGAAAAGTGCCATGCAACTTCTACTTTTAGCTAATGCATCTAGCTCTTTTCAAAGATAGTCTGAGATAGTCAAAGTCAAAGATAGTGTGAGATAGCCCATCTCAAACAAAATTAGTAGGAATGATCCAAAGGGCATCTGGAGGTTTATGTAACTTCTAAATAACTGGAAAAACCCACCAAGCTACTCAACTGTTTTAATGAATGGGTTGCATATAACAAAGTGTTAGAGTACACTGGAAGTACCTTTTTATTGAAATCTGTAATAGCATGGATATGTTGTGTACAAGTTATTTGCGTCCTGTTTGCTATATGGTCAAAGTTAAAGATTTGTGGTTGGACTCAAAATATCTTTAAGTCTTTCCCAAGCTAAATGAATCTATACCTTACCCAGCATGAGTACAGCACGTATTAGCTGCATAGCTGGCATCTGTATCTGAAGCATAAGAAGTGCTTTTCTCGTGACCCACAGGTCAGATGAGCTACTCCTGTGAGCTCAGTGCAGCTGTGAGTGGGGACTTAAACAGCTTTAGAGCAATTTAGTTCAGCTGTGTCTGGGCAACTGTAATAACAGTTGATAGCCGTGCAAAAATGCTGCTAAACAGGTGTAGTGAAAAAACCTGAATTCAGCACAAGCAATCAAAACCTCAAAATGGTAATATTACATATTGAAAGGGACTAAAATTTCTGTATATGTTCTGTGTGGATCCAGGTATGCTTTTGGTGCTGGAAACTAAGCTTGAAACAGTTTTGGAACATGGAACAAGTTGCAGGACCTGAATCAAATGGCCTTGTCTGATTGCCACTGGTAGCAAGATAAAAATGTGAGCTTTTAATTGACAAATGTTTTTGTTGGCTATTCCATGGCAAACAAATTATCCAAATGGACATTTTGTTATTAAAACTAAGCTACCCGAAAACATTCCAGGTTCGTACAATCAAGCTTTTATTTATTGATTTACTTATGTTGTTTGCATATCAGCAAAAAAAATCAGGCATGAATCTTTAAGGCTTGTGCTGCTGAATCCCCTTCCAGGTAAAGCAAATAGAGGGCAGAAGAACAGAAAATAAGAGCCACTATATCAATGCCTTCACTTAAAATGATAACAAAGCAGCTTGTAGAAAGCAGTTAATATCTATAAAAGTATTTATGACCTTAAAAAGAGTTAAATGACACAAATAATCAGTTTTCCCAACTTGCCATGCCGATCTTGAAAATTCATGTCAATTGTGTATTGATAGCCCCCTTGAATAGAGGAAGCAAACACCCTCCCAAAGACAACAAAGTCTACTTCTTATGGGTATATTGTTAATAAGTAGAAATACAGTTTTTGTCCTTTATAGTGATAACTTCAAAAAAGTAGCATTTTTCACAAATTTGTATTTCATCATCTAATTTGTCTAAAATGGAAACACAGTGTTTCTATTTCAGACAAGTAGCTGTGTTCCCATTTGCCTGCACTGAATTTTTATTTGCCATTCTAACACATCATAGTTGCTCAGTCGTGGAAGTCTTCTGTAATTCTTTGTGGTCATCCTTATTACCTTGAATAACATAGTTCTGTCTGCAGATGTCACTCTTGTAGCTTTTCCCTTTTCACCTGACTCTACAGATGCCTGGAGAGCTCCACTTACACCTTACAATTGCTGCTGTAAGAACTAACTATTCATTTTATTCCTCTCCTCTCCATTCCAACATTTAATCAAGTCTTTATCGTTGAAGGTCATTTCCTTTATGCTTTTCCTAAAAGCGTTTGACAATGGATCAATCTTCTTTACAGTAGTGCTTATTAACCCCTTTGGTGAACCTCAGCAGTTCATGATGAGTGTTTCTCCCTTTCAAAAAAACCTTGTTGACTTTTCATTTGAAATTAAATTATTTGAGCCACCTCTTAATTCTGTTTTTTAATATAATGCCTGTTATTTTACCTAGCCAGGCCTCCTCATCAATTTTTTTCTCATTCAGCTATCCTTAGAGGTGTGCATTTTTTCTATTAGACAGTGCCCAGTCCTCTGATACTGATAACAAAGTCAGCTTCTCTGGGCCTCTAACTCTATGAGGTTATTAAATTTTGTATTTTATTTGAACACTAAGATTTTTAACCTGATATTGTGAGGCAGGAGTCACTTGCCCTCATGTATTTTTTTTAATTGCAAACTTCCTATTAATGATGTCTAAAAAAATTAGTATCAGCATCACAATCTGAAATGGTATTTCCCTTGTGTATGTGGAGGTAGCTGAAGTTACTTGCTGATGCTGTTCTTTGCCGTGGGAGACCACCCTCATCACTGTCAGCATGTCACAGTCAATACTTCCAGCCTCATTAGGCAGACAGTAATATCATATGCTATATCTATCTTGTTTGTGACTGAAGCTTCATGCCATTGGGCTCTGGTTGGCTTACTAAGTTGTTTGAACACTGAGCTCTTTTACAGTGGTGTGGATTTTTCCATGTTTCCTGTGTAGTAAATACCTTGATGTATAGCACAAGGTACCAATGATACCTTCCTTATGCTGAGTTTAGTGCTAGTATTACAGCAATGTCAAAGGTAGCATCCTATTTACCCCAACTTTATTTCTAGGACAGTTCCTACTTAGATATGAGTAGTTATGTGCTTGTTTTAGTTTTCTATTTCCTTCTGCCTTGTTCAACAAGATAACATTTTGCTATCCAGGCTTTTGCTATGGCTTGCAGCCTGACAGGTGGAAGCCTCTCTTTTGTCACATGTTAGAGCTCCCTGTACTTCACACAAATGGTATTTTGAGACCACATGATCTTCAGTGCTTGATAGCTCTTCCTTGGGCTAGGTTTAAAATCTCCTTTCTAATCTTCAAGAGTAAACCCCTCACAGTTTATCTAAATTGTTTCTTCGAAAACCATTCCTTTCATTTCAGGAGTGTCCCCAGCTTCCAGGGAATCTGGACCTTGTTTCTCTCATGGTCTTCAGTTGCATGTTGAGAATTTATCATGCACTTGCCAGGGATATTGGAAACATCTGAACAGGGTTGGGGATGCTTGGAGATCCTGAGTTAGTGTATTTTTGTCTTTAATCTTTACTCTGGCTAAACTGACGGGCACAGTCTCCACATAATTGGAAATAGAAAAGGGCAGAGAAGGTGTGAGATTTGGTAGTTCCTTAAAATGGAAACTTACATGGTTACTTGCAGGTGTCTGTTACTGAAGTTGTCTGTCCTTGCAATAATGTCTCTTCATTTGGTAAGACCTATACATCCTGTCTGTCCTGGTAAACAGAAGGCTAACTGTGTATCTGCCGACTTTTAATTATGTGTTTTATCTTTAAATTTTATTTTCTTTGTAGTGGATCAAATAGGCGATCAAATAGGCAAGCACAACCTGGAGAACAAATGTTTTGCACAAAGCAGAACAGGGAATTACACTAAGACCGCTTATATCATATGTTAATTTTTTGAGCAGTACTGTTTTTCACATAAAATGCTTATTGGAACAGCAAGGTAACTAACTTTATTTTAGATTAAAATCTTAGTTGTATATATTGCCTCATCAAACAAGAAGTGTAACTTTCAGCCTGGATAGCACTAATTTTTTTTCTTTCTTTTTTCTTTCTTTTTTTCTTTTTTTTTTTTTTTGGTTTTGGTTTGGGTTTTTTTTGTTTATTTGTTTGAGATGAAGATATTAGGTGGCTGACAAATTGTACACTTCTTAGATGTTTTAAGACAGAAAGCATTTTTTGGAATTACAAGCAACGCAAACACCTACTAGTGCAGGAAATCACTGAATATGTTAGAGTTTAATTTTTCTCAGCAAAGCAGTTAAAAATCCTTGCCTTAAAGGTATTAAAGCCTTAATGTTATTTGACTTTGAAAGCAGCTCAAGGTAATAATGTCTACCCTTACCTCTGGTTGTTCTGATTGCAGTTGTATCAGGAGAATGCAGCCGAGTAGGATATTTATTTCCTTAAGTTCCCCCACTTCTATTCAGTGTAGATTTTCAAGTGATTTGTAAGTGATCATCTCTGTAAAAGACAATTTAAATTTCCAAATTTTATATAGGCTCTATTTTGTGGTCTTGTGAAGGAGAACATAAAAGTCATGTACGCTTTCAGTGTTTAACCACTAGATGGTAGCTAACTACTATCTACTACTACAAATTGCCCATAGTAAAAGAAACCTTGTTGTAAAGGCTATGCAATGTAACACTAACAAAAAATCGTAGAATATACTGAGTTGGAAGGGACCCATCAGGATCATTGAGTCCAGCTCCTGGCCCTGCACAGGACAACCCAAGAGTCACACCATGTGCCGAAAATTTTACCCAAACACTTCTTGAACTCTGTCAGGCTTGGTGCTGTGGCCACTTCCCTGGGGAGCTTTTCCCATCTCTGAACACCCTCTGGGTGAAAAACCTTTTTGTAATATCAACCTAAACCTCCCCTGACTCAGCTTCCTGCCATTTCCTTGAGTCCTGTCAGTGGTCATGAGAGGAAAGAGAACAGTACCTCGCCCTCCACTTCCCCATTGTGAGGATGTTGAAGACTGCAATGAGGTCTCCCCTCAGCCTCCTCTTGTCCAGGCTGAACAAACAGACTTCTGGACAGCAGATTTTTGACTTCTTTGAGAAATCTGCTTGGCGTGATCCCGTGAAAGATCCCAAAACAGAAATGGGGCTGAAGGAAACTGCTTGACCCACAAGAAAAACACCATTGGTACACACAGACAGGTCATTCAATGTGCAGAAAGAAGAGCAGGCCTTGTAGAAGGCCAGCATGGATGAACACAGACATACTGTCTGAACTCAAACATGCAAGCTTCCATAGAAGTTTGGGAAGAAACAGGATCTGGGATTGGCCACCCAGGGAGGATTATAGAGACAATGCCTGAGTTTCCAGAAATAGGGTTAAGAAGATAAATCTCAACTAGAGTTCAAACTTGTGAGGAAGGTGAAGGGAAATGACAATGTTGTTTCTAAGTATACTGGCAGCCCAAGAAAATGTAGGCCCATTGCTCAAGGAAACAAGGGACTAAGGAGCAAAGAGTATGGAAAAGGCCTAAGTTTTCAGTGCCTTTTAAACTCAGTTTTCATGAGCTGGCTTTGCCCTCTGACTTTTTTAGGTTTTCAAGCCTTCTTGCAGAATGCGGAAATGAAGATTGCCCATGAAGGCCAAAGATCGTGTGAGGGAGCACTTAAGGGAATTGGATGTATGGAAGTCCATGGGAGCAGATAAGGTACACCCGAGAGTGCTGAGGGAGCAAACCAATGTAATTTTGAGGCCCATCTCATCTTTGAAAGGCCATGATGATCTAGAGGGGTTCCTAGTGACTTGGAAAAAGACAAACGTCACACTTGTCTTCAAAGAGTAGAAAAGGGAGGATCCAGGAAATGACACACCAGTCACCTGCATCTCAGACCCTGGTGAGGTTGTGGGAAAAACTGCTTTGGAAGCCATTTTATGGCACGTGAAGGGCCAAGATGATTGCAAATGGCTCTCATAGATTTACCAGCATCAAATCCTTCATAATCATCCTGATTGCCTTCTGTGGTGAGATGGATGGCTATGTAGACAAGGGGAAAGCACCAGTGGTGTTTTTTAATCTTGACTTTAGCAATGTGTTTGACAAGGTGTCCCAGTAATATCCTTAGAGTCAAACTGGTGAATTATGGACTTCACCATGGACTGAACAACAATCTGCTCATTTGGGTGGAAAATTGACTAGGCAAGAAGGCTTCAAGCAGTCCATCTAGTTGTAGTGGTTTGATCTTGGCCGGATTTCAAATGCCCACCAAAAGCCACTATATTTATTCCTCCCCCACCCCCCTGCAACTCCACAGAGGAGAGAAAGAAAACCAGCTAAAGAATATCTGAGTAGAGATAAGAACTGGGAGACTCATTTACTAACGAGCAAAACAGACTCAAAATGGGAATAGAAATTAAAATTATTGCTAACAGGATAAAAGCTAAAGAATGAGAAATAAAACAGTCTTAGAAAAACACCTCCCCCCGCCCCCTTCACTGCTTCCTTCTAAGTTCTCCCTCCTTCCCCCCAACAGTGCAGGGGGACGGGGAAAGGGAGTTGTAGTCAGATGTTGTTTTCCATGGGGTGAAGGGGGTCTCTGCACCTCAATAGTCCTCCATGGGCTGCAGGAGACAACTGGCTTCACCATGGTCTTTGCCACAGGCTACAGGGGGGCCACAGCCCAGCGTCCTTCCCCTGCTTCTGTGTGGTCCCTTCCCACAGGAGACAGTCCTTGATGGACCTCTGCAATGTGAGTCCATCCCTTGGGGAACAATTCTTCCTAATATGCTGTTCCTTGGTCACTCCTCCATGGGGGTGCAGTCCTTCATGGGCTGAGTTGTACCGATGTGGGTCCACCCCCGGGGCCACATGTCCTACCCGGGACAACTTGCTCCAGCATGGGTTTCTCTTTCCACGGGCCACAGGTCTCCAGCAGGACTCAGCTCCATCTTGGGCCTCCCACGGGGTCACAGCCTCCTCGTACACCCACCTGCTCCAGCATGGGCTCCCTCACGGGCTGCAGGGGGGGTCTCTGCACCCCAATGGTCTTCCACAGGCTGCAGGGGCTTCAGCTCTAAGTCCTTCCCCCTGCTCCTGGAGGAGGGGGAAAAAAAGCGCCGCCCTCTCCTTCCTGCCACACTGACTTCAGAGTCTGCTTGTTACCTCTGCTCTTCCCGGGCTGGAATTCTTCTGCGCCACAGCCCTCTCTTCCTCTGTTCTTAAATATATTATCACAGAAGTGCACTTCATTGGCTCTCCCTTGGCCAGCAGCAGGAAGTCCATCCTGGAGCTGGCTGTCAGTGGCTCCTCATAGGACAGGGGAAGCTTCTAGCACCTTCTAACTGAAACCACCCCTACGGCCCCCCCACTACCAAAAACCCAGCCACATGAACCCACGACACGAGTCCAGTTGCTAGCGATGTCCTTCAGGGATTGCTACTAAGGCTAATACTGTTTAATGTTCTTCATAGAGAACATGAATGATGGATCAGAGTGCACCATCTGCAAGGCTGCTGCTAATGGGGAGAGGAGCTTGTATGTGTAGGGAAGGGCTGCTATTCAAATAAATGTGAACAGGTTTGAGAAATGAACTGAAAAGAACTTTTATTAAAGAAAATGCTAAGTCCTACAGTTAGGATGAATAACCTTGTAGGACAATACAGGTCAGTGGCCAACTTGCTACATATCAGGTTTACAGAGAAGAACTGAAGGGTATTTTTCCTCACCAAGTTGAATGGGAGCCAGTAATGCATGTCACAGCAAAGAATGCTGATCACAGACAGGGCTGAAATAGCCAGCAAGTTGACAAAGCAAGTTCAGCAGCAGGTCAGCAAGATGTACAGGAGGCCAGAGTGTGTGATGTATGAGAAGATACTGAGAGAACTCTGCTCGTTCAGCCCCAGGAAGAAAAGGCTAAGGGGAGATCTTATTGCAGCCAGTAACTGTCTAGTGCGAGGGTAGAGAGAAAACAGAGCTGAACTCTTCTTGAAGGTGTATAGTAACAAGAGCCAGCATACACAGGCTGAAACATGAGGGATTTCAGTTAGATGGGAACAGTCTTTATGCTGAATGGTCAAACTCTGTTATAGTGCCCAAGTGGTTGTGGAATCTCCATCCTTAGAGATATTCAAAACTCTGTTGCAAACATCTCTGAGCAACCCACTCTAATTGGCCTTGCTTTGAGCAAAAGACTGGACTAGATGACTTTCAGATATCTCTTTAAATTCTCATAATTTTGTGATTCTGTAAGTTATTTGCTATTCTTCCTATTATGTGATTCCATAAGTTATTTTATGAAAAAGCTCTATGATTCCTAGATGGTTCTTTGAGAGATTTATTTAAGGGTTTTTTTTCTTTATTTTTTTTAAAAGAACTTTTATTGCTTCATGGCACAGTTAAGCCTGTTGGGCTGAGTTTTTACATTAGAAATCACGTACAGCATGCAAAGAAGTATAGAATCATAGAATGGTTGTGGTTGGAAGGAACACTAAAGATCAACTAGTTCTGACCCCCTCCTATCATGGGCAGGGACACCTTTCACTAGACCAGGTTGCTCAGAGCACCATCCAGCCTGGCCTTTGAATACCTTCAGGGATGGGGCATCCACAGCTTCTCTGGGCAACCCATTCCAGTGCCTCACCACCCTCACAATAAAGAGTTTCTTCCTAATATCTAATCTAAGCCAGCTGTCCTTCAGCTTTAGGCCATTCCTCTTTGTCCTATCACTACAAGTGTGTGTGAAGAGTCCCTCCAGCTTTCTGTCAGGCCCCCTTTAAGAGCTGGAAGATGCTGGAAGGTCTCCCTGATACCTTCTCTTTTGCAGGTGTAACAGCCCCAACGCTCTTATCCTGTCTTCATAGGAGAGCTGCTCCAGTGCTGTGATCACCTTAGTGGCTCTCATCTGGACACGTTCTAAGGGAATGTAAATAGTTCCTCAGTGGTTTGAATGTATCCAGGAATTAATTCTATGTGTAATATCTAATAGCATGTTTAATTTTAAAAGTGAATGTTGTAAAGGTTTCAGAGAAAACTGTGGATGTTTACTTTTACACTAAATGCAATTTTTCAGTCTTTATCTTTCAAACGGATGCACAACTGGATTTGACTGTAGAAGGTGGGAAAACTGTATGTAAAAATCAGATGACACGGGGGAAATGGTTTTTATTCATGCAATTTTTGTCAACATTGAGGTTGTCAAGTGATTTTTAGACATTATTCACACTGGTATGAGTGGAAACAGAAATGTTTAGGGACATTCTAAGCCAGAAACAGCTATAAAAATATCTTGGCTTTCTTGTTCCTAATATTGGATAATTAGTTTGTTTTTCTCAGAATTTTCAAGAGGACATCACATTATATGCTGTCAATGAAGTAGAAAAATTAAGGCTATTTTAAGAAGAAAAAGCTTAACATTCCTTACTGATGAAAAATTGCTCTGTTAAGTAACCATTGTAGAACTGAAAAATAAGTGACTGAATGTACTTTAAAAAATATGAATAGAAAACTCAGTAATTTAGTAGTCTGTAGGTAAAAAGTATTTGAAAGTTGCTTGACTGTTGTTGCTATATATTTAAACAGTCATCTGTGACAAGGAAACAAAGATGTCTGTTGACATGAGAATTACTTAAGAAGGCTAAACACAAATCAGATAAGCAGTTATAAAATTGACTTCTGCAAATAGTTATGTTGCCCTTGAGCATGATGAATTGTATCCAGCCGTGTTTGTATGTAAACAGTATCACCTTAACAACACTGTGGTTGGTAGCAGTAACTTTCAATGCCTAATCTATGGGCAGTAAAAACTGGTGGTTAGAGACTTCTCATTTCTAAAGTAGTGCAATTTAGTTTTCAAGCAATTTGAATGCACATTAGAACTGAATTTTAAATACAGAGATAAGGTTAATAGTTGCTGGTGTTTTAGGTCCTTACTTTACTTTCCAGAGTTATCTTGGTATTCCTACAGAAAAGGAATGAAACAAGTAGAAACTAAAGGTTAGGGGAAGAGTGAAAAATAATGAATCTGGAAGCTTGCTCTCTGGTTTAGGGCTTGTTGCTGAAAAACAGTACTTGATGCTTATACTGAATAGTACAATGTTTAGAGCCGGAAGAAAGCAACTTTGGAAACGGAGCATTGGCAGAGTGATAAAGGTAAGGAAAACTGAATTTTGAACTAGGTCTAGAGTAGTAACTATATAATTTGAATAAAGGTTTGACTTGAGTGTGAGGGGGAGGGTGAAGAAAAATGTCTGTTTTAAAAAAGGTGTAAATGGATGATGTTAGTTGCACAATTTTTTTTGAAAGGCAGATTTGCACTGGGAGATATTTATGCATTTGACTAGTGGTACTTGTATCTTGCCCAGATTGTTGCAATGGTCTGGTAATGGTATAATTTCACAAATGTTATATTAGTGCAATGAAGAGTTTGCTGTTAGAACTGGCAGCAAAACAGGGATGGACTCTGCCACCAAGGAAAATAGAAGTGTCACTTCACTCCTGTATTTGTAGGATGGGAATAGAAGTTTGAAGACAGTACTTAGTATTGAGAAACAACAATAAAGTACAGAAGTCAATAAGACCCTTAGACTAATTTCAAAAGCTGGTTATTTGAGCAAATTGTTCCTGAGTCAATACAACGTGATAACAAGTGTGCAGAGCTCTGCTGTTTGAGATTTAAGAGTTGGCTAAGTGGACTGCCCCAATTTTTTAGGGTATGGACTTTTTTGGAATGAGAAAATAAAAAAGTGTGTGTTTGTTGAAAACTCAAGATTCTTGAAAAGATGTAAAATGGTTTGCAGTTTACTTTTATGGGGAAATTCATGAGAAGACTTATACAACATAAAACATCTTAGCAAGTTAAAGGAGAGACAGAGGAATTCCACGCTGGTTAAATAAGTCTTGCATAAGACAGTAAATTAACAATAAAACGTTCTTACTTTTTGACTCTTTCACTATTGAGTGTCTCGGTAAACTGTTGCTCATCTATAAGACTCTGATTTGAGAATGTCTAAATTCAGTGCACAGTATTCTGACAACAAAATGCATCATTTGGTGGATAAATAGTGTTGAGAACAAATTTTATCTTGTGTAGTTATGACTTGCATACTAAGTAAGATTCATGCTAACTCCATTCAGGGTGTCTGCAGACACAGCAGCAACCACAGTAATGTAGAAATTGGCAGTAGTCAATAGCTGGTTTCTGAGCCTGTTGTTTCAAAGAAAGGACCCCTGGAATCTCTAACTTGTGCTCTTTTAGTACCTGCTACTTAAATATATATACTTATACTCTTTTAGCAGTTAGAAAACTTAAAAAAAAATTAATTTAATCCCCATTTGTTGCTTGAGATTGATGATGAGGTGGTTATGATTTAGGCATATATTAAGATGGATTTAGGAATCGCCCCTTTATCTTGCTTCAGGAGAAGATGTCTGTTGAAATTAGTTTTCTGTGCTGAATTATCAGTATTTAGGTATTAGGAATTTTAAGGTTTTATGTAAAATAAAACAAGCTACTTGTTTTGTATAACTGGACTAACCATCAAAGGAGTTTGTAGTTAATTAGTTTAACTTTGGACCTGCATCTGTTGTGCAACTGTGTCCTATGACCTTTCTTACCTTCATAACCAAGAGCAGTAAAAGAAACCCCGAACTAAACTTGTCTGTGTTACTTGTGCAGTTCTTTAAATGGAAAACTGGAGGTAAAGCTGTGCGACACTGTTTATGTTTATGTTTATGACTCTTGTAAATGCTGCTCCTTCTGGATCCTCCTACATCATGGGACATTAGAAAAAAGATTTCATTATGACCTTGATTGGAATTGCTGCTGATCCTTTACAGGGTTTACATGCATGTTATGGCATGTAGCAGCAATTTCTCTCTTAGTGACATAAATGATAGCTTGTGCGTTTTAGCATCCTTCCATCTTTAAGTCATACTCTTTCAGTGTGCTATGAAATTGTGATATATGTGCTATAAAACTGCCTATTCTTGGGTAGTTTTTTTGTATAAATGCTGTTTAGGCCTGTGTACTTCTGTATTGAATCCTGCAGGATGTAAAATATACAAAAATGATGACTGCTGGTTTGAAGTAGTAGATGTGAAGGTAGCTAAAGGGGAGAAGGCAAGAATGAGAGGTAGAAGGCTCAATGTTTCCTTGTAATTCACTCTCTGAGATCCCTAATCCTAAGTAAAGAATATCTTAAAAATGTGTTCTTCTAGTAGTGTGCAAATGGAATCTCAGAAGCTAGACTGGAAGGCAGTTTTCAGTCTAACTTTTGAGTGTTTTAAAATATTTAAATTATTTACTTGCTATTGAAAGCACTGAAGTTAGGTTTCCTCTGCTTTTCTGTGGACAGCGTGATTCTAAAAATGAGACAGAAGTTTATTCTGATGACTGCAACAACTGACGTGAGAGTTTGTGATTGAGCAACAGTTCATTTGAGGAAGAAAAGAAGTTTGTAGAAATGGCAGATTATCAAAATATGGAAGCATGACAGTCAGGGTGTGTTATTGAATTGCATTGTAGCAACTATCAGGAAAAAAAAAAAGCATGAAAATTGCATTAGTTATAGAGATATTCACCATATCAATGCAAATTATTTCCAGAAGTGACGTGATAAATGCAAGTCCATGTCTTAATCTTCATAAAACTATAGCTTTACCATTTAGTTAATACTTTCCTGTTTTCTTTAGGTATGGTTCATTAAATAAGTTAAATAGACTTTAAAGTTTTGTGACATGTTAATGAATACTCTTGTTACTGGGCTTAGACATCAAATATTGCCTAATGCTGCATGAACAGCTACACACTGTAGCTAGTATAGTTGTTATACATGTCGAGATACAGCAATTAAAGGCTTGGAAAGCATTAAAAAACTGGAAACAAAGCTCGGGTCATGTCTTCTCAGTTTGAGAAGAAGGTGCTCATGATTTCAGCCTACATAAACAGCAACTTGTAGAAGAAATGGAGGCTATGAGTATCTGTGTAGGTCGATTTGGTAACTAATAACCAATGTAAGGTGAATACTTTGTATAGCAAAATATCCAGAGTTCTATGATGGAAACACAAGTGGAGTAAAAAAGTAGTCTCTCTGTAGTTTAAGTAAAACAAAGTGCTTTTTGCCGGATTAAATAGAAATTAGTAGAGTATTGGTTGTATTTTTTCTGTAAAGGATGCATCATCACTTGTGTTCACATTACCCAAACAACAGTTTTGAGGATTCTAGTGTTATCATTTAGTGTGAATGAAACTGATTCAGCCAAAAATGGTTACTCTTTGCATCTCTAACTAGGAGGAAAATTTCTACTCTTATTTAAAAACATGCAGGAGAGGCTAATTCTGTGATGACACTTCACTTTTGGGAAACTGGAGATGATATTAGAGGATGAGAGATGTAAAATAGCATAAAGTACTTGTATGAATTAATCTGCTACTATGTTCTTCAGACATATCTGTGTAAAGAACAGGGTTTGTATATTTGTCTTTTACATGAAAAAAATATTTCTAATGCATTCAGCATTTATGAAGGCATGCTAGTAATTACAAGTTTACCAAATATTTGAAAATTTCTTCAGAAAATAGGAAAGATATTTACATAAGTGTATAAAGTACATTATGCAGGTCCTATTGGCTCTGCAAAAGCTTGTGGATAAATCAGTTGTGCATACTTTATAGAGCTACTAGTTTTCTCATAATCACTGGGGAAATAAGGATTGAATTTACCAGCAATGAAACATAATGCTAAATTTCTTTTGAAAATGAAATGATATTAAATCTTGTAATCCACAAGCACAATAATACCAGTAACTATTCCAGAAGGCTATTTTGTCTATAATGTAATGAGGTGTGTTACATATGGGAATTCAATTTAATTAGAAGAGTAGGCATACTGCTTGAAGAATGGTATAATAGCTATAGTTAAGCACATTTGTAAACACTTGTGTATCTTGAGGCTCGTGTTTTGTTTTACTTCTCGTTATATTAAAGAGATAATGTATAAAACCCTAGCTTCCTCTAGCAGCATCTATCTTTATTAGAGAACAGTACAATATGTTCCATGAATAAAAAAGATCGGTCAGAATCCTGTCTTGACTTGATGGTCATACGTGACTAGACTGAAAAGCTGAGACTAAGGACTTAGAGTGTTGAAGACAACTTGCAGAATAACTCAGCTGTACATATAAAACACATTTTTTTGTTCTACAGAGCCTTTCAACAAATTAGTCTTTTGTACAACATTATTTATGATAGAAATGTTGTGATAAATCTGAAAATAGAACACCAGAAACCAACTGTAAAATCATAAGAGGAGTTGCTTCTAAAATTTTGAGTGCCATAAAAACATAAATCACAAGCATGGAAGAATGTAATAGCCTTTACTTTTTAAAATAACTTTTAAAGCTTTCTTTATTTTTGTCTTCAAAATAGATTGTGACTTCTTCATTGTCCACTTTGTGTTTTATGACAGCAAAAGCTCAAGGAAGAGAGGGAGGCTAAACGGGCTCGGCTGGATGGCAGGCATGATTACTTACTAGATACCGTTGCCTCCTGTGTGAATCTGGATAAAGCAGAAGTAGAAGATGCTATTCTTGATGGTAACCAGGTAATCTGATGAGTTTGAACGTGAAGCTCTTATGGTACTTTAGAACTGATATTACCATTAAATACTTGGTGAGATAGTTGTCAGGCTTTGTGTCAGAGATTACTCGAGTCTTCTCACTGAAAAAATATTTTTCAGTATTTTGTAATTAAGTTGAACAAAAGCATTCTTACTCCCAGGATCTAATGTAAAAATACTAATTTTTACATTGATTAAAGTTTCTGCTTTCCAGTAGTTACAGATAGTATGGTAAAACCCGTGACTGTATTTAATAGTGGAACCACAGTGTGAAGTCTTCCAGCTGAATGTACAGCACATATAGATTCAAGAGTCCTGTCCACATCAGGTTGCAAGTTGTTGTTTCCATAAGGCTGCCACCAGCATTTGTGATCTAATTTGTGATCTAGTTTAGCAAATTGAAATAGGTGGAAACTACCTGACAAAATAGAATGGATTATGTGATCTGACTGACTACATGAGGGCTAATGGAGGGGGTAAACAGTTACAAATTCATCTATTGAGGAAACAGTGCATCAGAGTTGATGGTAAGCATTACAGTGGAGATACATTTTGTGGTTTGAAAAGATATCATTGGGGTTTTTTTAAACGTAGGTAGACAACAAGCAGATCATATTTTACTTCCTGATGCTAAAGAAAACATGCTTGTGTTTGAGGTTTTTTTCTTTTTTTTTGTTCTCTTGTATTCTCATTCCATCTTCATACCTTCAATTTATGCATTCCCATTTCAGTGCTAATATTGTTGAGAAAATTAAGAAAATCCAGTAGAAGACTACCAAGACAGAGAGGGACATAAGGGATGTGGAGTATGAGATGAGGGAGAAGAAGAGATTGAGTGCAGTTCTTGAAGGGTAATTACAAAGATGACAGAGCTGAACTATTCCCAGTGGTTGCAGATGATAAGAACAAAGACAAAGCCACAACTTACAAAATGACCATTAAGAGACCATTCTTCACCAGGAGTGTAATGCAGCATGGGGATATGTTACTTCATGTCAGTTGTGGAATTTCAGTCCTTGAGGTTTTTGAGACTCAGCCTAGGCAAAGCTCTAGATGGCCTGACCTGTTGTTGATAATACAGGAGGCTGACCTTGAGATCTCCCAAAAGTCCCTTCCAACATTTCCATGACTCCATGTGATATGAGCAAATAAACTGTGCAGAACGCTGTTGTACGTGTTAAAATGAAGAATTGGTTTCAGCCCTTGTGCATTCTGTCTCTAAATGGGTTTCTTGGCAAACTGTATTGCCTGAGAATAGCTGTCAGATGAAGAAAATATTGGCAGCTGCTATACTTGGAAAGAGAAAAATGTAATAGTTGTTTTGACCTCATCTTGGAGGGCTCAGCCAAGATTTTTTGGAATAGCAGTTTGTCATCTTGGTGAAACTGAGGCCTGTTATTAATGGAAGAGGGATAATTGCAGCTTTCTTCCTGCTGCTAGTGATCTTTTAGCCTTTTTGCTGCACTAGGAAGCACAAATGGGATAAGCAAATATTTCTGAAGATGAACTTGAGGAGGCTTTTTCTGCTGAAGATAGCTATATAGTTAGGGACCACATGAAACAGTGACTCTTAGATCTAGAAAAATAGTGGATTAGGCCAGACTTTCAAGTGCTGATACCTGGATCAGCATACTAGAATAGAACAATTAAGTTTCTTCCTCAGCCTGTATGGCCTATATATTAAATCTGTGGAGCACACTACTAATACATGCTTCAGTGATGCTTGATGGCAGCCTTGAATTCATGGAGAACTATGAAATTGTCCAGAGGCTTAAAATACAAACAAATAAAGGCTTCCTCTGTTGCTATGATATGAATCACAGAATCATTAATGTTGGAAAAGACCTCCAAGATCAAGTCCAACCTTTGGCTGAACACTACCTTGTTAAATAAACCACAGCACTAGTGCCACGTCCAGTTGTTATAGAATAATTGCAGCTGTGTGTTTTCTGCTTTGAATTAGTTAGAATGGCAGTAAGAATAGTGTAGAATAATTGCAGCTCTGTGTTTTCTGCTTTGAATTAGTTAGAATGGCAGTAAGAATAGTGTGGTGAGATACTTCAGTGAGATTGCCACTGTGCTGCCCTCAGGTTGAGATAATACACAGCATGTCCAGTAAGTGGTTGCAGTAAACTGAAACACGGCCTGGCAGTATTTAATTCTGTTCAGTATGAAAATATTGAAACATTTCAGTTAAGTAGGTGTGTGCTGCTAAAGGGAAAAGGCAACCCAATTACTTTTTGAGGAGTAGTAACTGGACCTGGTATAATTTTAGTATTGAATGATGACAAAGTGGTGAGCATTTGTCAGACCTTTATTAAAAATCTGAGCAAGTTAAACTTCTTGTTGTGGGAATGCTATGTATTATGATCTCAACATGGTTTCAAACAGATAGAGCGCATTGACAGATTCCTCGCCACTGGAGGTCTGCGTCATCTGATGTTCTGCTATCAAGATGTGGAGGTAACGGATACAGGTAAAGCAACTTAGGTTCTCCTGCAACATGTGATAGTTGTGCTGAGCAAATGTGCAAGGAAAAAGCAAACAGTATAAACTGCATAAAGTCAAGTTTGGTCATACTGGGGCATCAATCTCTCTTCAGGAAATGAGGATTGATGAAATTATTGAAGCTTATTAATGCACTTCTGCATATTGCTAATGTGAAGCAGCAAGATACTTCCTTGTGAGCTCAGCAACTCTTGTATGAGGGGCTGGAGAATGTTTTTTGATAGTTAAGAGATGACTTTCACACAAGGTGAGCAGTGATAGATGCTCTGCCCCCTCCCCTCCAATCGTACCACCAGTTGGTCCTAGAAGCTATCCACATTTCTTGGCATACAACCATCCACCCAGGTGATCCTGTTACATGACAAATGCCTGCATGAGGCCCTCACTGTGGGCAGAAGGGCTGTTATCCCAGAAGTCTCTTCTGCACATATCCCTTTCCCCAGTGCACCCGTGTTACCATGCTTCTGGGGGAAGCCTTCTTCTCACTTCCCTGCAGGCAGCTCAGGACCCGTGTGACAAGGACATCGTCTCTTTGCTCATGGCTTCTGTCCCAGAGCCTCCAGTGCTGATGCTGTTGGGACTAAGTTCTTTGTGACCTTTGAGAGCCTGTGACTTGTGGGAGTTCAACCCACTTGGTTACCCTGGATGTACATGAAGAGCCTTGTAAGCGTATCTGTGTATATTGGTATAAATGTGTTTACACATAGCATATACTGAGATGAATGTACAAATATGTATTTATACTTCATGCATTTTCAGTATATATGTATGTATATACCTAAAAGGGATAAAATGACTGTTTAATGTAATACAAGCAACTTTAATAAAAAAGTTTAAACACACATAGAAACAAAATTAAATGAAAATACAAACTCAGCGGCTAATTTAGAAATCTGAGCCAGTTTTAGTATGCCTGAGCTGAAGTGGTGAAAGTATGAAGGAGAGAGTGTGAGACAAGTGTCTAAACCTAGAAATCTAATGAGAGTTGCCCTCACCCACCCTCAAACCAATCAGATACCCTGCAGTATGATTGTGGTAGCCTTTGGTCTTTAGGATGTGGTGCTAAATGCAGGGTAACATAGAAAGCGCTAGGAAAAAACCACAAACAAAACACAAACAAATTCTCAGCAACATGTGCATTGGGTGAATAAGCAGAAGTCCCTAAAAGATCATACACACAAGAGGAAAAAAAATGAAATGGTTATGAAGGAGAAAACAGTGGGATGAAGTGAGTGGATTGGAAGCTGCTTTTGTCCACAGCTGCAAGTATGGAGTTACTTGTGATACCATCACAGTGTACAGCTTCTGCTGTATGTTTTTCCTTTGTAGGTGGAACAGAGTTTTCAAAATAATTGTTTGTGCTGATTGTTTAGGACTGTGGTACAGAGGCTGGAAAAGCAAAAATTAAAGCTATGGTGATGCTTAGTGATGCTCAGGAAAGCTAAGTGAATTTTTGTGGTATTACATGCATCTTGTTGGCAAGGGCACTTATTACAGACACCTCAAATACAAGCTGTTTTTCTGTCCCTGATGTGGATCAGCAAACACTTCTGCTAAGGCAGAGGGTGATCCCATGAAGGGTGCCTAGAAGATATTTTGTGTGACCTCTCTCCTTGTTTCCACAAGCACGCTATTTTTTTTTTTTTAACTATGTTAGACTTATGTTTACATGTTTTTAAGGAAAGACAGTTGATAATTGCTCCTTTAAGGTAAATTACTGCATTTTCTGATTTTTCTCTTAATTTTTCATTTTTAAGCAATAGGGCATTATCTGCAACTGCATGATAGAACCGTGTAAGAGCATCTTGAGCTTGGAAAATTTGCTTAAAAGTAATAGAAAACAAGTAAATGAATAGAAATGAAAGGCTTTTGATCTGAGAATTTAAACACTAGATGAAATAGTTCTTACTGTGCTGTGAAGACTCCAAATGCTCTATATTATCTGTGGATAGTTTCCTGAAGTGCCTCCAGGGGACTGGGACTCAGAGATACACACATGATGACTGAACTGTTTGTAGAAAACTTTACTTTGAATAAATAATCACTGGGCCTTAATTATTTCTCTTTTTTTGAATCTATAGAGCACTTTGGCCTTCCAGGAACAGGAACGAACTCCCATTTGATAAAGAAGAAACTTAAAGTATTTGTGGCAGAGGGAAAAGAAGTTGCTTTAACTGGTGTGTGCATTTTCTTCATTAGATCTAGTCTTTCTAAACCCATAACAACTGAGAATATCTATCAGGTAAGAGTTGGTGACTGATGATCTCTCTACATAATCTTGTTTGAAGATACATTTTCACCTTGGAGTATTTGCTCTCAGCACATAATTTGACAGCTGTTGGCATGGAGGAATGAACAAAAGGACACAATTAGACTAAATGAAACACAGGAGTGGAATGGAAAAAAAGACATTATTTTGTGGCAGTAACTCGAAGTGTATCATTGATATGAAGAAATGATGCTAAGAGAAGAAAATTTAAGACACTCCAGAATGACAGAGTAATTAGTCAATACCTAAATAATATGATAAATTTCAATAATTTCTAGCGAATTCAGTAGAAAAACATATAAAAAGAATTTCACTTTTGAGACCATATATGTAAATTATAGATAAACAAGTATTTACTGGTGAATGACTCCTTGTGTTTCTTTTACAGGAAGTAAATTTTAATATGATGAATATAGGTCGAGATGGCTTATTAAAAAGTGTTGAGCAGTTGATTTCAGAAATCTTCATTCCAGCCTTACAGACAGATCGTGGCTGGATTGAACTTGGTGAACCTCAACAAGTGTCCAGTATTAAGCAGGACTTCCTTCATGCCCTTGAAGCATTTGTTAGCGTGCTATCAGGAACTCAGCAAAGTCTGTTGGAAAAGGTAGTGTGTTCATGTGGCAAATAGATTTTGAGCTAACTGTAGAACGTCTTTGGCTCTGCAGCTTTTGAATTAACTGCTGTTGTAGATTACTCATTAAAATGACTTTTTTTTTTTTGAACTGGATAAAAAACCAACACTTTTGTTTGTTGTCATCAGAAACTTATCCTCTGATTTGTTGCTTTGACACTTCTGCAGATACTTCTGTTCTTGTTTGTCCTGTGGCTAGTTCTTTAGAGCTTCTAGACTTCTTGACTCTTCATGGCTGTGGTCACTCTTAAACAGAGAATGATTAATGTATGACAAACCGCTGCTTTAACTGTTGACTCCTATTCAGCTCTTTCGAAGGAAAGCTCATGACAGCACAGCTTCCCGGCGAGTGAATTCTCCAGATTCCAGAATGTAGTTCTGGCTCAAATGAGTTTAATTTAGATTGAGCTGGCAATAGGAAGTGAGATACAGCAAGTACAGCAAGCAGTTACTTTTTAAAATTTCTGGATTATTTGTCATGAACATTTCAGCATTTCAGGTTTTTTGTTAAATCTGTGCTTTAGGTCAATCTGAAGAAATGTGAAACATATGACCTGAGAACTCTAAGAGGACCTTCAGATTACCTGATGGTTGCTAACAGCATAGATGCTCTTGAAAAAATAGAAGTCTGCATGAAAGGATGGACCAAACAAATGGAACAGGTGATACACTGGACAAATGTGAAATATGACAACATCTGAGTTTAATCGTATTGGTGTTATAGCTACCTTTCTACAAATTTATGTGATCCATCTCTTTATTTTAGAGTACTGTTGGTATGTTTCATCTGTTTTTACTTCTCAATCAGAATATTATTGAGAGCGTTTTCATCTACTAGTAAATAGAGCATACATGTCTTTGGAAGCTTAGCTTAGTCCCCTGTCTTTGATAATCACCTGTGGTTGAAGTGAAAAACAGTTAGTGGTTCCCAGTGGGTTCAATGAAAGAAAAAGGAACACAATAATTGGGTGAACACTATTCTCAGTGGTCACAACTGTACTTTGAAACATGCTTTGCAGGTTATTTGCAGAAAATATTGTTGACTATAACAATATTCTTGGAACACAAGGAATAGTATCTCCTGTTCAACTTGGAAATAAAAGGCCAAGCAAAATTAAGTCTTTTATGTGAGGTGGTGGCAGAGTTAGGTAATTTATCAGGAGAAGTTAATACTAAGAGTTAAATATAGAATTAATCTGTGCTATCCATGCAGATAAAAAATTTTAACATCACTCACTAACATTACTGCATAATAAAAGGTTCTTGCAGAGAATGACCAGGTGAGAAAGGAAGCTGACGACCTTGGACCACGAGCAGAGCTTGATTACTGGAAAAAGAAATTGTCAAAATTCAACTACCTTATGGAGCAGCTGAAGAGTCCAGATGTGAAGGCAGTGCTTGGAGTACTCACTGCTGCTAAATCCAAACTGCTGAAGGTTTTTATTTTACATTATGACAGATGCAGAGACTAAAAATGCTCTTCATACCCTAGTTCTATTGGTGATGTATGTAAGAGTACTGGTGGGGAAAACATTGAAGCATCTTTGGCTTTTGTTTTCTTTGTACTTCTCTATTCCTCAACTTGAGTAGATTAAGTTTAATCTAGTTTAATTTACAGGATTAAATTTAATTAATTAATTAATTTATGAGATTAAGAGTGGAATTCCTCTTTGTCTACAGGCTGGTAACATACTGCATCCCCATGGCTCAACAGAAATAATGAAAAGAAAATTACCCCTCCCCCTATTTTTTTAAACATCTTTTTCATGTTGTAGCAAGCACATGTGCTTGTGGGATCATGGCCCTGAGGTTAGCTCAGTTGGTTAGAGTGTGGAGCTAATAACACCAGGGTTGTGGGTTCAATCGCTGTATGGGCCATTCACTTAAGAGTTGGACTTGATGATCCTTGTGGGTCCCTTTCAACTCAGAATATTCTGTGAAATTTCTGTGAAATAACTTCTTACATTGATATAACAAAGTTAAAGACCCATCACAAACAGAAAAATAAGTAAACAAACCCAAAAATCTTGACTCATCAAAATGAGATGTGAAACAAATACATAGTGATATATTCATCATTCATATATTTTACAGCAGTTTAACTGCACACTACTACTGACAACTTGTTGAGCTGAGTGGCCTAAACTAACTGCATGTTCACAACCAAGTTACTAATGCAAAACATCCTTATCTTGGGTGAATAAGTATAACTCTGGAGTAACAGATCTGTGCTTTCAAATGTGTTTAAAAGCTAATGACACAATACAATGATCTCAAAACATTTTTTTCTGAAATCTGTGGTCTTATTTTTTTTCAACTTTCTATTCTTAGAAATGGCGAGCATTGGATATTCGCATCACAGAGGCAGCAAATGAAGCTAAGGATAATGTGAAGTATCTATATTCTCTGGAAAAATATTATGACCCATTATACAATAGTGACCCTGTAAGTGGAAATTTAAACTCTTAACATAAATGTCTTGAGACAACCAACACGAATGTATACTATAAGATCGTCTTGAAAATGACACAGGGAAAACTTTAAATATGCAACTCCAGTTTCAGATTTTGTGCAGTTACGGGGAAAGTAGCCTAATGGGAATTTCTGGCTATAAGTACTTGTTACTTATACCCCAATATCATTGTAAAGCTTTTGATCTGATGATGAAACTGGATTCTCTGCTACAGGAGAAAGTGAAATCTTTAAAGAAATAAACAAACCTATGAAACCCTGGTTTGCTTTGTGCTCCCAATGTGGGTTTTTACCATGGAGGAAGTGGTGCCAATTTCAGAGATGTTTAGTTTTGAGATGGTGTAGCATTTGGGGTGAAAGCCATGTAGATGTAGATTGTAAACCCTTTCATTAATTGATATTTACTCATTTATATATTTATTTCATTTATTGATATCTTTTATTGATATTTTGAGAACCAGTTTGTCAATAGAGTAAAACTGTCATTGATTTGGAAATTCAGACAGGAGGAAAGAGAGAGATGTCTGTAAAACCTTTGGCCCATTCATGAGCTGAAGACAGGACTGCTAGGCTTTTGAAATGGTGCTTTTCTTTGAAGTATTTAGTAAAAGGTGTTTATCTTGTACACAAGACTTACTGGAAACCACAAAGGGTATGGAGAATTAAAATGAGTGTGGTGGGTTAACCTTGTCTATGCACCATGGACTCTCTGAGTCTTCTTCATTAGGATGGGAATAAGAATACATAAAAAGCTGATGGATTTTTCAAAGACAAGGGCATCACTTACCTATTATAATCATGGGCAAAACAAACTTGACACTAAAATGTCTTTATTGATAGTGAAATACATTTGGGAAGTGACAAAGTCAGTCAGAAATTAAAACCACATTTTCACACCCCTAGGAATCTTCCTCTCACTCCCCCTCTCTCTTCCTCCAAGTGGTGCAGGGGAAAGGGGGGCTGTGGTCAGCCTATAACAGCTTCTGTTTGCTGCTTGTATTCTTCTAAAAGTCTTCTTTCCTATGGTCTAGGTCCTTCCCCCAGGCCGCAGGGAAACACCCGCCCCACAGGGGTCCCTGCTGGAGCCGCAGGGCCATCCCTGCCGGGGTTTCTCCTCCTGCTCTGCCCTCGGGGCTCGCAGGGCTGTTTCTCACCCGGTTCCCCTCCCTCAGCCCTGGCTGCCGGGCAGCGTTTTGCCCTCCCTTGCCCAGGTTTTCCCCGGGGCTCTCGCCCATCCTCCCGCCCGTGGCTGAGGGGCTCAGCCGTGCCCTGCGCTGGGGCCGCTGGAGCCACTGGAGCCGGCGGTGTCTGCCTCCATACAGGGGCACCCCCTGGTTCCAGCCCTGGGGCTCCTACACCCGAAAGAGTGGGCTGTAAGATCAGCTTCTCCCAGGCACTTCACCTATTGTGATATCATTTTATGTTATCTAAGCGCCAGTGCTGTAGGAAAGTTGTTCTTCATAGTTCCTTAATTCAAGTAAGCACCATGAGGCTTAATGCAATTTCTGGGCTCTCTTTACATGCAAACTTACATCAAGTTTAGCAACTGAGCATACAAACATACGTTTTTTGTGAAAAAAGGGTTTTTTTTTTGAAGAGGCCTTTACCTCCATCAAATTTCACTCACTGACCATAATTCTTCCAGCCAAGACCCAAAATTAAATTGTAGAGTTTGGGGAATGAAGTAGGATAGGCAACTCTGATGGAGAGGCCCACGGAGACAGAGGCGGAATGATTCTGAAGACCATGTTTAGAACACTCCTGCATTTGCTAGTTAGGTGTTGAGCTAATGTGTGGCTACAGAGGTACTGAGCAGAGTCTGGACTGTGTGTTCCTTTCCAGGTGTCCATGGTGGATGCTATTCCAGGACTCATAAATACAATTAAATTGATTCAGAGTATCTCTCGGTATTACAACACGTCTGAAAAGATCTCCTCACTGTTTGTGAAGGTAGGTGCTCAGCATGAAAGGAGATCTTCACAGATTGTTTTCTGCATTGTTCCTTGAATGAGAGAGAAAACACAAAGGGACCAAGCAACTGGAGAGGTAACATTTCAGTCACTTTAATGCTGCTTTTTGAATGTATAGAGACTTGGAAATAGTGATAAACTACTTCAAATATAGGACTTATTTTACAACCTGTAATTTGGAGTTATAGGAATTTTTTCAGACTTAAATCTCACCCCTGATGTGAATAGATAGAGTAAATTTTTGTATGAGTTTTTCCTATTATGAACTGGTTTTTTTGTCGACTCAATTATGTTAAATTCATATTGCCCTTAAACCTCTATGTGTTTGCATAAAGAAGAAAATGGAGTTGGAAGGACAACCTATTCTTTAATGTCTGTAGTCTCAGACTTGATTTTACATTTGCTTTCAGAAGAGGCAAAGTCTTATGACTTTGTAGCCCTCAATGCCATTTCAAGTTTGGTACAATGTGTTTAGGTTTAGGATGAGCATAAATAATCAAAAACATTTTGGTGGTGTCACATTCTGGAGGCTAGGTGTTGCAAGGAGGACCGTCTGTCGATGGGGCTGGCATTTGGTATTGCTATTTTTCAGCCTTTAGGCTGGTGGAGTCAGAGGAGTGTGATGAGACTGAGAGAATGGCAAGATCTGCTTTGTCTTGAAATGCTTTTTTTCACCAAGTTAAAACTGCTTTTAGGTGACCAATCAGATGATCACAGCTTGCAAATCCTACATTGCAAACAATGGTACAGCCACTATCTGGAATCAACCTCAGGAGAGAGTTATGGAAAAGCTACAAGCAGCTATTAGACTTAAACAGGTAGGTGGGAAGGGCATATGGAAAACAAAATATAAGGTAATATTTAGGAGGGCCTGAATAGGAAAACTTTTTTTTTATATGAGGAAGCAATATATTAGTGAAGGAAAATGAAGTAACTGAAAGATATCCTTTGCAACTGGAATGTTTATATTAGAGCTAACAGGGAATTTAGTCTGGTGTCTGTTGATGTTCTGGAAACAGAATGTTGATGCTTAGTCTAGCTTAACTATGCCTCTTATAAGAGAGTTGCTTGGATTCTCATGCCTGTGTTTCTCCGGAAAGTTTCTTCTCATACGATGTGGAGGAACATGCAACAGAAATTAAACCAGAGGAAGTTATTGAACTGAATATGTTTCAAAGATGTGTGGACAAGTATGCATTTAGAAAGGGCAGTTTAGTGAACTGAGTAGAATTCAACTGTTCAATTTGTGTGGACTTGTTAGGAAGATAGCGTTTATTTTTTTGAATACACTTCTGTGACCATTTTGGAATTTTCTTTCTTCCCTTTAAAGCATAGTATTATAGGACTAGTCAGTTTGGAAGGGTCTTTTTGAAGCAGGTATCTACTTCAACCTTTGTCTCAAAGCAAAAGCAGGGGCAGCTGTGAGATCAAACTTGGTTGCCCAGTCCCTTATCCAGTCCTGAAGTTTTTCAAGGATAGAGAGACTGCACAGCCTTTCTGGGCAACGTTGCACTGTTTGACTGTCCTTAGGATGAAAGACTTTCCCCTTACATCCGGTCAGAACATCATCTGTTTCTATTTGTGTGCTTTGCCTCTTCACTTCTGTCCATGTGTTACTGTGAAGAAGAGCCTGCCTCTGTCTTTTTGATAACCTCCCTGTACATACCAGGAAACTCACATTAGGCTTTCTCCATTATTATTTTTTGATTCCTTAAGATATGTTGGAAGATTAGAACTTTATCCTAACAACTTCTGAAGCAACAAATCTTGCATACTTCTAGTTCATTTTAGTGTAAACTTGTACGATGTCTTACCATCAGCAATGAGCACTAAATTTATATATTTCTATAAAACTATATCAAATAATTCGGTTGCTGCATTAAAATATGTTGAAAGATTAGCTTTTTTATTTGAGTCTTATCAGTTCCAGAAACTTGCAGAAAATGAATAGAGTAAAACATAAAATTTTCATCAGTAACAACTTAGGAAAGCGTGAACTCTTTGTATTGGTATCTGCAAGTGTGGTTATTCATACATAAATGTGATAAAAATAATGAACATTATATTATAAAGAAAACTACTATTGAAAGAAACCATTTCAAACAAATCTGTTGACTATTTGACTTTGGGAAGAATACAATTTTAACATTTTTGGAGTAAGGTTTGTGCCCAGTTAAGAAAGCAAAATGAAAACTGGAAGCTGCTGTGGAGCAGCATTCTAACTTCAGAAGGGCTTCTGTTTTTGAAAGTGATTTTTCAATCATGATTGCTCAGTAAAACTGCTCAGCACACAATCATTTTCAGTCTCTGAAAACTAAAATCTGTGTTGTCATCTCGGTTATTCAGTAAACACATCAAACCCTGCTATAAAATAGAGTGAACAGAATTTCACACCAGCTAAGGAAGTGTACAAATACATATTTGTGCAGTTCATTCATTTGATGAAATGTGTGATCCTTTAATTTAATGGTATTGCTGGGTTAGTTTTCAGAGACAAATTTTGTTACTGTTTTTATAGTGTTCATGATTGTTTGTTGATGAAACTTCTACTTGCTATCAACTTAAGATAATACCTGTCTGTGTAAATTTTGTTCTAGCTAAGGACAGTGCCTTTTGTTATATGCTTGACATTTTTCTTTTAAATTCTTTGTTTTAAGGAGTATCAAAATTGCTTTCGCAAGATAAAAGAAAATTTGGAACAAAATCCAGCTGAAAGACAGTTTGATTTTAGTGAGATGTATATATTTGGAAAATTTGAAACCTTTCATCGTCGTCTGGTAAAGATAATAGATGTTTTCAACACTATGAAAACCTACTCAGTTCTACAGGAATCTAAGATAGAGGGATTGGAAGAAATGATCACAAAATATGAGGTACACAGTAAATTTTGGATGTCATATCAGTCTAACTTGAACCTTAAAAAAAAATAATTATGAAAATGAGAAATGGTTATCAAGAGAAAAATTTAATCTTAAATTGTGCTAAAATAACTGGGTAATAGCAATTTAGGTATATGATTGCTGGGGAAGTGAACAGACAAGTTGAAAAGGTCCAAGTCAACATGTGAAAGAGGTATGCTAAAATTAAAGTTGATTGAAAGAAGGAATAAGGTGGCGGGACTTTGTAACAGGTAATTGTAGTCATGGTTTCATGCTATGATCAGGAGAAAAAGTGAGAAGTCCAACATTTCGAATGTTGGGCTTGCTGTGACCAGAATTGCAGACTGTCTTCATCTCTTGACCATTATTCTACAGATAGCTGATCAGTGTCTGCCACTGAGGCTGGCTCCATTGCTATGCTGATTGATGCTGCAGTCAGATTTTCCTTGCAGCTTGGGGTTAAAGCAGCCACATTTCTGTGCTGCATAAATACTAACAAATATAACTTCGATTTCTTGAAAGAAGTAATGAAAAGAGAACCAAAACAAATAACACCACCCAAAAAAAACCACAACAAAAAACAAAAAACCCCCAAAAAAACCCACAAAAGAAAAACCCACAAAAACCCACAAAAACTTGGACTCTTAGATTTAATTTGTTCCACTAGGGAAATAGTGAGCTCAATTCCAGCAAAACAGATTATTAAGTTTACTTAAAATCTGTATTCTAGATCTAGATCTAGAGTACAACCATCAGCTTTGTGTTTTATGAGAGAAGAATGATTTAATTCACAAATGGTTATCTGTGTGGGAGAAAGAGAAAGGACTTAGCTGGTATGCTCTGGGAAGCTCTTCGTGTTTAGGCTTTTTTCTTTTGTAATAGTAAAATCCCTTTGCTTGTTAGCGCTACTATGCAGTTTTCTTTTCTGATTTTTTTTTTTTTAAATACAAGTGAGACTTGAACAACAAGGAGCTCTTCTAAGAATATAGATATTATAAACTATGTTCTTTTCCTTCCTTCTTTCTGACATGACTTTCCTTTCTAACAGGTAGAGTCTTCCCTACTTTTACTGAGCCTGAGTTAGCTTACTTTATTGCATATCTTTATTAGTGCAACACCATAATTATTGCACTTATAAATATTAGAATAAATCAGAAGCATTCAATGTGTGTATGTTGTAGATTGCTTTTAGACTGCAGTCTCCTTTCCCCTGTCCTTTACCTTGTTATGACCATGAGTCAATCACTTTACTTTAGTTAAATAACTACAGGGTAAAATAAGAGCATTCCATGGCTTTTCCTGATTCAATTTACTACCTCTTGTAGTCTGGGGTTAGGATTCATTGAATACATCCTTCACAGTAGCCAGTTTTCTGCTTTGTTCTCTTCTATAGTCTTCTGAGAGTTAACCAGGGCAAAGCTGAAAGCACAACTTGGTCCAAGAGTTTTCCACGTGGGTAGGACAGGTGTGGACTTCTTTAAATTTTGCTTCTAAGAGCTGCTCTCTAAAGCTGTGCCACCAGGATTCTCAGCAACTCAGCTTGCTGAGAATTTTCAGATCATGCAATGAAGACACTATTTTGGTAGGCTGGAACACAGGACTCAATTATTTGGGGCATTTGTATTTGAAAAGCTGCCTGTGACCATTAGCCCAGACTGCGCTGCAGTCTGCAACCTCTGTACAGATACACCTCATTATCCATGGCAGCACCCAAACCTAAAGTAAGAAATTTGTGTGAGATCCAGCTACTCTGAAGTCAGTGTCTTATGGGAAGGAGGATAAGGGGAAATTACATATGCTTAGGTGAAAAATGCTACCTAGAACTTTCTGGATAGTATGTATAAAGGGAAGAAAAGTGATCATACTTTTATTTTTAACAGTGCCAAAATTGAGTTACTAAAGTATTTGACACAGACCATACCTAGTTATGTGACTTGAAAATTTTTTGCAATAGGAAATTACTATTTTGCAGTTCTTTATGCTTTACCGCTTAGTCCATATCTAGGATTTGCTTGTCGTTAGAGGAAAAGATGGAATTTTTATTTAAAGCAGTGCAATAAAACTTCAGTTGACTTATAAAATGGTGAAAGTCTGCTTTGCTGAAAATATGCTGAGCTTTGTGGTTGTACTGGGGTGAACTTCTAGGATGTTGAACAGTAGTTAATCATTAGAAATCCTTTAACTGTGTGTACAGCTCAAGGGAGATGCTGATTAAGATGTACTTTCATTTGAGTGGACAGCAGCTGTGTAAGAGAAGCCAGGAATACTAAGTCCTGGGCTGGTGATGTGCTGCATCTTACTGTGACTTTTGAATAATCTGTTTATCGATGAAATCAGTTGTTTTAATGACATGGAAAATAATAATGTGAAAATATTTTCTGTGTTGAACTTTTTAAACTTTTAAATAGAAATCAACATCTGCATGAGAGAACGTTTAATAGGTAAAAACTGTCTTTGATGAAAAGTGAGAATCTGAATTTTCTGTCATTTCTAATTGGTCTCGAATAGAAGTAAATAATACGAATGAAATTCATATAACCATTACAAAAACTTGTTTCCTGCAAATATGTCATTTAAGGGGTTTGCTTATATTGTTCAGCAAATACTGGCAGCTAATAACAAAGGTAAAATGTGAGTGTGAACATCATGTTGTGCTAAATATTTTGGTGTGGTTAAGTCTCTTTGATAAGAAACAGTTTGGTGATAATTTTCTTTTTCTGTGAAACTGTTTAGAGCATTGTTGACAACATGAAGAATAAGCATTACAATTTTTTGGATCAGCGGAAGACTGAATTTGACCAAGACTACGAAGAGTTTTGCAGAGAGATAAATGATCTTCATGTAGGTTTTATGATTCAAATACAAATTTAATTTACTGATGAATCCTTATGAAAACAAAAATATCTTTGTGTGAGTTACCACCAAACAAATTATACAAATTTCAAAGTTGGAAAATTATTCTAATGTATCTCCACTTTAGAGCTTCCATTTATTATCTTTCAGACCAATTTCATGGAATAGACCATTGAGGGCCTCCAACAAAAGGATTTTTCATTACTGTGTGCTAGCAAAAGTAACACGAAAATGGGTGATTCATTGAGTGAATGGAGTATATTACAAATAAGTCAGATAATTAACTTTCCCATAGTTCTGAAATCACAAGCTGGTGGAAGGAAAGGGTAACTGTAGAAAAAAATAAATTAAATGTGTCTTACTTTGACTGCCAAAGAGGTAAGCAAGCATTCTTTGAGGCCTCTCAGCATGGTAAAACATTGAGTACAAAAGCTTTTATTGGTTGCACAGCTACAGAGTGAATGTGGAAAGAAAGTACCTCAAAAGCTGACTGTGTTTTGTCTAATTATAGTGGGAAGAAAGAAAGGGAAAATTAATACTTATTGAGATTAGTTTCACATAAACAAATTAGCTTCTAATACATTGCATAATAAATCCTGTCAAATAATACCTGGCATATTTGATGTGCATGCCTAATGGACTTCTCTGATGTAGAATTATTTGCTCTTCTTCAGGATCAATTAAGGATTTTCATGGACATCACCTTGGAAAGTATTTTGAACACTGAAAGGGCACTGAGTATGCTGCAGAAATTTGAAAGGTACTATGTCCTATCTAGTTTACTAAAACTCTGCATGGCAATGGAAATGAGACATTGAGGATGGTGGGAAGTGAGGGGAGCAGAACAGGAGGCATGTCCTTAAATACAAACAAAACCAACTCAACCTCTTCTCACTCAACTGTTCAGCTCTGTTGAGGGTTGCATTTTCAGTAGTTTGAATGAATAACTGCCATATTTTTTTTGTATTAGAAAATTAGAACTGTAAATGGACTTTAAACTTCATCTTTCAAAATTAGCATCAGTACAGGAATACTTTGTGTCTGTTAGCATATTTGCCTTAGCTCTGTGCTTGAACAGTGACATTAATTTGTTACCACAGTGCAGTTCGGAGAGAGGAAAATGCTTCTATTAAGAAACAGTGAAATTTGTCTTGATAAATTAACATTGTTGCAAAGCAGCCTCGCTCTTTATTCTGTCAGTTCTCTTATTATAATATGTTTAATAGAAGAGACTGCTAGTGGTGAATTGGTTACAGTTTGCTGCACATAATTTCAGCCCAGTGTTTGAAAACAGTGACAAAACAGAAAATGTGTAGGCTTACTTGGAAACTTTTATCATCTGGTCTAAGCCTCGGTTGTTTGGAATCAGGTTGTGACAGCATTTGTTCAAGCTAGAAACTCTGCAGCTAAAGTAGTTATTTTATAAAGCACGCAAGGGAATCTGGAACAACTGTATTTTCTAGCCATGCATTAGAAGATTTCAGAAGGGTTGAAAGAATTTTTTTCATGATTGTTATTTTTCTAATCAGATTACAAATCCCAAATCTTGGCATTGATGAAAAGTATCAGAAAATATTTCAAAAATACGGCCATGACATAGAAACAGTCGGTAAGATCTACAGCAGGCACAAGCGGGACCCTCCACTGGCTCGTAATCTGCCTCCAATAGCTGGTAAGATCTTGTGGGCACGCCACCTGTTCCATAGGATCCAAGAGCCCCTGAAGACTTTCCAAAGGCACCCAGCAGTTCTGCAAACACCAGATGGCAAGCACATAATCCGCAACTACAACAAAGTAGCAAAAGTTCTTATGAAGTTTGAGGTGATTTACCACAGGGAATGGCTTCAGCAGGTAAGCGAGTTGATTTTGATGAGGATATTAAAAAAAAAAATAAAAATCCCCCAAAACCCCAAAGTGTGGTGAAATTTTGTTGTTGGTAGATTAATAACATCCAGCTTTACAGACCAGATTGGATTCCCATCATTTCAGGCCTTAGTGAAACGCTGGGTTACAGCAGTGTGAAGGAATCTTTCGTTAATAGTAGTCAGGTATGCTAAACTTTAGCCTTAGGATGACTCTTAAGTAAGGGATGGAATAACAAAAGGTACTTCATATGAAAGTGTTCCTGTTAAGAAATAGAGCCTGTAGCACCTTCAACTGAATTTAGGAACAACTGAAAGACTTTCATTATAAGTAAGACGTTAGAAAGGAAAATATTTATTATGGAAGTGTGTAATGAACATTCAGTAGTAGGCTTAACTGCCCCTCTGCCATGTTCTTCTGACTCTGATGCAAGATCATCGTGTGTGGGGAGTTTTCTGACACATACTGTGCCTTGATGGAGCTGTCAAATACATTCGCCTTTCATGTTTTGCAAAATGACTATAACATCCAAGGCTTCTCCCCTGAACTGGTGCCTTTCTTTATGAGGTCTGAGTAATCAGTGATCTGATCCTGATCTATGCTAAAAGTAACTGTCTGTTTTTTCCTATAGCAGAATCAAATCACACTTGGCAGCCATATAAATTTGCTAAGCCTAGTGCAACACTATACTCATTAGGTGGGGAAAAAGGTGGGATCACAATTTCAAATTTTGAAGCGTACACACGTGTCTTGTAAATATATGAAAAGTATATTCACTTTAACATCAATTCACTTGTCTACCAGAAAAATGTGACTATTGATCAATAGTCTTGTCTCGAGGCAACGAGAGTGCAGACGGGTGTGGACATGAGTGTCACAGAACACAAGGTGGAGCTCCTGCTCTACTCCTGAACAAAAGAAAAAACGAGAAGGGGAGAAGTGTCCTGTGGGGAACACAGATGGTAGCTCCTCCTATGTTTTATTCTTCTGTACAGTGTAAAATAGTTAAGCTTAGTGGCACTTTCTGATATTTCCAAACATTCTTCCTTCCTTTTGTCTGTTTGCTACTGGATGGTTATTACCTTGTTTATCTAGGTTTTTTTGTTTGGGTTTTGTTTGTTTGGTGGTTTGTTGTTGCTGTTGGTTTTTTTTTTTTTTTTTTTTTTTTTTTTTTTTTAACAGCATAAGATTTAAGGCCATTATTTTTGCGTTGTAGCAAATGATGTTCAACTTGGACATACTAAAATAATACAATACCTGGAAGTGTGAAATTTACTACAGTTCTTCCGCAGTGTAAGATTTGTGCCTTCACAAATCTTCACCCTTATTTCCATTACCAGTTTTTGCTACCTTAATGATGAAAATTGCCTGAGGAAAAAAGACATAAATGGGAGAGGAAGAGCTGATAGTGGGAATAATGGGTCTGAAGTCCAAAGAAGAGTGCAGTAAGATTTTCTGTTGAACTTTACAGAAAAAAATTGAGCTTCTATCCAAGGGAGTTGTGCTTTTTTTTCTGAGATTAGTGGGTAGAGCACAAAAACTTCACTGACAAAACATGGTTACATGATTTTTTGAAAAATTCTGTGTAGAATATCTTGATAATACATGATACTGCTGAAATAAGCAGCATAGTCAACTATAGTTTAGGCATTGAAAGGCAGTCCAAATTTTCTGTGTTCCATAAAAAAAGAAAAAAGTACACTGAAAGATATCAATGGGTTTTGAAACTACTGCCTAAAACCAAGCTCCATCTCATTGTAATGCGATACATGAAATTTGAGGAGTGAATAAAGAACAGTAAACTTACGTTGGCAAAAGGATAGTAGGAAAATAGGAATAGCAGCAAAGTTTTTAGTGTAGTTTTAGTGTAGATTTCCCTGCCTAAGGCAGGACTTCTTCCTGCTATCAGCTAAATTTTTCATATGTGATGGTCTAATCATGTAGAGAACAAATGGTATTCTAACCTATCTATTAAATAAGACAGTTAAACTGATTGCGTCATTAGGCTTTCCTTTTAAGGATTAAAAAAAAACCCCTATAATAAACATTAATTGTTGCCTTTTAAAAGATTTGCCTAGAGGTTGGATATAATTAGGAGTACCATTAAAATTGGAGTGTGGTATATCTGTTAGGTATTGGAAAGCAAGTGAAAGGAGAAATGGGGATAAGTTTATTCGAAAGAGATGTGATGAAGTTATCCAAGAACACTTCAGTTCATTAAGAAGGTTGAGAGCAACCTCATTGTAGAATGTGTAATAAGTTTTAAGGAGATGAGAGTTTAGATTTAAGATGGCTGAAGAAAGAAAGTCTCTGTCTCTGATTTGATTTTGAACAATGGAATGCAGCTTATGATATCCAAGAACAAATGGAAAAATATCTGTTAGATAAAGATCAGTTCTGTTGTTAAGCATTTGGGTACATATAGCTTGTGTTAATAAGTTTTAGTTGTGGATTCAAAGCATATCAATCTTTATTGTCAGCAATACTTGATTTTAGTATCTTCCAAAGTGATATTTGTGTCCAAACCAAAGTATTTTGTTGTAGTGGCTTCTCTGATCAGAAACGATGACTTTGTTTCCTGCAGATTGAATTAACTAAAAGAGGACTTCAGGCAACTCTCTTGGTAAAAGCTCCAGAAACAGGAGAATTACTTGTGAATTTTGACCCTCAAATATTAACTTTAATCAGAGAAACAGATTGCATGGTTCACATGTGCCTTGAAATACCACCATTTGCAAGTGTTATTCAACATCAGAGAGACTGGTATAAGAAGATTGTTAACAATTTGCACGTGGGTCTATTTTAGTTATTTTTATATATTTGTAGCATGCATTAAAATGTCTAGATTTTATACATATGGAAGAGGAAAAATGAAGATCAACTATTATCCACTAAGGAAACATTGGAAAACCTATTTTTTTTAAAATTTTTTATTTGTGTGACTGTCCTGAGGTCCTTTAAAAAAGAATTTCTGGGCTTCATGCTTTTTGTGAAGTCACTTCTCAGATGCATGTGTTTAGGGAAGCTCTGCAGAGCTTGGGAAGAGATGAGGGTGGGGAGGAAAGGAACCTTAAATGATGCCTCATGCTGTTGCTTGCTTTCTCAATGGTAAGCAATTTGTCTCTCATCCAATAGTGAAGTCAACACTGGACAAACTTTATTTTGAGAGGATAGTTGGGAGGGAGGAACAGGTGGTGTGCCTTTAAAAAGTGTAAAACATCCAGCAAGTAGCAACTTTGTTCCAGCACCAGTGTTTTACACAGATGTCTGTGGAATAGTTTCAAAAAGAGAAGCCAAAACTTCCCTTTCTCTCATGTTTTAAATCCTTTGGATCATTTTATTTGCTTATGAACAGAAAGTTCTTGATGACTCAAGATGGGGATTCAAAGATAGGTGTCCAGAGAACTATTGCTTTAAAGGATTACTTGATTCTGAAATGAGAATAAAATGATAATAAGTCATAAGGTTGTTGCAAAATGTGAAACCAGATCAGGTTTGAGATGCATTAGAAAGCAAACACTATATTCAAGTTCTGGTAAGGCTAGTCTTATTAGAACTTCCTAAAGGTTCACTTAGGTGTATTTTTTTACTTGAGCTTTTTCTCTTCTGTAACACCTATTTAGAGAGTGAAATTTGCAACCTTTTTCTGTCTCATGGTTTAAGCCCAGTGGGCAGCCAAGCATCACACAGGTGCTCTGTTACTTCCCTCAGAGGGATGGGGGAGACAATCTGAAGGTTAAAAGAGAAAACATGTGAATTGAGATAAAGACAATTTAATAGGGAAGGCAAAAGCTGCATGCACAAGGAAAGCAAAATAAGGAATTAATTTACTACTTCCCATCGACAGACTGGTGTTTAACCATCTTCGGGAAGGTGATATCACAGCTACTTGGAAAAGCAAACACCATAGCTCTGAATGTCCCTCTCCCTCCTTCTTTCCCCGGCCTTTATTTTTAAGCATTATGCTGCAGGTATGAGATATCCCTTTAGTCAGCTGGGGTCAGCTGCCCTGGCTGTGTTCCTTTCCAGTTTCTTGTATGTCCCCAGTCACCAGCAGGGTAGTGTGAGAATCAGAAAAGGCCTCAATGCTGTACAAACACCATTTAGCAGTAGCCAAAACATCGGTGTGTTATGAACACTGTTTTGGTGACAAATCTAAAACATGCCATCATGTGAGCCACTGTGACAGAAATTAACTCCATCTCAAACAAAGCCAGTGCAATCAATCTATAAAGATTGATATTCATGCAAAGTAATACTTGCATTAATATAAAGAGCAACAAAGAGTAAACTTCTGCCAGAAAATAATGAAAACCTTTCCCAAACAACTAATTATAATTTCCTAAGAATTTCAGTAATGTACATCCTGGTGAATTGTCTCAGTTTAAGTTCTCACAAATATGTGTATGTGAAGAGATTCAAATCAGTGTATATTAACTAATGTTTTTGTTCTCTGTTTATTTCAGGTGATGCTGGCAGAATACAAAAGAATTAAAATGAAAATACAACACCCTATTGAACAACTGATGGTTCCTCGATTAGCAAATGTAGATGATGCTATCCAGCCAGGTCTAATGTTACTGACCTGGACATCCTTGAATATTGAGAAATACATTAATACAGTTTTTTACAAGCTGGGTAGGTTATTTTCAGCTGTCCTGTACTTCACGAAACCTCTGTTTTATAACACCATCTTCTTTTTGTCTCACATGTTTCTCAAATTTTTACCAACATGAATGGGATGGCAGTTAGGATTATACAAAGCATAAAGTAGTGTGCAAAAATCTTATGTATTCTGAATTCAAGGAATTATAGCTACTTTTTAAAAGAGCTCCTAGGTTTCAGACTTTTCCTACTCTTTTTGTTTCTATAATGTACAAAACAACTTCTCATGGAATAATACCTCAACTCAGTTGGCACTTGCTCAACAGCATTTCATATTAATATTTTTTTTTTTTAACATCAGTCTCTCTAAAATCAATGCGCACTTGGACAGGAGCTTTAGGAAACAAGGGACCTTGTAGTCTTTTTGAAAGATTTATCACAAGTTGGCACTGGGATGTGTATTATTTCTTGAGATACTAGATTCCTTTTGCTTCAGCATAATTACTACATCAGATTTTCCTTTTGAAATTATGTAAACAGTTAGAGCAGGAATTTTCTTTAGTTGAAATGACAAATTAAAATGCATTTTGGATGCTAACCTGATGTTATGCTCAATTTAATTTTGAATAATACAAGTACTTTGAGTCTGGAACAGGCACCTTGCTGCTTTTTCAGTTTCAGCATTGAGAACAGATTGCTGTTAAACAGTGAAAATTCTAGTGATTGCTTTCTCTTAACTGTTGTTTGGCTTCTAATGTTTGTTTGAAGCATAGAGATTTTACTTGCCAAAAGTTTCTGTTGCTAGTAGGTTCTCCAAGTGATAACTAGTTCAAACTATAGGACAAGATGGAATATTCTTGGCCTTAAATTAAAAGTTAATGTCTTTGTATTTGAAATACATATACTTTAAAATTATTCTAATATATATTTTTATAATAAAATAAATGTATATTAAATAATATATAATTATACAATATATTATATTTATATACTATTGTAGTTATCTTTAGCATATAGATAGCATATGCTAGGTAAGCATATGGTACACAAAAAAATATGATTTCTGTGGTGAAACTTACCATAAAAGTTTAGATGTTTGAAGTAAACTGGTTAAGTTGTGGAATTTGTATACAGTTGAGTATGGTAGTTTATTGAAATAAAAATTTAAACAGGACTCTGCAAAGACTATATTTTCAAACTTTTAAGCTTGCCTTGAATCTTCTGTTTGCTTCAAAAGCTGGGCTGGAGTTACTGCTTGATCGAGTGAATGACTTGGTTGAATTTCGTATTGATGCTGTCCTTCAAGAAATGAATAGTGTGCCACTCTGTAAGTTACCAGAAGAGGAACCACTGAGCTGTGAGGAATTTCTCCAAAAGACTAAGGTTATTAGAAAAAAATTTCATAAAGAAGAGTTTGATTACTTTGAATTATGAGATAAAAAATGTTGAATACAGAATTAATGAAGTGTGCATGGGATGTGCATGGAAATCACTGCTTGCTTGGCTTGGACCTTAAAAAGGAACAAAAATACAAAGGAGGTCAGAACTGAGATGTTCTTTTCTGAGCTTATTAATGTCCAGCCAAGTACTGTATGATATTTCTTTTATGCTTTGATGTCACTTAGAATGTTTTACCTCTGTGATAGTATCTTTTTTGTCATTGTTCTTTGTTAGTGCCTTTAAATAAGGCACTGATGTCTGAGGAGAGTAGATACTATGGAAATGATTGTGTCCTAAGTATCCTTGTTAATCTCAAGCTATCCTGAGTTGGTAATAGTGTGTGTAAAATATACACAGAAGTACCTGGGTGAAGGTGTTCTGGGAAGAGCCTCTTCCTTCACCCCATCAAAATACTTTTATGTTGAGGAAAATTAATTGTAAGCATGTAAATTGTTAGTTAGAAAGTTGATTAAGGTCATAATAATATTAAATGTCAGAATTATTTTATGAGGCAATAGTAAAATATTCTGGCATTTTAGGTTATAATGTCTAATGTGTTTTCTCCTGAAATAAACTTTGCTTTGGAAAAGATTGTAGAAAGTCATGTAGGGAAACCCCATCCATGATCTCTTATAGCACTAAATAGTACAAACGAAAGTTTTGCTTTTCTTAGTGTATTTCACTATTTAGTCTTTTCTCTTTTGGCCCCTCTAACAGTTCACCTTGTTGTTAAATACAAAGTAAAATTTATAATAATATTAAATGAAATGAATGGTTGGTTGTAAACCCCATAATCCATGGTTGTTTTTGTTGATCCTGCTACTGCCTTCCTGATTGGGCAGGTACTAAAATGTATATTCACTAGTGTAAAAACATGTGACACTGAGCACAAAAACTTCTTTGCACTCTATGATAACTTGAAAACTTGAACTGCTACATGGCAATTACAACACCACAACAGCCAATTGATTTGAGCTAGCCGAGTAAGTGATATATGAACTCCAGGTACGGGTACAATGAAAATAGTAACAGCATTTTTAAGTTTATTGTAGTTTTTAATTAGAAGGGACTAGAAATAAGTTCTGTCACCTAAGATGTGTCTTTAAGTTTATAAAGAAATTGCTGCAACAAAAATAGCTATCCAGTGGAAAAATCCCAGACTACTTTGCTTAGTGGTTACTGTGATATTACAAATCAGATCTGCCTTCTCCCTCGACTAGACAGAATAATTAGTAAGGTCAAAGATTATGTCATAAAATTTGGAAATGACTGAAACTTGTCAATGGCTCAATTTTTCCAATTATTGATTTTTAATTAAACAATGGTAGTCAGATTTGGTTAAGCTGAAAGAAATATAAGATAGCAAAGAAGAAAAAAATTAAATGGCTGTTATGGTTAAAAATTATAGTTAACTGAAGCATACTTGATCAATTTTACCATAAGTATTAAAGAAAAAAGATGGACAATACTGCAAAAGATTTCTGAATTTTATTAAATCTCATTCTTTGATTCCTTCTCTCTTTACTTACTAATTTTCTTGTTTATTCTAATATTAAATAGAACTTTTATAGGTTTTATCTCCTGTCTAGATGTAAATGAGAACTATGATTGGCTAATACTCATTATGGCACAGCCAATTAATGTAAAATAGCAATGATTAAAAGAAATGTTAAATCTTCTGTGTCTACATTGGAAAGTTAAGAAAACTAAGAAATGCTTTCGGAAGCCCTTTAGTGGAACTAGGCTTTATAAACATTGATTCAAGATATTAACTATGGATGAATCGTGATTTAAGAAACAAGCCAAAGCAATTTTGAAAGACGTTTGTGATGTCTTGTTTGGCACAACACAGAATCCAACACTACACAGTTTGGAACAAACCAATTTAAAAATAGTGTTGTATATTGATCTGGTTTCTCACAAATCTTAAACCTTGACATTTGTGTTAATAAAGGCTGCTATGACTGTGAAATTGACATGAGAACTGTGAAGATAAGAGCATATCCTTGTTTTGGTTTGATAACAGGAGCTCTGTGTAAAAGGTGCTCAGACTTTACATTTAAAAAGCTCACTGGTGGAAGCCGCTGCTAATGATCTCATTAACATGTTACTTGACACTGAGGTACAGGTCAGTAAAGAAGATGAGAAGTCAGTTGTACCCAGTGGTGAAAAAAGGCTCAAAAATACAGGTAAGAAGATTGTATTGAAGCTGGGTGCTTATGTTTCTTTTTCACGATGATAAGTATGTGAAGGGGGATATTGTAGCTTAGCTGCCGGAAGTAGTGAAGAGTATCTAATGTCTAATGACTTTTCTTTGAATTTGCCTGAGAAACGCATCGTATAACAATCATTTATTATCTGAAAAATAGGTTAATATTATTAATCTAACTTACATGTTGAAATGTTAAAGCCATAGGAGCAGCTATTTACAGGCCTTGGTTAATTGCTACCCTTCCTAGAGAGAGAGTATAAGAAATAGTGTCTGAATTTTGGTGAGTCATGCCAGTTTGTACTGAGTAGAGAAGGTGGATAGGAGTAAAAGGACTGTTACATTGAGGTACAGATTACAAATGCATAATTCTGCACTTCTTTAAAATAATTTTGGACCCCTGTGGAGGTGTTACTGTATTGTGTTTTCAAATCCCTTAAGTCAATTTCACTAACTAGATTTATGATGTTTTGGCAACAGAAGAGGAAAGAGGATCAAAAAGCTTGAATTTCTCCCAAAATTCCAGTGAGATATTGGCTGGCCTGTCTCCTACAGCCAAGAGGAAGAGGATGGATTTCGAAAAGTTAGAGGAAGAAGCCAATGAACTGCTGTCTTACTTCAATAATCGTAATGTTGATGCCCTTTTGAAAGTAATTCGAAACACTCTGGAGACCCTACGCAAGCGCATCCATGCATCTTCCATGACCAACTTCCTAGGTGTCCATATTGCAGTACATTGTTTTCCTAGGCTATACAAAGAAATATGCAAATTTAATATCCTGTAGTTGTATAAAAGAGTCACAAGTGTAAAAGAGGGGAAAACAAAGGGAGTTTGATTAAGCTTTCTTGTTAAATTGATGTAATTGTATATTTCCCAAATAATTTTTTTCCCTGTGACAGTAGGAATGTGTCATTACAATGCTGTATTATACAATGCTCTGACTGCACTGTTCTTAGTCAATGATCTTATCATTGACTGTACTGTTCTGAAGCTGGATATTTTATTTGGAGCGGGACTTGATAAGTGCTTGACATTGTCTTTACATAAAACTGTATAAAAAAACCCCCAATAGATAAGGAGGTGTGTTC